>NC_056745.1:34542649-34877649 GCF_019279795.1 Protopterus annectens
TAGCACATTATATTGGCTATGCAGTGTTTATTTAAGATTGTTAGGTAACTGTGTTTGATTGTATTTGCTATATATTCAAAGTGTATTTGATACAATAATCGAATAATGATGAATGTAATAATTATTTAATGAATTAATTGATAAGAATATAAAAAGAAGATGTGTGTATATGGTTAGTGTTCCACTGAAGGCGAATTGCCGAGGTACCAGAAAGCAAGTTTTCGTATGGATTAAAGGAATCTTCTTTTTTCATTTCAGCTGTTTGCCTCTTATTTTGGTGTTTTTCTGAGGAATTGTGGTATTTTTTTGTGGTTTCTATCATGGAAATTTCTGAAGGAGGTCGAACTGGGGAGAATTTATCATTCGCTGAATTGTTGAAAGAAAGGGAACGTAAATGTGCTGCTTCTGACTTGTGGTCAGTGACTGAATCACATTTAGAAGAGTTTGTTTATTTGGAATGGTTAATGTCAAAAGAAATGACGATTTTCTATGATTCAAAATTATTGGAAAAGTATGTAGCCCTAAGCATTACCCCCAGAGGTTTGCGCATAGACAAACATCCAGCAGGTGGTTTTAATGAGGATGAAAATGACTTGCTGTTGGAATGGAGACAGGTGGCACAAGAGTGTTGCTTAAATTGGTTAAAAATCCTTATTAAAAAGAATCAAAGAACCACTGAAATATTGCATGCAAAAATTACTTTGTTACAGCAAGAGTTGACCAGCAGAACTTCATCTACAGTATTTCAGATGAACTTTAAGAACATTAATGAGAAGCTAGTGAAGGTGGAAAAAGATGTTATGGCCAGGAAGAAATCTAAACTTAATCGGGACATTAAGGACTATGAGAGAAATGAAGTCTATAATTGGCCACGGAAGGGGCGTCGCTTTCCTCAGAAGTATCAAAAACACTCAACAGGAAGTGAGGAGGTGTCATCATGTTCTTCAGTTGAAATTGGCGTGAGTCGCAAGAGCGTTTCTTTTGAGAAAATTTCAGTGGAAGGATTAAATGGAGTTGCAGAAAGTCGGAAAGGTGAACAAAGCAATCGTAAGTTTTATCCTAATGTACAGACTTGATCTGGTAGAAATCAGGGTAAAACAATGCATACTTCAAACACTTCGTCAAAAAACTAAAAGTAAGTTTTTCATGTCCATTGGAATTAAGGGTACTGTCTGATTGTAGGCACTTGGCCAATGACTGCTGTGAGACTCGCTTTAAGACTTTTTTGGACAATAATAACATCATTGAATTTGAAAATGTTACTGATGGCTCTGTTGATATTGCTGCTGACATTGTGAATTTTACTGAGAATAACCTGAATGTAATAAACCTTTCTGGGTTTTGTCTGGTGATATTCTCAATGTTTTGTTTAAAGGTACTAAGTTTGTACCTACTAAATTGCCTTTGCTTGCGGAGTTATTAGTGGATGTTAAAAAATTTGTCCGCAAGTTTAATTTAAAAGTATTTTTTGCTGAACGTCAGAAATGTCCTCAGGTTGAGGACAATGGTGTATTAGATGACAAACTAATGAACTTGAGTATATATGATTATGATGACATGCTGTCAAATGAATATGATGATAGATATAATGAGGGTGCTTTTGGGGAAGATATTAACTCTTGCGTGGTAGATGGTTTTGGGGGGGGGGTTATGGTCATATTGATGTTCTGTGCTTTTCTAATAATAGCACTTTTATTCCTCCCAAATGTTCGCTGGCTATCAATGCATTTGAACATGTTGTATGTTCTTGTATTGAGAAAGCATACAAAGAATTTTGTAGAAAAAACAAAACATTTAATTTGAAGACATCTGAATGGATGGCTCTTAAGGAACTGAGAACAAAATTAGATAAGATAACCATTAAACCTGCTGATAAAGGGGGTAATTGGGTGGTAATGGACACTGAGAAATATGAATCCATTGTTAATACTTTGTTGGAAGAAGACATATATGTGAAGTTAAACCATAACCCCCTAAAGCAGTATTCTGATGAACTCATTGAATTATTAGAAAAGGGAGAAAGGTTGGGCTTTTTTACTAGCAAGGATATTAAAAAGTTAACAGTCATGGAACCCCATCACCCATACATTTATATAATTCCCAAAATTCATAAGAGTTTGACTAGTCCACCAGGGAGGCCAATCATTTCTGGTATAGGCTCCTATGTTGAAAGGGTGAACAAATTTTTGGACTTTCATTTTAAAAAGTATTTGTCCAAAGTGTGTTCACATGTAAGAAATACCCAGGATGTATGTCAAGCATTATGAGGGGTTGAATGGAAACAGGACTATTATTGGGCAGCAGTAGATGTCTCATCTTTATATACTAATATTAACAAGAGATGGGGTTTAGAAGCAATGCAAAAAATGATGGGTGAAGAACCTCGTACTATGTTCTTGATATGTTTATTAGAATTCAGCCTTACACATAACTATTTCATATGGAATAAAGAATTTTTTCTACAGGTCAAAGGAGCGGCTATGGGTGCAGCTTTTGCACCCACTTATGCTGTTATATATATGGGCGAATTTGAAAAAGAATTTATGAATCAAAGTGATTTTTTTTTTGTGAACAATGTTGTTTTTTATAGACGATACATTGATGATCTTATTTTTATTTGTAAGGGTGAAATTTCCTTGTTTGAACAGTTTATGACACATCTGAATGAAAACACACACGGGTTAAAATTTATTGCTCAAAGTTCATTACAAAATATTTCATTCTTGGATGTGGAATTTTATGTAGGGAAAGATAATTTAATACAACATAAACCATTTAGGAAATCTACAGTGGTGAATAATTTTCTACATGCCAGCAGCATGCATCCACCCCATTTGATTAGGGCACTACCTGAAGGGGAATTTAAAAGAATTTTAAGGAATACATCAGATCCTGAGTTATGGAAAGGAGTCTATGATGAAATTTTCATTAGACTTATATCAAGAGGGTATGATGGTACGGTACTTTCAGGTATTAGGAATAGGTTATGTAGAACTAAAGTTTTTTGGAAGGAGTAGAGATTATGGGAAGTGTCCCCAGTCATTGGTTACATTAACACAAGACAAGATATTTTTTGTTTCTAGATTCTTTCATTTTTCAATTGAGGTGGAAAAAATTCTGAAAGAATTTTGGCATGTTGTTTGTGATGACCTAAATGTAGGTCATTTGTTTCCTAGACATATAACATTTCCTTACAGTAGATATCACAATTTAAAAGAATTGTTGAATAAAAAATTGGAATATTCTACTGATGTGAATGTTGGCATGTATTGTTGTTGGCACTGTTTGGTGTGTGAGAAGGCAAAAAAAATGCATGGAATGAAAATAAATGGCAACAAATATTTGGCATTTGAGAAATTTGACTGTTTGTCATCTGGGGTGGTGTATATTTTAGGGTGTGATTGTAATATGCCTTTATGGTATATCGGACAGACTACCAGGAGGGTTAAAGTGCGCATTATGGAGCACTTAGGGGACATTAGGAGAGGAAACATGGAAAGTCCAGTCGCTTCTCATTTCATTAATGTACATAATGCGAACACTGATTTTTTTTATTTAGTGTATTGGCTAGGCCTCATTTTTGTGTAGGGAATTTTAAGACTGCATAGTCTGATGCGTTTGTAGTTAGGGTTTGGGTGGCAGGGGGTAGAGTGAATGACCGTCTCTTGTTTTGGTGACATGTCTCTGCCCACCAAAGAAACTCCTGTTGTAGGCAGGGAATGAGAGGAATCATTGTTTCCAGACTGTGACAATGTTGACTCCATAAACTTTTTAGATACCATTGAAGTTTTCTCATATGCAGTCTTGCATATGGGATTATTAGAATGCAGGATGCCATAAACCCCAAAGCCTGCAGAATTTGTCTTGCAGATAACTGGGTTTTTGTTGCCATCTGTTTGAAGTATATAGTCAGTTGCCTTTGTTTGTCTGGCGTAAGGTAAGCCATTTGGGCAGTTGTATTCAAGTTTGCACCCAGGAATGTAATTTTTTGGGAGGGTACCACTTGTGATTTATTTTCATTTATTGTGTACCCTAGGCATGTTAGAAGGCTTTTTACAAACGCCAGATGTTGAAGAAGAATGTCCTTGTTTGCTGCTTGAATGAGACAGTCGTCCAAGTAAGGATAGATTTGTATGCGTCTTTGTCTGCAAAATGCAATTACTGGTGCCAGGCACTTTGTAAAGACCCTGGGCACAGTAGATAAGCCAAAGGGCAGTGCAGAGAATTGGTAATGCATAAAACCTGCCTTGAAGTGGAGGTATCTTCTGCACGGTTCCCTTATTGGGATATGCAGGTATGCCTCTTTTAAGTCTAGAGTCACTAACCAAGTGTTCTTGCCCAGCATAGGCAGTAGCTGTTGTAAAGTCAGAATTTTGGAATGTCCAAGAACATGTTCAAAATCGATAAGTCCAGTATTGGACACCAGGCATTGTCTTTTCTGGGTACCAGGAACAGTCTTGAATAAAAACCTTGTCCTTTTTCCTGTTCTGGTACTGGTTGAATAGCCCCCATATCCATGAGGGACGTAACTTGTTTCTGATCCTCTGCCCATTGATTTTGTGGCAGATCTGGCCAACCGTTTGGAATTGGCAAAGTATGGAAATGAATTCTGTACCCCTGGGATACCATGTTTAATACCCACTTGTCCTAGGTAATTAACTGCAAATTTTGAGCATGAAGTGCTAATTTCCCCCCAAGGGGGCTGCCAAAAGATAAGTGCTTGGTGATGGTAGAGGGAAGTCATTGAGACTGCTTACTGTAGGGTTGTGCTTTATTTCTTCCAGATTTGGAGGTAGAGGCACCCCATTGCTTTGACCTGTAAGAACCCTGTGATTGGTATCTAGAGCCTTTTGAGCATCTGGATTTGCCTTGAGAGGCTCTGTTGGACACAGGAAAGGACCAGTTTTTAGTAGGCCAGTGCCTACTGAATCTGGGTGGCTGCACTTGTAAGAAATCTTTTAAAGTTTGCATAGATTTAGCTTTGTCTTCCATTTTCTTTAAAACCTCTTTTGCCTTATTACCAAACAGAGTACCATGCTGTAAAGGTGCATCCAACAATTTAGTTTTAACATGATCAGGCAGATTTTTCTCCTTGAGCCAGGCATGCCTTCTAATCACAGATCTAGTAACTGTGGCCCTGCAAGAGGCCTCCAAGGAATCAAAACCACATTGCAAAGTATGTTTTCCAACCTGTTCTGCTGCATGCAATAATTCCTGTAATTCTTTATTTTCCACACAATCAGAAATCAACATCATTTTCTGTTTCAATAGGCCCATAACATGCTGTTGATATTTAAGCATATGAAACTGGCAGTTTAAGGCCCTAATTGCCAAGGTTGCAGATGTAAAAACCTTCTTTCCCCATCTATCCAGCGCCCTGGAATCTCTATCAGAGGGGGTAGGATTTTTGGTTGTTGAGGCCTTTACACCTTTGGGACCCTTTGAGATAGTTTCAGGATCAGCAGAAGGATTTTTGAATAGAAATTTGTGGGAGTCAGGAACCCTGTAATATCTGTCTGGCTTACTAGGAGCCGGAGGGAGGGAATCAGGAGTCATGCATGATTCCAAAAACACATCATCAGCAATGTCTAATACAGGAGGTATAGCCAAAGGCCTATGCTGAGGAAGAAGGAAATCTCTAAGCCTCTTTTTTGATTCAGAGAAATCCTGACTCTCCCAATGAAAATGTCCACTTAAAGTATGCAAGGTTTCTCCAAAAGAATAATCCTCAGGAGAAGATGCAGATGGAATGGATTCTTCTGCATCTGAATCCACATAGGGTGGTATAGAAAATTCCTGATCAGAAGAGGAATCAGAAGAAATAGAAACCTGATCAGAGTGTCTTGCCTAGGCCTCTTAGCGGGGGGGGGGGGACCCCTGATCAAGGTAATTAAGTCCTCAGCCATTTTGATCATCTGTTTTTTAGGCATAGGGGCCTGAGCACGTGGTTCATGCGTCATTTTTTTAGACTTAGAAATTGATTTTGGTTTTGTATTTGAAGCTGGCGTCAGTTTTATATAAAAATGTTGAGGCCTGAAAACACCCTCAGAAGCCAGTGCCTGCTCAGCAGCTCTGGACCCATCCGAGGGAGAGACATCCACAAGTTCAGTACTCTGAGAATCTCACGGCATACCAGACTCTGCATGGGTCTCGGTAGAGGCCTGCGACTCAAAAGTAGCGGGTATCAGGGGCTGCGAAACTGCCTCACTGAGTACCGGCAAACCGGCGCCTGGCTTAGTTGAAGCTTTGTCATCGGTTTTGGACCTCAACGGTCTGTCTCTGTCTTTTTCTTTGTGTTTTTTGTGTACTCCGGTAGTCGGATTGCTATCTGACGACATTTAGGGTTATTAAATCTGGATCCAAAATATTTTGAAGCAAAAATATACCGACACTTAATAGTGTGTTGGTTAAATCTAGCACAAAACTGACAGCAAGGCACATTATGATCTGTGCCTAGGCAAGGAATACAGTACAAATGAAAATCCTTATGAGGTATTTGCTTCCCACAAGTAATGCAATTGTTAACTTTTACTGATATCGGTAAGGAGCCAGAAAGAGTTTCCACAACGGGGAACTTAGCTTTAATTGAAGACTTTCATTCTGAAACTCGAATGCGAAAATTTCAGGAGTCGGCCGACCGGCAATTGTGAACTGCTTCTGCTGCAGGCAACATGCCGCAAGAAAGACTGAATAAAATGGCGTTGGCTGCATGTTTTATACCCCTGATTACCTAACATCATGGAAGAGGAGACAGCAACTGACACAGGACCCAAGACTTTGATATTCAGGCCGACTGAGGGCAACCTGCCAGCAGATTACCCAAATGTAATGACTGCAACAGTGAAACACGAAGAACATCATATCCAGTATCAGTATGTCCACCCCTGTAAATACAACAAAACAAAACATATCAAATGTCAGTATGTCATCACCTAGGAATACAAGAAAACAAACTGTATCTGCTGTCAGTATGTCCTCACCTGTGAATACAAGAAAACAAACCATATCCAGTGTCAGTATGTCCTTGCCTGTGAATAAAAGAAAAAAAAGCATATCCAGTGTCAAACATGTCCTCACCTGCAAATACAACAAAGCAAAACATATAGAGTGTCAGTATGTCCTCGCCTGTGAATACAAGAAAAGAAAACATATCCAGTGTCAGTATGTCCTCATCTGTGAATACACGAAAACAAAACATATCCAGTGTCGGTATGTCTTCACCTGTGAATATGACAAAACAAAATATATGCAGTGTCAGTATGTCCTCACCTGTGAATACAACAAAATAAAACATATCCAGTGTCAGTGTGTCCTCACCGGTGAATACGACAAAACAAAACATATCCAGTGTCGACATGTTCTCACCTATGAATACAAGAAAACAAGACATATCCAGTGTCGGTATGTCCTCAATTGTGAATACACCAAAACAAAGCATATCCACTGTCAGTACTTCCTCACCTGTGAATACGACAAATCAAAGTATATCCAGTGTCAGTATGTCCTCACCTGTGAATAAATCAAAACAAAGCATATCTGATGTTACTATGTCATCACCTGTGAATACAACAAAACAAAACATATCTATTTTCAGCATGTCCCCGCCTGTCAGTACAAGAAAAGAAAACATAACCAGTGTCAGTATGTCCTCACCTGTGAATACAAGAAAACAAAACATATCCAATGTCAGTAAGTCCTCAGCTGTGAATACAAGAAAACAAAACATATCCAGTGTCGGTATGTCTTCACCCGTCAGCACGACAAAACAAAATATATGCAGTTTCAGTATGTCCTCACCTGTGAATACGACAAAACAAAACATATTCAGTGTCAGGATGTCCTCACCTGTGAATACAACAAAACAAAATGTATCCTGGGTACGTATGTCCTCACCTGTGAATAAGACAAAACAAGACATATCCAGTTTCGGTATGTCCTCACTTATGAATACAAGAAAACAAAGCATTTTTAATGTTACTATGTCATCACCTGTGAATTGAACAAAACAAAACATATTCAGTGTCAGGATGTCCTCACCTGTACATACAACAAGACAAAACATATCCAGTGTCAGTATGTTCTCACCTATGAATACAGGAAAACAAAACATATCCAGTGTCAGTATGTCCTCACCTGTGAATACGACAAAACAAAACATATCCAGTGTCAGTATGTCCTCACTTATGAATACAAGAAAACAAAGCATTTTTAATGTTACTATGTCATCACCTGTGAATTGAACAAAACAAAACATATTCAGTGTCAAACATATCCAGTGTCAGTATGTTCTCACCTATGAATACAAGACAACAAAACATATCCAGTGTCGGTATGTCTTCACCTGTGAATACAGCAAAATAAACCATATCCAGTGCCAGTATGTTATCACTTGTGAAAACAACAAAACAAAGCATGTTCAATGTTACTATGTCGTCACCTCTGAACTGAAAAAAACAAAACATATTCTGTGTCAGGATGTCCTCACCTGTAAATACAACAAAACATATCCAGTGTCAGTATGTTCCCACTTGTGAATACAAGACAACAAAACATATCCAGTGTCACTATGTCCTCACCTGTGATTACAAGAGAAAAAAACATATCCAGTGTCAATATGTCATCTCCTGTGAATACAAGAAAACAAAACATATCAAGTATCAAGATGTCCGCATCTGTGAATACAAGATAAAAAAAAAGAAATTCAGTGTCAGGATGTCCTCACATGTGAATACAACAAACCAAAACATATCTAGTGTTGGTACATCCTCCCCTGAGAATACAAGAAAACAAAACATATCCAGTGTCAGTATGTCCACACCTGTGAATACAACAAACCAAAACATATCTAGTGTTGGTATGTCCTCCCCTGAGAATACAAGAATACAAAACATATCCAGTGTCAGTATGTCCTCGCCTGTGAATACAAGAATAGAAAACATATCCAGTGTCGGCATGTCTTCATCTGTGAATAAGACAAAACAAAGCATATCCGGTGAGAGTATGGCCTCACCTGTGAATACAACAAAGGAAAACATACCCAGTGTCAGCATGTCCTCGCCTGTGAATACAAGAAAAGAAAACATATCCGGTGTCAGCTTGTTCTCATCTTTGAATAAAACAAAACAAAACATATCCAGTGTCGGTATGTCCTCACCTGTGAATACAAGCAAACAAAACATTTTCAGTGTCAGCTTGTTCTCATCTTTGAATAAAACAAAACAAAACATATCCAGTGTCAGTATGTCCTCACCTGTGAATACAAGAAAACAAAACATATCCAGTGTCGGTATGTCTTCACCCATGAATACGACAAAACAAAATATATCCAGTATCAGTGTGTACTCACTTGTAAATACAACAAAACATATCCAGTGTCAGTACATCCTCGCTTGTGAATACAAGAAAACAAAACATATCTAGTGTCAGTATGTCCACACCTGTGAATACAAGAAAATAAAACATATCAAGTGTTAAGATGTCCCCATCTGTGAATACAGGAAAGCAAAAGAAATCCAGTGTCAGGATGTCCTCACCTGTAAATTCAACAAATCAAAACATATCCAGTGTCGGTATGTCCTCCCATGTGAATACAAGAAAACAAAACATATCCAATGTCAGTAAGTCCTCAGCTGTGAATACAAGAGAACAAAACATATCCAGTGTCTGTATGTCCTCACTTGTGAATACAAGCAAGCAAAACATATCCAGTGTCAGCTTGTCCTCAACTGTGAACACAAGAAAACAAAACATATCCAGTGTTGGTATGTCTTCACCTGTGAATACGACAAAACAAAATATATGCAGTGTCAGTATGTCCTCACCTGTGAATATGAGGAAACAAAACATATCTGTGTAAGTATGTCCTCACCTGTGAATAAGACAAAACCAGAAAGGCTCATCCAGACTCTGCTACACTTTGCTGTGAAGGAAAGGTTAGTTTGCTTTTATTTTTTGTATTACTGTATTGCCTTTCTATATTTTGAATACTGTAGTTTGTTTTCTTTACCTTGTGTTTTGCTTGCATTCTGTTTTAACAGCATATTAAAACTTCAAAAGAGACCACAACTCTCTCTGTTCTGAATCAGGCAGAATTTTTTCCCGCCCTCCCATCCATTTAAGTTGTCTTGTTAAATACCACTGTCTTTCTAGTTGCCCGCCTCTTATGTTAATCTGACCATATATCTCATTTCTCTCTACTTTCACTGGCTTATGTGAGTAATCACAAAATCATCATTTTTGAAATCCCACCCCTTCAATTATTTAAATTTATTGGCCATCCTACAGTATCTCATAGTACCAAAATACAAAAGTGACCACCCCTTTCAATCCATCTTGCTGTTTTAAAAATAGTAACTCTCCACTAAACCTTAACTTTTTAAACAGGTAAAACTCAAGTTACCTACTTTCACATCTAACTTCTCTAGTGCACACTGCAGAGTGCATTCTTTTCAATCTTACCTTTAAGCATCCCTGTGACTAGCACTTTCTCTAAAACCTGCTGGAAAGCACTAGGAAGCCTTAAACTCATACAAACACTGAACTCTCCTTGTTAACAAGGAGAAATTAATAGTAGGCACTAAACAGCCTATAATTGCAAAGTACCTTGCTAAGGAAACAGCTCCTATACTTTACAAAGAAAAAAAAAAAAGCACCAAATCAGGCATGACCAAGGGTTAGCTTCCGGTGATTTCTCCTGTCCACCTGGTGAATCTGGGCATACTGGGGCAATGCAGCAATTGCCTCATGTACACAGACAACCCTCTCCTCCTACCACCCAACACTACAACCTGTGAGAGATGCACTTACATAGCCAAAATGGAAGCAAAGCTCTCTCCACCCAAGATTGTGCTAAACAGTCAAGAGGAGAAGGTTAACACCCACACTACACCTCAAGCAACACATAGCCCTTCTAAACCCGCACCACCAACACCCACATATAGCAACACTAAATCCACATATGCAGAGGCCCTTAACTGTAACCTGCCCAAGCAACAAAGACCTCTGAAGATGAAACACAAACAAACACCAATCACAACCAATGTGTCACATAGTTCACAACACCAGTGTGCCACCCAGCAACAGTCCCTAAGGCAAGACAATGTCCCTAACACTTTAGTCATAGGTGACTCTATAGTCCGGCACACTGATGTCCCTCTCACCAGGTTGAATAAGGAGAAAATTACAGTCAGCTGCCTGTCGGGTGCCAGGATCTGCCACATAACACATGCACTCAAGTCACTCCACAACAAGTACAAATATGACTCTGTCATTGTCCATGTTGGAGTGAATGACTTGAGACATACCTCCCTGGACTACATGAAAAGAGACATGGAAGAGCTCTCGGATCATGTGGCCCAGGCAGGTATGACCCTAGCCCTGAGTAGCATCTTGCCTTCGCCCAGAATGATACCACAATATAAGGATAAAATGATTGACTTCAACAATTGGCTAAGCTTATGGTGTCATTCAAAGGGGATCCAGTATCTGTCTGCCTGGGATGACATGATTGACAGACCACGATGCTTTGCCAGAGATGGTCTGCACCTGTCGCCTCTGGGATTCAGGTTACTGGCTAAGGCTCTTGCCACCCCTATAGTGCCTTTTTTTAGGCAAACTTCAAAGGACAAAACCACCACCGTAACAGGTACAAGCATGCAAAATCTGAAGGTAATGCTACTCAATGCTAGAAGTCTAAACCTCAAAATGCACTCTCTCGAGGCACTCCTAAAAATGGAGAACATCGATATCTGTGCAGTAACTGAGACCTGGTTCAAGGCTCCAGAGAGCACACCTGCAATACCAGGCTACAACTCTTACCACACTTTTCGGCCACCAAACCAGGACCGAAACACTAAAGGAGGAGGAGTGTCAATATTCACCAAGGATATTCACACCACCAGGCTAGTTGGCCAACACAATGTGTCTGAAATTCTCCAAGTGCAACTAACACTAGGTAAGACTGCAATCCAAATTGTAGCTTGCTACAGATCCCCCACCGTACCCCAAGATTCTCACTACACCTTTCTAAACATACTGGAAAATATTAAGATAGAACCAAACACCCTAATACTGGGTGATTTTAACTACCCTGCCATTAACTGGGAAAACTACTCATGTCCCAACACCTTTGCGTAACGGTTCTTGGAATTCATAAATTCCAACGCCCTGGATCAACTAATCCATAGTCCCACCAGGGGCTCCAATATCCTAGACCTGGTCATTACCAACATGGGAAATCAATGCTCCATACCTATGGTCACGCCCTCGTTAGTCAGGTCTGACCATAAGCTAATCACCCTTAACATCCACATCCCACCCCACCCCCAGTAAAGAAACCACAATAAAAAACTTCTCCAAAGCCAACTTCATGCTACTCAAGTCAGAAGTGACAAACTTCATGACACCCATGCAGATGGGAACTGAAAGTTCAACTGCTGAATCCTACACTAAGGCACTGTACGAGCACATCCACTCATGCATGAATCGTGCCATCCCAAATAGAACCAAAATGCTCTCATCCAAAAAAAAGGAAGCCAATCTGGTGGTCCCCTGCCATAAACAAACTTTACAACAAAAGGAAGAAACTTTTGCAGAAAAGAGGAAAATCCCAGGATGCAAAAAACTCCCTTACTAGCCTCAGTAAGAAACTGAGATGCCTCATAAAATCCTCCAAAGCTAGTTCCGAAAATAAAATTGCCAAAGATTCCAAAGACAACCACAAAGCATTCTATAACTATGTCAAGAATCTAAATAGCAATGCTCAGATCTGTTCTGAGCTAAAACAGAATGGCATTAAATATACTGATCCGAAGGATATTGCCAATATCCTGGCAGATCGATTCAGTGCCAACTTCACCCCCCCTCTCACCCCCTAAATGGCCCATCTCAATACCGGAAGATTGCCAAATTCCAGTAATAATGGCCACACAGGTACTAAACGCACTCTCTAAAGCCAAGAATACAGCATCCATGGGACCAGATGACATCCCGGGCTGTGTACTACATGAACTACAATATGAACTGGCACCTCACCTAAATGTCATGTTTAATCATAGCCTCACCTCAGGTTTCGTGCCCACTGAGTGGCGCAGAGCTACAGTTATCCCAATCCACAAGGGGGGACCCACCTTGGATCCCAGAAACTACTGTCCCATCAGTCTGACAAGCCTTATCTGCAAGGCCATGGAGCATATTATCATGGAACTTATAAACAAAGACATTGGCAAACTTCAAACACTGGACCCCAGCCAGTTTGGGTTTGTGAAGGGCCGATCTTGTCTCCTGAACCTGATTGACTTCTTTGAATCAGTCTCCAGAGCCGTGGACAAGGGTAAGGTGGTCCACACAGCCTATCTAGACCTTGCTAAGGCCTTTGACACCATCCCCCACTCTAGAATCATAGATAAACTTACTAAGTTGGGCATTAATCCCTATGTCACCCAATGGGTTGCTAAATGGCTTACTGATAGAACCCACACTGTAAAAGTAGCCGACTCCAAATCCAGCTCCAGACAAGTGACAAGTGGAGTACCTCAGTGTTCAGTCTTGGGGCCGCTCTTGTTTGGCATCTACTTCTCTGAAGTACAGGTCAACTCTAAGGGACTGGCTAACAAAGTTTGCAGATGACTGCAAACTGGGAGCCATTATTGAATCCCGAAATGATGTTGATACTCTACAAAAGGGCCTTACAGAAACAGATGCTTGGTGCTGGAGCCATGGGCTCAAGCTCAATGCCAAGAAATGTATTGTTATCCCCTTTGGGAAAAAACATGTATCCATGAATTACCATATAGGTGGCAGTACACTAAACACAGAAAGTGTGATAAGAGACTTAGGGACACAGGTGGACAGTGGTCTCACCTTCGATAACCACATCGCCACAACAGTCAGGAAATCCTTCTATGTGGCACACCTCATCACAAAGGGCTTTTCATCCAGAAAAAAGGAGGTCATTGTCCCACTGTACTCATCCCTCATTAGACCCATTATAGAATACAACGCCCCATTTGGTATGTACCTCTCAAGACATCTGCAACAACTGGAAAGGCCTCTGAAATACCTCACTAAAAAAATCACAGGCCTAAAGCAGATGCCCTACGCTGACCACCTTAAAAAACTCCAGCTATACTCTGTTGCATATCGTCTACTCAGAGGTGATCTCTGCTTAACATACAAGGCCATGTCAAACCAGAGCTGTTGGACATGCTACACTTAAAGAAATCCCAATCCCTCAAAGCTACACGCTCCAGGGATCTAAACCTTGTCATCACAATAAACAAAACATGCTGGAGGGATAGGTTCCTGACCCAGAGACTCCCCAGACTCTGGAATAGATTGCCCATACATGTCAAGCAGAGTGCCTCTTTGGACCTCTTCAAGAGGAACCTTGACAATTGGATGGGAGAAAGGAAATTCACCCCAGGGATCACGTCAGTTGCCCTGCTAGACAGGGGTCCAGGAAAGTAAATAATGTGGGAAGAAATAGCCAGGGAATTGTTATGGCTAGGCTTGTATAGGCCCTAGGGCTGATAGCCTAGTGCCAACCTATGAATCTATGAACCTATATCCAGTTTCAGTATGTCCTCATTTGTGAATACAGCAAAACAAAACATATCCAGTGTTAGTATGTCCTCACTTATGAATACAAGAAAACAAGACATATCCAGAGTCAGTATGTCCTCACTTGTGAAAACAACAAAACAATGCATGTTCAATGTTACTATGTCATCACCTTTATAGAACAAAACAAAACATATTCAGTGTCAGGATGTCCTCACCTGTAAATACAACAAAATATATCCAGTGTCAGTATGTCCTCACCTGTGAATACAGCAAAACAAATCATATCAAGTGTCACAATGTCCTCAATTGTGAATACAAGAAAACAAAACATATTAAGCATCAGTATGTCCGCCCCTCTAAATACAACAAAACAAAACATATCAAGTGTCAGTATGTCATCACCTAAGAATACAAGAAAACAAACAGTATCTGGTGTCAGTATGTTCTCACCTGTTAATTCAAGAAAACAAACCATATCCGCTGTTAGAATGTCCTCACATGTAAATACAAGAAAACAAACCATACCCAGTGTCAGTATGTCCTCGCCTGTGAATACAAGAAAAGAAAGAATATCCAGTGTCAGTGTGTCCTTGCCTGTGAATACAAGAAAATAAAACATATCCAGGGTCAGTATGTCCTCACCTGTGAATACAAAAAAACAAAAACATATCCAGTGCCAGTATGTCTTCATCTATGAATACAAGAAAACAAAGAATATCCAGTGCCAGTCAGTCCTTGCCTGTGAATACAACAAAACAAAACATATCCAGTGTCGGTAGGTCCTCACCTGTGAATACAAAAAAACATATCCATTGCCAGTATGTCCTCGCCTGTGAATACAACAAAACAAAACATATCCAGTGTCAGTATGTCATCACCTGTGAATACAAGAAAACAAAACATATCAAGTATCAAGATGTCCTCAACTGTGAAAACAAGAAAAAAAAAATCCAGTGTCAGGATGTCCTCATCTGTGAATACAACAAATAAAAACATATCCAGTGTTGGTATGTCCTCCCCTGTGAATATGACAAAACAAAATGTATGCAATGTCGGTTTGCCCTTACCTGTGAATAAGACAAAACAAAGCAGAGCCCATGTCAGTATGTCCTCACCGGTGAATACAACAAAACAAAACATATCCAGTGTCACTATGTCCTCACCTGTGAATATAACAAAGCAAAACAAATCCAGTGTCGATATATCCTCCTTTGTGAATACAAAAAAACAAAACAGATCCAGTGTCAGTATGTTCTCACCTGTGAGTACAACAAAACAAAGCATATCCACTGTCAGTACATCCTCACCTGTGAATACTACAAAACAAAACATATCCAGTGTCATTATGTCCTCACCTGTGAATACGACAAAACAAAACATATAGAATATCAGTATGTCCTCACCGGGGGATACAACAAAACAAAGCATATCTGATGTTACTATGTCATCATCTGTGAATACAATAAAACAACACATATCCAGTGTCAGTAAGGGCTCACCTGTGAATACAGGAAAAAAAAGCATATCAAGTGTCAGTATGTCCTCACCTGTGAATACAAGAAAACAAACCAGATCAGGTGTCAGTATGTCCTCACTTGTGAATACAAGAAAACAAACCATATCCAGCGTCAGTATGTCCACACATGTAAATGCAATAAAATAAACCATATCCAGTTTCAGTATGTCCTCACCTGTGAATACAAAAAAAACATACTTTATCCAGTGCCAGTATGTCCAAACCTGTAAATACAACAAAACATATCCAGTGTCAGTATGTCCTCACTTGTGAATACAAGAAAACAAAAGAAATCCAGTGTCAAGATGTCCTCACCTGTGAATACAAGCAAACAAAACATATCCAGTGTCACCTTGTCCTCATCTGTGAATACAGCAAAACAAAACATATCCAGTGTCAGTATGTCTTCATCTATGAATACAAGAAAACAAAATATATCTAGTGTCGGTATGTCTTCATTTGTGAATATGACAAAACAAAATATATGCAGTGTCAGTATGTCCTCACCTGTGAATACGACAAAACAAAACATATCCAGTGTCAGTGGGTCCTCACCGGTGAATACGACAAAATAAAACATATCCAGTGTAGGTATGTTCTCACCTATGAATACAACAAAACAAGACATATCCGGTGTCAGTATGTCCTCACTTGTGAATACACCAAAACAAAGCAAATCCACTGTCAGTACTTCCTTGCCTCTGAATATGACAAAACAAAACATATCCAGTGTCATTATGTTCTCGCCTATGAATACAAGACAATAAAACATATCCAGTGTCAGTATGTCTTCACCTGTGAATACAGCAAAACAAACCATATCCAGTGCCAGTATGTCTTTACCTGTGAATACAAGAAAACAAAGCATATCCAGTGCCAGTCAGTCCTCACCTGTGAATACAACAAAACTAAACATATCCAGTGATGGTAGTTCCTCAACTGTGACTACAACAAAACATATCCATTGCCAGTATGTCCTCACCTGTGAACACAACAAAACAAAACATATCCCGGTGTCATTATGTCCTTACCTGTAAATACAACAAAACAAAACACATCCAGTGTCACTATGTCCTCACCTGTAAATACAACAAAACAAAACATATCCAGTGTCAGTATGTCATCACCTGTGCATACAAGAAAACAAAACATATCAAGTATCAAGATGTCCTCAACTGTGAAAACAAGAAAAAAAAATCCAGTGACAGGATGTCCTCACCTGTGAATGCAACAAATAAAAACATATTCAGTGTCGGTATGCCCTCCCCTGTGAATACAAGAAAAAAAAAAACATATCCAATGTCAGTATGTCCTCAGCTGTGAATACAAGACAACAAAACATATCCAGTGTCGGTATGTCTTCACCTGTGAATATGATAAAACAAAATGTATGCGCTGTCAGTTTGTCCTTACCTGTGAATAAGACAAAAGAAAGCATAGCCCGTGCCAGTACGTCCTCACTGGTGAATACAACAAAACAAAGCATTTCCAGTATCAGTATTTCCTCACCTGTGAATATGACAAAATAAAACATATCCAGTGTGACCTGTGAATATAACAAAGCAAAATATATCCAGTGTTAGTATGTCCTCCTTTGTGAATACAAAAAAACAAAACAGATCCAGTGTCAGTATGTTTTCCTTTGTGAATATAAAAAAACAAAACAGATCCAGTGTCGGTATGTTCTCACCTGTGAGTACAAGAAAACAAAACATATCCAGTGTCGGTATGTCCTCACTTGCGAATACAACAAAACAAAGCAGATCCACTGTCAGTACATCCTCACCCGTGAATACGACAAAACAAAACATATCCAGTGTCATTATGTCCTCACCTGTGAATACGACAAAACAAAACATATCAAATGTATGTCCTCACCGGGGGATACAACAAAACAAAGCATATCTGATGTTACTATGTCATCATCTGTGAATACAATAAAACAACACATATCCAGTGTCAGTATGGCCTCACCTGTAAATACAAGAAAACAAAGCATATCAAGTGTCAGTATGTCCTCACCTGTAAATACAAGAAAACAAACCAGATCAGGTGTCAGTATGTCCTCATTTGTGAATACTAGAAAACAAACCATATCCAGTGTCAGTATGTCCTCACATGTGAATATAACAAATTAAACCATATCCAGTTTCAGTATGTCCTCCCTGTGAATACAAAAAAAATACTACATCCAGTGCCAATATGTCCAAACTTGTAAATACAACAAAACATATCCAGTGTCAGTATGTCCTCAATTGTGAATACAAGAAACAAAAGAAATCCAGTGTCAAGATGTCCTCACCTGTGAATACAGGAAAACAAAAGAAATCCAGTGTAAGGATGTCCTCATCTGTGAATTCCAAAAATCAAAACATATCCAGTGTTGGTATGTCCTCATTTATGAATACAGCAAAACAAAACAGATTCTGTGTCGCTATGTTCTCACCTGTGAATACAAGAAAACAAAACATATCCAGTGCTGGTATGTCTTCACTTGTGAATACAACAAAACAAAGCATATCTGATGTTACTATGTCCTCGCTCGTGAATATAACAAAACAAAACATACCCAGTGTCACTATATCCTCACCTGTGAATACAAGAAAAGAAAACATATCCACTGTCAGTATGTCCTCACCTGAGAATACAAGAAAACAAAACATATCAAGGGTCAGAATGTCCTCACCTTTGAATACAGCAAAACAAAACAAATCCAGTG
This sequence comes from Protopterus annectens, assembly GCF_019279795.1. Lineage (NCBI taxonomy): Eukaryota > Metazoa > Chordata > Ceratodontiformes > Protopteridae > Protopterus > Protopterus annectens. Next base: position 34,561,447 of record NC_056745.1, read on the forward strand.
TTAGGATGTCCTCACCTGTGAACACAGGAAAACAAAACATCTCCAGTTTCAGTATGTCTTCCCCTGTGAATACAAGAAAACAAAACATATCCAGTGTCAGTATGTCCTCACCTTTGAATACTAGAAAAACAAAACATATCCAGCATCAGTATTTCCGCCCCTCTAAATACAACAAAACAAAACATATCAAGTGTCAGTATGTCATCACCTAAGAATACAAGAAAACAAACCATATCTGGTGTCAGTATGTCCTCACCTTTTAATACAATAAAACAAACCATATCCAGTGCCAGTATGTCATCGCCTGTGAATAGAAGAAAATAAAGCGTATCCAGGGTCATTATGTCCTTACCTGTGAATACAAAAAAAAAAAACATATCCAGTGTCAGTATGTCCTCACCTGTGAATACAAGCAAACAAAACATATCCAGTGTCACCTTGTCCTCATCTGTGAATACAGCAAAACAAAACATATCCAGTGTCAGTATGTCTTCATCTATGAATACAAGAAAACAAAATATATCTAGTGTCGGTATGTCTTCATTTGTGAATATGACAAAACAAAATATATGCAGTGTCAGTATGTCCTCACCTGTGAATACGACAAAACAAAACATATCCAGTGTCAGTGGGTCCTCACCGGTGAATACGACAAAATAAAACATATCCAGTGTAGGTATGTTCTCACCTATGAATACAACAAAACAAGACATATCCGGTGTCAGTATGTCCTCACTTGTGAATACACCAAAACAAAGCAAATCCACTGTCAGTACTTCCTTGCCTCTGAATATGACAAAACAAAACATATCCAGTGTCATTATGTTCTCGCCTATGAATACAAGACAATAAAACATATCCAGTGTCAGTATGTCTTCACCTGTGAATACAGCAAAACAAACCATATCCAGTGCCAGTATGTCTTTACCTGTGAATACAAGAAAACAAAGTATATCCAGTGCCAGTCAGTCCTCACCTGTGAATACAACAAAACTAAACATATCCAGTGATGGTAGTTCCTCAACTGTGACTACAACAAAACATATCCATTGCCAGTATGTCCTCACCTGTGAACACAACAAAACAAAACATATCCCGGTGTCATTATGTCCTTACCTGTAAATACAACAAAACAAAACACATCCAGTGTCACTATGTCCTCACCTGTAAATACAACAAAACAAAACATATCCAGTGTCAGTATGTCATCACCTGTGCATACAAGAAAACAAAACATATCAAGTATCAAGATGTCCTCAACTGTGAAAACAAGAAAAAAAAATCCAGTGACAGGATGTCCTCACCTGTGAATGCAACAAATAAAAACATATTCAGTGTCGGTATGCCCTCCCCTGTGAATACAAGAAAAAAAAAAACATATCCAATGTCAGTATGTCCTCAGCTGTGAATACAAGACAACAAAACATATCCAGTGTCGGTATGTCTTCACCTGTGAATATGATAAAACAAAATGTATGCTGTCAGTTTGTCCTTACCTGTGAATAAGACAAAAGAAAGCATAGCCCGTGCCAGTACGTCCTCACTGGTGAATACAACAAAACAAAGCATTTCCAGTATCAGTATTTCCTCACCTGTGAATATGACAAAACAAAACATATCCAGTGTGACCTGTGAATATAACAAAGCAAAATATATCCAGTGTTAGTATGTCCTCCTTTGTGAATACAAAAAAACAAAACAGATCCAGTGTCAGTATGTTTTCCTTTGTGAATATAAAAAAACAAAACAGATCCAGTGTCGGTATGTTCTCACCTGTGAGTACAAGAAAACAAAACATATCCAGTGTCGGTATGTCCTCACTTGCGAATACAACAAAACAAAGCAGATCCACTGTCAGTACATCCTCACCCGTGAATACGACAAAACAAAACATATCCAGTGTCATTATGTCCTCACCTGTGAATACGACAAAACAAAACATATCAAATGTATGTCCTCACCGGGGGATACAACAAAACAAAGCATATCTGATGTTACTATGTCATCATCTGTGAATACAATAAAACAACACATATCCAGTGTCAGTATGGCCTCACCTGTAAATACAAGAAAACAAAGCATATCAAGTGTCAGTATGTCCTCACCTGTAAATACAAGAAAACAAACCAGATCAGGTGTCAGTATGTCCTCATTTGTGAATACTAGAAAACAAACCATATCCAGTGTCAGTATGTCCTCACATGTGAATATAACAAATTAAACCATATCCAGTTTCAGTATGTCCTCCCCTGTGAATACAAAAAAAATACTACATCCAGTGCCAATATGTCCAAACTTGTAAATACAACAAAACATATCCAGTGTCAGTATGTCCTCAATTGTGAATACAAGAAACAAAAGAAATCCAGTGTCAAGATGTCCTCACCTGTGAATACAGGAAAACAAAAGAAATCCAGTGTAAGGATGTCCTCATCTGTGAATTCCAAAAATCAAAACATATCCAGTGTTGGTATGTCCTCATTTATGAATACAGCAAAACAAAACAGATTCTGTGTCGCTATGTTCTCACCTGTGAATACAAGAAAACAAAACATATCCAGTGCTGGTATGTCTTCACTTGTGAATACAACAAAACAAAGCATATCTGATGTTACTATGTCCTCGCTCGTGAATATAACAAAACAAAACATACCCAGTGTCACTATATCCTCACCTGTGAATACAAGAAAAGAAAACATATCCACTGTCAGTATGTCCTCACCTGAGAATACAAGAAAACAAAACATATCAAGGGTCAGAATGTCCTCACCTTTGAATACAGCAAAACAAAACAAATCCAGTGTTAGGATGTCCTCACCTGTGAACACAGGAAAACAAAACATCTCCAGTTTCAGTATGTCTTCCCCTGTGAATACAAGAAAACAAAACATATCCAGTGTCAGTATGTCCTCACCTTTGAATACTAGAAAAACAAAACATATCCAGCATCAGTATGTCCGCCCCTCTAAATACAACAAAACAAAACATATCAAGTGTCAGTATGTCATCACCTAAGAATACAAGAAAACAAACCATATCTGGTGTCAGTATGTCCTCACCTTTTAATACAAGAAAACAAACCATATCCAGTGCCAGTATGTCATCGCCTGTGAATAGAAGAAAATAAAGCGTATCCAGGGTCATTATGTCCTTACCTGTGAATACAAAAAAAAAAAACATATCCAGTGTCAGTATGTCCTCACCTGTGAATACAAGCAAACAAAACATATCCAGTGTCACCTTGTCCTCATCTGTGAATACAGCAAAACAAAACATATCCAGTGTCAGTATGTCTTCATCTATGAATACAAGAAAACAAAATATATCTAGTGTCGGTATGTCTTCATTTGTGAATATGACAAAACAAAATATATGCAGTGTCAGTATGTCCTCACCTGTGAATACGACAAAACAAAACATATCCAGTGTCAGTGGGTCCTCACTGGTGAATACGACAAAATAAAACATATCCAGTGTAGGTATGTTCTCACCTATGAATACAACAAAACAAGACATATCCGTGTCAGTATGTCCTCACTTGTGAATACACCAAAACAAAGCAAATCCACTGTCAGTACTTCCTTGCCTCTGAATATGACAAAACAAAACATATCCAGTGTCATTATGTTCTCGCCTATGAATACAAGACAATAAAACATATCCAGTGTCAGTATGTCTTCACCTGTGAATACAGCAAAACAAACCATATCCAGTGCCAGTATGTCTTCACCTGTGAATACAAGAAAACAAAGCATATCCAGTGCCAGTCAGTCCTCACCTGTGAATACAACAAAACTAAACATATCCAGTGATGGTAGTTCCTCAACTGTGACTACAACAAAACATATCCATTGCCAGTATGTCCTCACCTGTGAACACAACAAAACAAAACATATCCCGGTGTCATTATGTCCTTACCTGTAAATATAACAAAACAAAACACATCCAGTGTCACTATGTCCTCACCTGTAAATACAACAAAACAAAACATATCCAGTGTCAGTATGTCATCACCTGTGCATACAAGAAAACAAAACATATCAAGTATCAAGATGTCCTCAACTGTGAAAACAAGAAAAAAAAATCCAGTGACAGGATGTCCTCACCTGTGAATGCAACAAATAAAAACATATTCAGTGTCGGTATGCCCTCCCCTGTGAATACAAGAAAAAAAAAAAACATATCCAATGTCAGTATGTCCTCAGCTGTGAATACAAGACAACAAAACATATCCAGTGTCGGTATGTCTTCACCTGTGAATATGATAAAACAAAATGTATGCGCTGTCAGTTTGTCCTTACCTGTGAATAAGACAAAAGAAAGCATAGCCCGTGCCAGTACGTCCTCACTGGTGAATACAACAAAACAAAACATTTCCAGTATCAGTATTTCCTCACCTGTGAATATGACAAAACAAAACATATCCAGTGTGACCTGTGAATATAACAAAGCAAAATATATCCAGTGTTAGTATGTCCTCCTTTGTGAATACAAAAAAACAAAACAGATCCAGTGTCAGTATGTTTTCCTTTGTGAATATAAAAAAACAAAACATATCCAGTGTCGGTATGTTCTCACCTGTGAGTACAAGAAAACAAAACATATCCAGTGTCGGTATGTCCTCACTTGCGAATACAACAAAACAAAGCAGATCCACTGTCAGTACATCCTCACCCGTGAATACGACAAAACAAAACATATCCAGTGTCATTATGTCCTCACCTGTGAATACGACAAAACAAAACATATCAAATGTATGTCCTCACCGGGGGATACAACAAAACAAAGCATATCTGATGTTACTATGTCATCATCTGTGAATACAATAAAACAACACATATCCAGTGTCAGTATGGCCTCACCTGTAAATACAAGAAAACAAAGCATATCAAGTGTCAGTATGTCCTCACCTGTAAATACAAGAAAACAAACCAGATCAGGTGTCAGTATGTCCTCATTTGTGAATACTAGAAAACAAACCATATCCAGTGTCAGTATGTCCTCACATGTGAATATAACAAATTAAACCATATCCAGTTTCAGTATGTCCTCCCCTGTGAATACAAAAAAATACTATATCCAGTGCCAATATGTCCAAACTTGTAAATACAACAAAACATATCCAGTGTCAGTATGTCCTCAATTGTGAATACAAGAAACAAAAGAAATCCAGTGTCAAGATGTCCTCACCTGTGAATACAGGAAAACAAAAGAAATCCAGTGTAAGGATGTCCTCATCTGTGAATTCAAAAAATCAAAACATATCCAGTGTTGGTATGTCCTTTCTATTGAATACAAGCAAACAAAACATATCCAGTGTCAGTTTGTCCTCAACTGTGAATACAACGAAACAAACTATATCCATTGCAAGTATGTCCTCACCTGTAAATACAACAAAACATATCCAGTGTCAGTATATCCTCACTTGTGAATACAAGAAAACAAAACATATCCAGTGTCAATATGTCCTCACCTGTGAATACAAGAAAACAAAACATATCCAGTGTCAGTATGTCCACACCTGTGAATACAAGAAAATAAAACATATCAAGTGTCAAGATATCCTCACCTGTGAATACAGGAAAACAAAAGAAATCCAGTGTCAGGATGTCCTCGCCTGTGAATTCAACAAAGAAAAACATATCCAGTGTCACTATGTCCTCCCATGTGAATACAAGAAAACAAAACATATCCAATGTCAGTAAGTCCTCAGCTGTGAATACAAGAAAACAAAACATATCCAATGCCAGTAACTCCTCAACTGTGAATAGAAGAAAACAAAACATATCCAATGTTGGTATGTCCTTTCTATTGAATACAAGCAAACAAAACATATCCAGTGTCAGTTTGTCCTCAACTGTGAATATAAGAAAACAAAACATATCCAGTGTTGGTATGTCTTCACTTGTGAATACGACAAAACAAAATATATGTAGTGTCAGGATGTCCTCACCTGTGAATACGACAAAACAAAATATATGTAGTTTCAGTGTGTCCTCACCTGTGAATTCAACAAAACAAAACATATCCAGTGTAGGTATGTTCTCACCACAGGAAACCAATACAACAAAACAAGACATATCCAGTGTTGCAATGCCCTTACTTGTGAAAACAGCCAAACAAAGCATATCTAGTGTCAGTATATTCTCACCTATGAATACAAGAAAACAAGACATATCCAGTGTCAGTATATCCTCACTTGTGAAAACAACAAAACAAAGCATGTTCGATGTCACTATGTTGTCACCTGTGAATAGAACAAAACAAAACATATTCAGTGTCAGGATGTCTTCACCTGTAAATACAACAAAACATATCCAGTGTCAGTATGTTCTCACCTTTGAATAAAAGACAATAAAACATACCCAGTATCAGTATGTCCTCACCTGTGAATACAGCAAAACAAACCATATCCAGTGCCAGTATGTCCTCATCTGTAAATACAAGAAAACAAAGCATATCCAGTGCCAGTATGTCCTCACCTGTGAATACAGCAAAACAAACCATATCAAGTGTCACAATGTCCTCACCAGTGAATACAAGAAAGCAAAACATATCCAGTGTTGGTATGTCCTCACTTGTGAATACAACAAAACAAAGCATATCCACTATCAGTACATCCTCACTTGTGAATACGACAAAACAAAACATATCCATTGTCATTATGTCCTCACCTGTGAATACGGCAAAACAAAACATATCCAGTGTCAGTATGTCCTCACTTATGAATACAAGAAAACAAGACATATCCAGTGTCAGTTATGTCCTCACCTGTGAATACAGCAATACAAATCATATCAAGTATCACAATGTCCTCATCCGTGAATACAAGAAAACAAAACATAACCAGTGCCAGTATGTCCTCAACTTTAAATACAAGAAAACAAAGCATATCCAGTGTCAGTATGTCTTCACATATAAAAACAATAAAACAAAACATATTCAGTGTCAGTATGTCCTCACCTGTGAATACAACGAAATAAACTATATTCATTGCCAGTATGTCCTCACCTGTAAATACAACAAAACATATTCAGTGTCAGTATGTCCTCGCTTGTGAATACAAGAAAACAAAACATATCCAGTGTCAATATGTCCTCACCTGTGAATACAAGAAAACAAAAAATATCCAGTGTCAGTATGTCCACACCTGTGAATACAAGAAAATAAAACATATCAAGTGTCAAGATGTCCTCACCTGTGAATACAGGAAAACAAAAGAAATCCAATGTCTGTATGTCCTCACTTGTGAATACAAGCAAACAAAGCATATCCAGTGTCAACTTGTCCTCACCTGTGAACACAAGAAAACAAAACATATCCAGTGTCGGTATGTCTTCACCCATCAACACGACAACACAAAAAATATGCAGTGTCAGTATGTCCTCACCTGTGAATAAGACAAAACAAGACATATCCAGTGTCAGTATGTCCTCACTTGTGAAAACAAGAAAACAAGACATATCCACTGTCTGTATGTCCTCACCTGTGATTACAAGAGAACAAAACATATCCAGTGTCAATATGTCATCACCTGTGAATACAAGAAAACAAAACATATCAAGTATCAAAATGTCCTCCCCTGAGAATACAAGAGTACAAAACATATCCAGTGTCAGTATGTCCTCGCCTGTGAATACAAGAAAACAAAACATATCCAGTGTCAGCATGTCTTCACCAGTGAATAAGACAAAACAAATCATATCCGGTGACAGTATGGCCTCACCTGTGAATACAACAAAACAAAACATTTCCAATGTCAGTATATCCTCAGCTGTGAATATAACAAAACAAAACATATCCAGTGTCACTAAGTCTTCAGCTGTGAATACAACAAAACAAAACATATCCAGTGTCGGTATGTCTTCACTTGTGAATACAACAAAACAAAACAGATCCTGTGTCACTATGTTCTCACCTGTGAATACAATAAAACAAAACCTATCCAGTGTTGGTATGTCCTCACTTATGAATACGACAAAACAAAGCATATCTGATGTTACTATGTCCCCACCTGTGAATACAAGAAAAGAAAACATACCCAGTGTCACTATGTCCTCACCTGTGACTACAAGAAAAGAAAACATATCCAGTGTCAGTATGTCCTCACCTGAGAATACAAGAAAGCAAAACATATGAAGGGTCAGACTGTCCTCACCTTTGAATACAACAAAACAAAACAAATCCAGTGTTAGGATGTCCTCACCTGTGAACACAGGAAAACAAAATATATCCAGTTTCAGTATGTCCAAACCTGTGAATACTGCAAAAACAAAACATATCCAGCATCAGTATGTCCGCCCCTCTTAATACAACAAAACAAAACATATCAAGTGTCAGTATGTCATCACCTAAAAATACAAGAAAACAAACCGTATCTGGTGTCAGTATGTCCTCACCTGTGAAAACAAGAAAACAAACCATATCCAGTGTTAGAATGTCCTCACATGTAAATACAAGAAAACAAACCATACCCAGTGTCAGTATGTCCTCAGCTGTCAATACAACAAAACAAACCATATCCAGTGCCAGTATGTCCTCACCTGTAAATACAACAAAACATAAAATATCTTGTGTCAGCATGTCCTCACCTGTGAATACAAGAAAAAAAAAATCATATCCAATGTCAGTATGTCCTCACCGGTGAATAAAACAAAACAAAACATTTCCAGTGTCAGTATGTCCTCACCTGTGAATATGACAAAACAAAACATATCCAGTGTCACTATGTCCTCACCTGTGAATATAACAAAGCAAAACATATCCAGTGTCGGTATGTTCTCACCTGTGAGTACAAGAAAACAAAACATATCCAGTGTCGGTATGTCCTCACTTGCGAATACAACAAAACAAAGCATATCTACTGTCAGTACATCCTCACTTGTGAATACGACAAAACAAAACAAAACATATCCAGTGTCATTTTGTCCTTACCTGTGAATACGACAAAACAAAACATATCAAATGTCAGTATGTCCTGACTGGGGGAAACAAGAAAACAAAGCATATCCAATGTTACTATGTTCTCATCGGTGAATACAATAAAACAACACATATCCAGTGTCAGTATGGCCTCACCTGTGAATACAAGAAAACAAACCATATCTGGTGTTAGAATGGCCTCACATGTAAATACAAGAAAACAAACCATACCCAGTGTCAGTATGTCCTCAGCTGTTAATACAACAAAACAAACCAGATCAGGTGTCAGTATGTCCTCACTTGTGAATGCAAGAAAACAAACCATATCCAGTGTCAGTATGTCCTCACATGTAAATACAATAAAATAAACCATATCCAGTTTCAGTATGTCCTCACCTGTGAATACAAAAAAACATACTATATCCAGTGCCAGTATGTCCAAACCTGTAAATACAACAAAACATATCCAGTGTCAGTATGTCCTCACTTGTGAATACAAGAAAACAAAAGAAATCCAGTGTCAGGATGTCCTCACCTGTGAATTCAAAAAATCAAAACATATCCAGTGTCAGTAAGTCTTCAACTGTGAATAGAAGAAAACAAACCATATCCAGTGTTGGTATGTCCTTTCTATTGAATACAAGCAAACAAAATATATCCAGTGTCAGTTTGTCCTCACCTATAAATATGAGAAAACAAACCATATCCAGTGTCAGTATGTCCTCTCCTATGAATACAATAAAACAAAACATATCCAGTGTCAGTAAGTCCTCAACTGTGAATAGAAGAAAACAAAACATATCCAGTGTAGGTATCTTCTCACCACAGGAAACCAATACAAGAAGACAAGACATATCCAGTGTCACAATGCCCTTACTTGTGAAAACTGCAAAACAAAGCATATCTAGTGTCAGTATATTATCACCTATGAATACAAGAAAACAAGACATATCCAGTGTCGGTTACGTCCTCACTTGTGAATAGAACAAAACAAAACATATCCAGTGTCAGGATGTCCTCACCTGTAAATACAACAAAACAAAACATATCCAGTGTCAGTATGTTCTCACCTATGAATACAAGACAACAAAACATATCCAGTGTCAGTATGTCCTCACCTGTGATTACAAGAAAACAAAACATATCCAGTGTCAGTATGTCCTTACCTGTGAATACAACAAAACAAAACATATCCAGTGTCAGTATGTCCTCAACTGTGAAAACAAGAAAAAAAAATCCAGTGTTAGGATGTCCTCACCTGTGAATACAACAAAGAAAAACATATCCAGTGTCGGTATGTCCTCCCCTGTGAATACAACAAAGAAAAACATATCCAGTGTCGGTATGTCCTCCCCTGTGAATACAAGAAAAAAAAACATATCCAATGTCAGTATGTCCTCACCTGCGAATACAAGAAAACAAAACATATCCAGTGTCGGTATGTCTTCACCTGTGAATATGACAAAACAAAATGTATGAATTGCCGGTTTGTCCTTACCTGTGAATAAGACAAAACAAAGCATAGCCCGTGCCAGTATGTCCTCACCGGTGAATACAACAAAACAAAACATCTCCAGTGTCAGTATGTCCTCACCTGTGAATATGACAAAACAAAACATATCCAGTGTCACTATGTCCTCACCTGTGAATAAAACAAAGCAAAACATATCCAGTGTTGGTATGTTCTCCTTTGTGAATACAAAAAAACAAAACAAATCCAGTTTTGGTATGTTTTCCTTTGTGAATACAAAAAATCAAAACAGATTCAGTGTCGGTATATTCTCACCTGTGAATACAACAAAACAAAGCATATCCACTGTCAGTAAATCCTCACCTGTGAATATGACAAAACAAAACATATTGAATGTCAGTATGTCCTCACTGGGGGATACAACATAACAAAGCATATCTGATGTTACTATGTCCTCATCTGTGAATACAATAAAATGACACATATTCAGTGCCATTATGGCCTAACCTGTGAATACAAGAAAACAAACCAGATCAGGTGTCAGTATGTCCTCACTTGTGAATACAAGAAAACAAACCATATCCAGTGTCAGTATGTCCTCACATGTAAATACAATAAAATAAACCACATCCAGTTCCATGTCATCATCTGTGAATGCAAAAAAATACTATGTCCAGTGCCAGTATGTCCAAACCTGTAAATACAACCAAAAATATCCAGTGTCAGTATGTCCTCACTTGTGGCTACAAGAAAACAAAAGAAATCCAGTGTCAAGATGTCATCACCTGTGAATACAGGAAAACAAAAGAAATCCAGTGTCAGGATGTCCTCACCTGTGAATTCAAAAAATCAAAACATATCCAGTGTCAGTATGTCCTCTCCTATGAATACAAGAAAACAAAACATATCCAATGCCAATAAGTCCTCAACTGTGAATAGAAGAAAACAAAACATATCCAGTGTCGGTATGTCCTTTCTATTGAATACAAGCAAACAAAACATATCCAGTGTCAGTTTGTCCTCATCTGTGAATACAAGAAAACAAAACATATCCAGTGTCGGTATGTCTTCACTTGTGAATACGACAAAACAAAATATATATAGTGTCAGGATGTCCTCACCATGAATACGACAAAACAATACATATCCAGTGTCAGTGTGTCCTCACCTGTGAATACAACAAATCAAAACATATCCAGTGTAGGTATGTTATCACCACAGGAAACCAATACAAGAAAACAAGACATATCCAGTGCCACAATGTCCTTACTTGTGAAAACAGCAAAACAAAGCATATCTAGTGTCAGTATATTCTCACCTATGAATACAACAAAACAAGACATATAAAGTGTTGGTTATGTCCTCACTTGTGAATACAACAAAACAAAGCATGTCCAATGTTACTATGCCATCACCTGTGAATAGAACAAAACAAAACATATCCAGTGTCAGGATGTCCTCACCTGTAAGTACAACAAAACAAAACATATCCAGTATCGGTATGTCCTCACCTGTGAATACAAGAAAACAAAACATAACCAGTGTCAGTATGTCCTCACCTGTGACTACAAGAGAACAAAACATATCCAGTGTCAGTATGTCCTTACAAATGCGACAAAACAAAACACATCCAGTGTCACTATGTCCTGACCTATAAATACAACCAAACAAAACACATCCAGTGTCAGTATGTCATCACCTGTGAATACAAGAAAACAAAACATATTATGTATCAAGATGTCCTCACTTGTGAATACAAGAAAAAAAAAATCTAGTGTCAGGATGTCCTCACCTGTGAAACAACAAATCAAAACATATCCATTGTCGGTCTGTCCTCCCCTGTGAAAGAAAGAAAAAATAAACATATCCAATGTCAGTATGTCCTCACCTGCGAATACAAGAAAACAAAACATATCCAGTGTCGGTATGTCTTCACCTGTGAATATGACAAAACAAAATGTATGCACTGTCGGTTTGTCTTCACCTGTGACTAAGACAAAACAAACCATATTCTGTGTCAGTATGTCCTCAGGTGTGAATATGACAGAACAAACATATCCAGTGTCAGTATGTCCTCAACTGTGAAAATGACAAAACAAAACATAACCAGTGTCACTATGTCCTCTCCTGTGAATATAACAAAACAAAACATATGGAGTGTCGGTATGTCCTGTCTTGTGAATACAAGAAAACAAAACAGATCCAGTGTCGGTATGTCCTCACTTGTGAAAACAACAAAGCATGTTCGATGTTACTATGTTGTCGCCTGTGAATAGAACAAACCAAAACATTTTCAGTGTCAGGATCTCCTCACCTGTAAATACAACAAAACATATCCAGTGTCAGTATGTCTTCACTTGTGAATACAACAAAACAAAACATATCCAGTGTCGGTATGTCCTCACTTGTGAATACAACAAAATAAAACAGATCCAATGTAGGTATGTTCTCACCTGTGAATAAAAGAAAACAAAACATATCCAGTGTCAGTATGTCCTCACTTGCGAATTCAACAAAACAAAGCATATCCACTGTCAGTACATCCTCACCTTTGAATACGACAAAACAATACATATCCAGTGTCAGTATGTCATCACCTCTGAATACAACAAAAGAAAGCATATCCTATGTTACTATGTCTTCACCTGTGAATACAGCAAAACAAACCATATCCAGTGCTAGTATGTCCTTACCTGTGACTACAAGCAAACAAAACATATCCAGCGTCGGTATGTCTTCACCTGTGAATACAGCAAAACAAACCATACCCAATGCCAGTATGTCCTCACCTGTGAATACAAGAAAACAAAGCATATCCAGTGCCAGTATGTCCTCACCTGTGAATACAACAAAAAAAAAACATATCCAGTGTTGGTAGGTCCTCACCTGTGAATACAACAAAACATTTCCAGTGCCAGTATGTCCTCACCTGTGAATGCAACAAAACATATCCAGTGCCAGTATGTCCTCACCTGTGAATGCAACAAAACATATCCAGTGTCAGTATGTCCTCACCTGTAAATACAACAAAGCAAAACACATCCAGTGTCACTATGTCCTCACCTGTAAATACAACAAAACAAAACATATCCAGTGTCAGTACATCCTCATCTGTGAATACAAGACAACTAATTATATCCAGTGTCGGTATGCCCTCACCTGTGACTACAAGAAAACAAACCATATCCAATGTCAGTATGCCCTTACCTGTGAATACAACAAAACAAATCATATCCAGTGTCAGTATGCCCTCACCTGTGAATACAACAAAACATATCATATCCAGTGTCAGTATGCTCAAGTACCAATTCTACGCATCCAAGTAACACCCTCACATCTCCTAAGAAAGAAAATGATGTATAACCATGGCCATACCTTCTGCAGATGCTTGTGTCCACTTAAGCCGAGAATTACCTATAAGTAATAGGTAGAATACATATATACAGTACTTTGCCTGATAACTGGAAATGCCACAAAATCTAAAGGAAGGTCAACATATCTAGGGCATCACTTGTTGAAATTCTTTGTGGCCTTGCCATCTCAGTGCCAGTATCCAACACTGCACTGTCAATTCTGTAGAGTTCTACTGCCTTTGGTAGAAGCCAGGAACACCTCCCTCTATATGATGTGTGGTACAATATATGGCCCACCACCTGTAACTCTCTGCTCCAGCAACATGTCTTCCTCTCGAGTTTATATCACGTTATCAAAAGATGAAAATAGTGAACGCTATTTCATTGTACCTAAAATATCTAAACCACATAATATCGAACATTCAGAACAGCAAATTTTTCCCTTGAGGAAAAAATTTGCTATTCCGAAACACATACACACAACACAAACACACCTAAAAAACATCAATACTCACACATACACTTATAATCCTATAACTAACCATACACTAAACTATACATACACTACTATCTATCCACTTACCTTAACCCAAACCCTAATCTAAGGATGGTCACTATCGCACACTCACCTACCCACGCCCTAACCCTAACTCACTTAACCCGCCCTAACCCTAATTCACCTAACTCGCACCCTAACTCACCTAACTTGTGCCCTAACCCTAACTCACCTAACCCGCGTCCTAATCCTAACAACCACACAATTGCACACTTATCTGAACTTCCACCACAATGCTGAAAATAGCGAAGCCACAGAACCTGCCAACGGAATTCTTTCCCTAGGAAAGAATTTGGTGTTCTGCAGCTTTGCTATTTTCAGCGTTCGCTCAAAACGGGACCATATTAGAATCTTCGACGTTTTAAAACTTCGATGTTCTGATATAGACCCCTCCTCACTGTCTGAATGGCTGCCTTTTACCCTTTGACTGCTTTCTTTACCTTTTCCATTGACTCTGACATATACTCATGTTTCAATACCATACTATGCCCAAAAAATATACAAACCAACAAACAAAACACAATATGCATGCCAAGACTGAGAATATAATTCAAAATAATCTTTGTGTATTGATTGATTGCTTGACAGTTGTTGGAGAAGAACCAGGATATCCTGCAGTCATCATAGGATACTGGCAATCTATGTCCAGTACCAAAATGATGACAGCTTTGTTGTGCACTACAGTTGCAAATAAAGCATAGCTGTTGACAGTATTGGACATTCTTTGATGATTTTTTTCTGTACTTATTCAAGGATTTTTACTATAGCAATGCAAACGTCTGGGAATTTCAAATACCTCTGTGAGGTATATGTCAAGTCATGTCATACCTTTCCATTTGTAGACTGCCACATGTCCCACAATTCATGTCATACCTTTTCTGTTTATAGACTACCACATGCCTCACAAGTCATGTCATACATTTTCCATTTGTAGACTGCCACATGTCCCACAAGTCATGTTATACCTTTCCCATTTGTAAACTGCCACATGTCCAAGTCATATTATACTTTTCCATTTGTAGACTGCCATGTCCCACAAGTCATGTCATACCTTTTCCATTTATAGACTGCCACATCTTACAAGTCATGTCATATCTTTTCTGTTTATAGACTGCCACATCTCACAAATCATGTCATGCCTTTTCCATTTGTACACTGCCACATGTCCCACAAGTCATGTCATATCTTTTCCATTTGCAGACTGTCCCATGTCTCACAAGCTATGTCATACCTTTCCCATTTGTAGACTGCCACATGTCCCACAAGTCATGTTATACCTTTTCCATTTGTAGACTGCCACATGTCCCACAAGTCATGTCATACCCTTCCCATTTGTAGACTGCCACATGTCCAAGTCATGTCATACCTTTTCCATTTGTAGACTGCCACATATTCCACAAGTCATGTTCTACCTTTTCCATTTGTAGATCGCCACATTTCCCACAAGTCATGTCGTACTTTTTCCATTTGTAGACTGCCACATGTCCCACAAGTCATGTCCTACTTTTTCCATTTGTAGATTGCCACATATCCCACAGGTCCTGTTATACTTTTTCCATTTATAGATTGCCACATGTCTCATAAATCATGTCATACCTTTCCATTTGTAGACTGCCACATCTCACAAGTCATGTCATACCTTTACCGTTTATACACAAATCATGTCATACCTTTTGCATTTGTAGGCTGCCACATCTCACAAGTCATGTCATACCTTTCCCATTTGTAGACTGCCACATGTCCCACAAATCATGTCATACCTTTTCCGTGAATAGACTGCCACGTCTCACAAGTCATGTCTTACCTTTTCCATTTATAGACTGCCACATGTACCACAAGTTATGTCATACTTTTTCCATTTGTAGACTGCCACATGTCCTACAAGTCATA
Organism: Protopterus annectens; assembly: GCF_019279795.1. NCBI lineage: Eukaryota > Metazoa > Chordata > Ceratodontiformes > Protopteridae > Protopterus > Protopterus annectens. The sequence continues at coordinate 34,577,639 of NC_056745.1, forward strand.
TCATACCTTTTCCATTTGTAGCCTGTCACATGTCCTAGATAAATCTGGTAGTATCCCTATACTAGGGGTGCTCTAGTGGATCCCCTTTCTAATGCTCTGATGTGCAACAGTCAAGTGTGGGAGCTCTGGTTTCAGCTCCCTTGAAGGACAATATTTTTTCTTCATTGAAATTCATCTGCACATGTCCTATATTGCCCAAGTGTTTTAAGTCCTCTAGCACTCTGATGTCTGATCTGGCTGACCTTGTCAGTCCACAGTGAATAATCTGTCATGCTGATTGCAGTGTTGTATTGACACCTGTTCTGATGGTATAGATGACATTCACAGTATTGTACAAGTCCCTGCTGACATTGCTCCAGTGCAGATTGTTACACCACATTAGTTTAATATATCCTGAATATGACACACAATCTTACAAAATGCTACATTGTCACGGCATCTTCTCTGCTCTTTCTTTCTGCCTGGTGTTATTTTCTTACCTCCCCTACCAGTTTTAGTTGTTTTTGTTTGTTGATTCTTTATTAATTCTGAAAACTCTATTCCAGCCTCTTCATCTGTGTTGTCTTACCTTCCATTGCAGATTTCTGCATGCACAGCTGTGATGCTGTTGATTGCAGCATTATATTATATCATAGAACTGTGCATGCAGACTCCCAACAAGTCTTGGAGATGCTTATGAACACCCATTGAATACCTCTGCCACTTGTGTTTTGACATGCACATGTGGTGCCTTACCAGCTCTGTGCTGAAGCTGTGATGTGGTGCTCTGCTTATGTACACTACCCCAGCCCTGGCTGCATGCATACTAAACAGGCACTGCTGCTCATTGCATTGTAAACATCTACAGTATTAGCACACCTGCATTGTGCCTAAGCTGTTAAAGAATCCATTGACATGATTTCTTGTTTTATCCTGGCAGGGTCAAACCAGATACTATAGGTAGACAATGGATATTGATGCTGTCTGTGGATGAAATTGTCTTGCTGTTCTACTTCTGGCTTTGCAGGAATAATGTGTACTTGGATAATGCAATAAATCTGGAATACAAGTTGTGTCTACTGTTTGTATAAGACAAAAATAGATAAAATAAACCATTGTCTTTTTATTAAAGTCAACAAACTGGCAGTAACTTTGAATGAAAGTGGGCTGTTGTCATTTGTTTAGTTTGCACAGTTATTAAGCTGCATCTTTGCCAAACTAATTTGTGTATTTGAGTGATGCAAGTTAGAATTTGTGTGGCTATTGTCTGAGTAAAACAGTGTTAAGATAAAAATAAAGCTCTCAGCTCTTCCTAATTTGACAGACTGTCACTGATTTTGTCTCATATTTTAGTCTGTTCCTTACAAAGTTTGTAGTTGTCTGGTAAGTTGTTAGGAATTGCTGTAAATATATATTGACAGACAATTGAGTTTGAGACGTTATATCCACCAACATTGTATGCAATAAGTGGCTATCTTTTTAGATCTGTGCAGGATGTATTAGAAGCAGCCATTCACTGGCACAGTAGTGCAGTGAGTCGTGTTGCCATCATACAGAACATGGTTTTGTAGTTAAGTTCTTTGCTGTAATTTCTTCTTTGTGGACTCTGCATATCCATCCAGTTTCTGAGAGGATTTTGTTTAGGTGATCTATTTTTTTTTACCAACACTTCAAAGACATGTCAAAGGTAAGCTGAAGTGCTTCCAATTTGCCTGCAAATAAGCATATACTGTGAGCTGTCATGTGTGTGTGTGGGGGGGGGGGGGATTTCATAGCTGAAAAGAAACAGCTGTTTAGGGAAAACTCAACAAATATCTGCCCAGAGGCTCTTGTCTATCCAACAGAAACAACACCATTATGGAATACTGGAGGGCTGTAGTTCGAATCCCAAATGAGATGCGATACTTCTTTACATTTCTATGATTTTAACAATACCTGAGGCACAGGACTTTCTCTTCATTTTTGTGTGACTTCTCCACTTTTGAAATTTTCTAATAAATCTAAAATTGTAGGCACCACTGACTTTCCTTATGAATATTTATACATGCATTGTACTTACTATGTTAGTAACCCACTTTGTATTGTGTTTATAGTGATTATAGGTAATGCAGAAGTTTAGTGGGCTACATAGTTTGTATTTTTCCGCTGTTCATATCTTCAGTACCACAGTCCCTATATGTCATTATAGCTTGTATGTTCTATACTGTTTGTCATTTCTCTACCCAATCCCCTCTGAAAATGGGCATCATCCAGTACACTTAAATGGGCCCCAAAATGTAAACCAATCAATGATTCACTCACTCACTCACTCACTCACTCACTCACTCACTCACTCACTCACTCACCAGGTATTCATCAGTGGATCAGCTTCCTTTTGGATTTGGATGTCCAAGTTCAAGACATTTTCTGGGGTTATTTCCCTTGAGCAGTCAATCTGATACCTGCAGTTTTAGTTTCTATAGTATATATATATATATATATCTATATATATATATATATATTTATATATATATATATATATATATATATATATATATATATATATATATGTGTGTGTGTGTGTGTGTGTGTGTATTATTGTGCGGAGTTGCCTGTCCTATGCCCAATCCTCCTCTTTTTTCACATGGGTTAGGAACCAACCTTGGTGAAGTTACACAGGGTTTTGCATCACTGAATAAATGGTTGGCTTTGTTATTTGCTTGATGTAGTTTTATGTTAGTGCACCTTTACAGTGGGAAGCACAGTGCTGCAGGTACTAGTATTGTCACCCTCACAGGAAGCAGTTTTCTGGTTTGGTGCTTGGCTAAGGTGCCTTCCTCTTCTCCCTGTGTTCATGTGGATTTTCTCCAAGTACTCTGGTTTCCACCCACATACCAAAAACGTGCAATTGGTAGATTGGGAACTCTAAATTGTTCATAGGTGAGAGTGTGTGATATGGAAGAAAGGTCTGGCAATCTACTTCTATTGCATACTTGCCTAGTAAAGTGTGAAAAGCATTGGCTAGTCATTATAGGAGTCATGTATGTATTAATGAGATTAGATGAATAGATGTTTGTATTATGTGACTGTTATCTTGAACTGGCTCTTGGTAGTGTGGTTCATAGGATTACTATCATTGTAGTATGACTCAAGAACTGCACTTTATGATATCATATGGAAAAACTAACAAAAAGAGTCAAACCTGGCCAGTTCACTTATTTTATTAACAAATTAATAAATGAATTTGAGTACCTTGGAATGCTTTTTATATTCCGTAACATAATATTGTGCACAGAGAGTGTAGGAATTCTTCTCTGTTTTTATTCCTCTGCATTGCTGGTCTAGTATCTTGGAATGTGGCCCATAATAGCAAGAAAATAAATTCAAGTTAATTCAAAAGCACTTAAACCAGACAAATGAATCAGTGGGAGAAAAACATGAAAACTCCAGTCACCAGAGTTCATGAAACAATTAAACAAAGAAAGGTACATTGCAGAGAGGTGGACTGAAGATTCTGACTCGATCTTTTAATGTTACCCTATCTGCATTCATGTTTACTATGTTCTGAGTTTGCCATTTTTGTATATAACATTGCTGACTTACAAAATGTGATACATTTTCTGCTCTTTGGGCTTGGGTCATGGCTGGAGAGGGTCAAAAGACAAATGTCCACTTACATGGGGTGGGAGGTTGACATAATGGTTAAGGTGTTTACCTTGCAGACACAAGGTGCAGGGTTTGATTCTCACATGAGGCAACTGGCTAGGCTTAAAATGGCCCACAAGGCAATTAACCTAGTACTAATCTATGAACATGTGAACAGAGTCAATAAATAATAATCAGAGAAATGTGAGTAGGATTTGTTAGTCTGAAATCAACTAAAATGTGTCTGAAGATGGGAGTGTACATGTTTGCACCCACATCAGATGTCAGTGGTAGTTGTGTCTGTTGACATTAATCAGTGAAATATTAAGTACAGTCATTTCACAATCTTTTGGATTAGAAAATAATAAAGCTTTAATCTGCATATGGTCAGTGCAGTAAACACTGCGTGCTTGCAGGTCCTTCTACAATGAAAATGTTACATCTTAGACTTCACTAGTTAGCAAACCCATAGCTGTTTTCACTTAGAAATCATGGGTGTTGATTATTTCTTACTCAAAAAAGTATTTTTTTTATGTTTCACAAAACTGAGACAGTAATTCAATACATTTCAATAATAAATAATCTGCAAATATTTGTTAAACAAGAAAAAAATAATTATGTATACTATTTACAAAGGCCTGGAATAAGTTTTATCATAATCATATTCGTAGTAAAAGAGGTGCTGATTTAATTTCTCTTGACCATCCATCATAATTCTATTTTTAACAGCAAGATTCCACAGAGAGCACAAGTGAAGCTTTACATCGCTCTCGTCTGTTCAAAAGCCCCCTTCCACCTTCTATAATTCTTGGTTACTGCATCAATAACTTTTTTGCTGCTAAGATTAATTATTCAAAAATGATTTTTTTATTTGTTTATTTATTTATTCATTAGTTGTTTTTTGTTAAGCAGCTAGGTGGACTCGTCAGCTGGTCCCTTTCAGCTAGTATATTGTCAAAGAGCTTACATATAGACATCACTAAAAAAATATATTCAAAACTTATTAATAGTACTGTATCAAATGACTGCTTTCAAAATTCCACTTTGTAATTACCACAAAGCTCAAGACATCAGATTTGTTTTATTTGGTGTACTTGTACATATTCACAGACAGAGAGAAATGTAAATGAAATACTGTTATATGGCAATTGAAAGAAGAGAAAATAATTTACAGCACTTGTGCTAATCTGTCATACTTGGGCTGAGTTATTTCTCTTGGTTTCAGATTACTTATGGAGGAGTTCACTTTCTCTATGCCATTCCCATCCCTCGGATCATCTGCATGAATTATGTTACTCTGCTGTACATCTATAAATATATTAATCAAAATGTTTCTGTTTTCGCACTCTAAGTTGAGACTTCTTTCCACAAAGGATTCATTGCAGCAACTGTAAGTAGCTATTATATTCTTTCACTTAAACTTCTGAATGTTTAGTCTGATATGAATGTAGAGTTTCAGTAAAAATTATAAGATTTCCTACCAACATATGGAAGTACAAATTAAAAATAAAGAAATACATATTGAATTTCTGTCTTTCTTAAATAAGAGTTTGGTATGTCATTTTTCTGTGGACAGCCTGTCAAAATCCTTGCTTTCAATAACTTACATATCAGCCGTTAAAAAAAAGAAAAACAAATCTGTATGTTGTGTGGGAATCTATGACAATCTATAGTGAATTCATGAATTGTTCCATGTCTAATGAAGTTTAAATATTTTTTTGCCTGCTATGACTCTGTAGAAAACAAGATGCTCATAAAAGATGGCTGAGAGATAGTATTGTAATTCTACAATGAGTTACGGACTAGATAATAACTCACACTACTGAAACAGAAAATACAGAACGGAAGCAGAACATTGCACGTTTAATGCATGTCACATGCTATAAGGCTGTGAATACCTATAAGTGCATGAAATAACATAAATGCATGTTCTTGAAGCTTTGGCATAATTGCAAAGTGGAATCCTAAACTCAGTCGTTATACTATGTTATCTAACAATATAGAATAATTAATTGGAGAAGCAACATGTTATCATTGGCTTAATGACAAAGATGATGAACTGTAAACATAGGGGTAAAAAGCTTCAAACATAAATTTTTTTATGAACACTACAGGACTTTGTTGAGCTTCCCTGTAGATCTTGATGTTCCTTATTGAATATTTTCAAACAACAAAAAGTGTAGCCAAGCTTGTATTATGTACACAACTGTGTAAACTTTTGGGAAAAGTTTGTTCTTGTTCGTGTGTGTGTGTGTGTGTGTGTGTGTGTGTGTGTGTGTGTGTGTGTGTGTGTGTGTGTGTGCTTTCTCCATGATATGTGTGTGTGTGTGTGTGTGTGTGTGTGTGTGTGTGTGTGTGTGTGTGTGTGTGTGTGTGTGTGTGTGTGTGTGTGTGCGTGTGTGTATGTGTGTTTGTGTGTGTGCATTCTCTATGGTATGCCTCTCTAATGCCTCTCAACTTGGAAGGAGACAGAACAGAAAAAGAGGGAAAGACAGTGGTGGCCCATGTCATTGGCTATACACCACTGAACATGTTATACTGAGTTAACAAGGGTCTTATGAAAGTTTGTGAATGGGTACCAGAGCACAGACCTCACCTCATAAAGTTTGTGTTGTACAGTGACAGCATGAGGGTCCTTTGGTAAACTGATAATATTATATGGTCTTAAAACTAGCAATAGCAGAGGACGTCTGTGAAGAAACACACACAAGAGAGGCACTAGTGACTTTGCTTTGACAATCACTGTTAATCCCCCCTCTTTTGCCCCACCTACTCTGTAACGTATGACATAGTGCCTTTGCCTTTCATTAGAATTTACTCTCATTGCAGACTTGGAATGTATAATTTTCTCTAATTTCTTCCGATATTCTAGTCACTAACAAACCACTCCAGCATTCTGGTTACAGTACTACTTTCTTGATTAACATTCTAGCCATATACATCACACTTCCACCTTCTCACAGGTCTTTCAGCCTGATTCCTGTTCTATCATATCCCCCCCCTTTAATGTTTCATATTGTAGCTATAATGCACACATAGCAAGGTTGAATTATTTTCAGTTGAATTTACTGTAAATGTCACTACGTGTTTTATTGGGTTTACCAATGACTTGTCAAAATAAACTAATTTGATATTTAAAAATCAATTAAAAAAATCAATCAAAAACACAAAAAAAAATCTTTTGTGAACAGGGATCAAGCCCCCCTGCTCTCTTGTATGGAGGCTCCTTCCTCCCAGATTACATATACTAACACCATGATCACAGCACTGAGGAGAAAAGGGCAAAAAACCCTTCAAAAGTGCAGTGGTAGTTCATACTATACAGCACATCATGATAAAATCCACAGAAACACTACATTTTTACATTAAAGAACACCAGCCATGAAGTATCGGCTATCAGTTTTGCTTATGTACAGCTTTGTAAACGTTTGCTTTTGTACAGTCACTTTATTTATGTTATCTGCCTTATTGGCCTGGCTCATATCTGAGCGGTGTCTTTAGCCTTTTGTATCTAAATAAATAAATAGCAAAAAATTAACCTTGAAAGGAGCCCTTTTAGTGCAGCTGTTTGGCAAAAGGCTTTCTCCAAACTAGATCCTGCCTGATAGAATAGTTGTCCTACAGAAATTAGGTAGAAAGACTCTTCGATCCTTTCAAAATAACTTCAAAGATTTTATTTTCAAAGAATATTAATGCAACACTTGTGCTGTGTAATGTTGGATGGTTCTGCAATGAATAGTCAACTCTTACAAAGTTGACGATCTAAAATACCAAAACAATGACCAAAACACACAAAGGTAAAAATTATAACTTTAAACAATGGGAGCCAAGCCCCACCCCAGACCCACAAATGTGTATGTATCAACTCTATAGTTGTAACAACTTGGAGAAGAGAGGGATCTCCCAAAAGAACTGAATCATTGCTGGTGCACATTTAGAAATCACTTCAGCAATGATTTCCAAACCCAGCCACTGGGGATGCACAAGCCAGTGCATCTGTTCATGCCGGTCCCAAGCCTGGATAAATGGGGAGGATTACATCAGGAAGGGCATCTGGTGTAAAACTTTCACCAAATGACATATGTGGGCAACAAAACAGATTTCCATAACAGATCGGTCAAGGCCCGGATTAGCAACCACCGCCACCAGTACTGTTAGCCAACAGGGTGTTGGTAGAAATTAGGCTACTGTTGGTCAAAGGAGAAGAAGAAGAAGAGGGGGATGGTGAAGAAGTGTAAGGAGATGAGGCGTATGGTGAAAAGGGAGGTGGCGAAGGCTAAGGATAAGGTGTATGAAGAGTTGTATGAAAGGTTGGACACTAAGGAGGGAGAAAAGGACCTGCACCGATTGGCTAGACAGAGGGACCGAGCTAGTAAAGATGTGCAGCAGGTAAAGGTGATAAAGGATAATGAGGGAAATGTACTTACAAGTGAGGAGAGTATGTTGAGCAGATGAAAAGAGGACTTTGAGGGGCTGATGAATGAAGAGAACGAAAAAGAAATAAGGTTAGAGGATGTGGGGATAGTGAATCAAGAAGTGCAGCAGATCAGCAAGGAGGACGTAAGGACAGCTATGAAAAGGATGAAAAATGCAAAGGCTGTTGGCCCAGATGATATACCTGTGGAAGCATGGAGGTGTTTAGGAGAGATGGAAGTGGAGTTTTTAACCAAGTTGTTTAATGAAATCTTGGAAAGTGAGAGGATGCTTGAGGAGTGGAGAAGTGTTTTGGTACCAATTTTTAAGAATAAGGGTAATGTGCAGAGTTCTAGTAATTACAGCGGGATAAAATTGATCAGTCACAGCATGAAGTTATGGGAAAGTGTAGTGGAAGCTAGGTTAAGAAGGGAGGTAATGATTAGTGTGCAGCAGTTTGGTTTCATGCCAGAAAATAGCACTACAGATGCGATGCTTGCTCTGAGAATGTTGAAGGAGAAATATAGAGAAGGTCAGAAAGAATTGCATTGTGTCTTTGTGGACTTAGAGAAAGCATATGACAGGGTTTCCTGGAGAGGAGTTGTGGTACTGTATGAGGAAGTCGGGAGTGGCAGAGAAGTATGTAAGAGTGGTACAAGATACGTATGAGGGTAGTGTGACAGTGGTGAGGTCTGCGGTAAGAGTGACAGATGCATTTAAGGTGGAGGTGGGATTATATCAAGGATCAGCTCTGAGCCCTTTCATATTTGCAATGGTGATGGACAGGTTGACAGATGAGATCAGGCAGGAGCCCCCATGGACTATGATGTTTTTAGATGACACTATGATCTATAGCGAGAGTAGAGAACAGGTTGAGGAGACCCTAGAGAGGTGGAGATAAGCTGTAGAGAGGAGAGGAATGAAGGTTAATGGGACTAAGACAGAATATATGTGTGTGAATGAGAGGGAGGATAGAGAAATGGTGAGGATGCAGGGAGTAGAACTGGCAAAGGTGGATGAGTGTAAATACTTGTGATCAACTGTTCATAGTAATGGCAAGTGTAGAAGAGAGGTGAAGAAGAGAGTACAGGCAGGGTGGAGTGGGTGAAGAGTGTCAAGAGTGATTTGTGACAGACTGGTACCTTTAAGAGTGAAAGGAAAGGTCTACAAGAGGGTAGTGAGACCAGCTATGTTATATGGATTGGAGATGGTAGCATTGACAAAAAGGTAGGAGTCAAAGCTGGATGTGGCAGAGTTAAAGATGCTAAGATGTGCATTGGGTGTGACGAGGATGGACAGGATTAGGAATCAGTATATTAGAGGGTCATCCCAGTTTGGACGGTTTGGAGACAAAGCCAGAGAGGCCCGATTGCATTGGTCTAGATATATGCTGCGGAGGGATGCTGGGTATATTGGTAAAAGGATGCTAAGGATGGAGCTGCTAGGTAAGAGGAAAAGAGGAAGGCCTAAGATAAGGTTTATGGATGTGGTGAGAGAGGACATGCAGGTGGTTGGTGTAACAGAGCAAGATGCAGAGGACAGGAAGAAATGGAAACAGGTGATCTGCTGTGGCGATCCCTAACGGGAGCAGCCGAAAGAAGAAGCAGCAGCAATGATCTCCAATGGAAAGCAACGATCAATGTTTTGTTGTTTTTATGTTTCTTTCTATGGGTAAATAAATCTGGAGGAATTTCAACTCAACAAACCATGGAAGAATCCTACTGAATGGGGAGTTTATACTTTACTTTGCTTAACATGCAGCATTGCATGGTACAATGTGGAATAATAACTAAGACAATCAAGATCGAAAATACAGAAGAGTGACTCTCAAACACCGCTCTTCTCAAACACCGCTCTTCTCAAACACTGCTCTTCTCAAACACCGCTCTTCTCAAACACCGCTCTTCTCAAACACCGCTCTTCTCAAACACTGCTCTTCTCAAACACCGCTCTTCTCAAACATCGCTCTTCTCAAACACTGCTCTTCTCAAACACCGCTCTTCTCAAACACTGCTCTTCTCAAACACCGCTCTTCTCAAACACCGCTCTTCTCAAACACCACTCTTCTCAAACACCACTCTTCTCAAACACCACTCTTCTCAAGCACCGCTCTTCTCAAACACCGCTCTTCTCAAACACCACTCTTCTCAAACACCACTCTTCTCAAGCACCGCTCTTCTCAAACACTGCTCTTCTCAAACACCGCTCTTCTCAAACACCGCTCTTCTCAAACACTGCTCTTCTCAAACACCGCTCTTCTCAAACACTGCTCTTCTCAAACACCGCTCTTCTCAAACACCGCTCTTCTCAAACACCGCTCTTCTCAAACACTGCTCTTCTCTTTTAAATTTCTTTTTTGCAGGGAGAGAAAACACCCTCCATCCTGTGATGTAGGAAGTGAAGCCCTCACACCCAATAACTTATATATACTATCTCCAAGATCACTATACCACAGAGAAAGGTTAATATAACAAGAAATGTATCTCCGACTTAGTCCATGCATGTCCAAGTCTTTGTATATAAATTGCTATGTAAACATTACACATTTAATTTCTTATTCCTCTATTACATTTAATGTATTGCAATATGTTGCTTTTATATTTTGTCCTGTTGTTGCTACTCTCTATTCATGTTTTATTCTATGTGGTTTCATCTCACAGCTGCTGACAGAGCCCAGGATGTGGCTGAAAAGGTCCTATCTACTTAACTAAACCAACTAACTAACTAAAGTGTTAAAGTCAGCTGTTAAACTGGATTGTCATTATATTAGTTTGTCAGTGATTTTGGCTTACCTTTGGGTATTCCATCAAAATCCATCTTTTGTTGAATAAAACTCCATTATAATGTATAAACAACCAACCAACCCACCTAGCCCACTAAGCCCCTACTACAAGTTAATCTACCCTATAATGACTACCTAAAACAGTAGCCTCACTATGAATATAACATTACCTAGCATTCTTTATCTTAAATGTATATATTGTAAATAGCTTTTCAACTATCCTCCTTCCCTTTTCTGGGGAAGATTCTCTCTATTGGCAATGTTTTGATGCTATTAACTAAATAATCCTCACTTCTCTTCCTGAATGAGGATGTACACATTTTTTATCCTGAGTGGTGATGTATACACCCCACCTTCTCTAGTTCTTTTCTGACTGTCTCAACTTGATACTTTTTAAATAATGCACTTTCCACCTACATTCACCCCTCTATGCAAATTTGTGTTAACAAACGTCATTCTATAACTACATCCAAATGAATAACTACAGTCAAATGAATAACAACTGTTATTTTACAACCTTACTCTCATCATCTAACTCCTCGGTGCAACTAATCATCTGTCTCAACTTGTCCCAATCCTAATACAATTGTATGTATAAATATAACATACAAATATATGTTTGCAATACATGTTGCTATTTTCTGACTGTACCCTAATATGTCTTACTATATAATATAACTTTTTGTTTATTGTCACTGTGTATTATAGATATGTAATAATACTTAATTGCTTATTGTTACTGTGTTTTTGGAGCTTTTCTCCCCAGGCCTCCACTAAAAACGGGCTCGCTGAGCCCAGTGGTCCTCCTCGGTCATCAAACTAGAAATAGATAAATAAATAATATGCATGGTAGCATCCTGGCTTATCCACACTTACATTAGTGCCAAAGGTCTGCACTTTAAACAATTTACCCAACGCACAGCCAGTAATATTGACATATTCCTACCATATTAGTGGAGACTGTACAGACAAACAGAGATAACATCTGACAAAAGTGAGACAGGTGAGTGGACACTACCCTTTCATTCCCTGCATACCCCATCAGGCTCGGCCAGTTCCAGGGTCACTAATTTAATACCATCCTCATGGACTGTCCCCAGGATTTTATCGCTCTACACTACAGAGCCACCTGTGGAATACTGTTACGTTGAGTAAGGCATTATTTGTCACAGGCTGTGTTAATGACCACAATTTTGACTGACGTGATGGTGATGCCATTTCATGTGGCTTGATTATCAGACTAAATGCCTGTTTAAAATTACAAGGATACAAATGAAACAGTGAAGTTACAACATCTTTCAATTACAGTTGTCTTTGTCTATTTGAATAGAAAGTAATTTTGAAAATAGTAAATTTTTGCACTGATGTTATAGAAATATAAAACCATAAATTCTAATGCTTTGCAGATAAATGACACACCTACTCTGACAATTTCATTGCCTACTGAATAAAATAGTGATACAGAGAGAGAGCAGCTCCAACAGACACCTGAACCACTATTCAAACCCAGTCTGTCTGGGCTGTAGTCAGGGCTTTATTTGTCTATGCTGACAGAGCTGCCTTATAATATAGCAATTTGGGTCTATATTATGTTGCCAAAATGGCAAAACAATGAATGCCATTTCAGCAACACATAAACAGTGAAATACCACTAACGCGAATGGCCAAGTCACCAATTTTTTTCCTAGGGAAAAAAAAAAATCGCTTGACCGTCACCATGAAATTGCCCTCTACCCCACTGTAGTTTGATGTCAGAGTTGGTATATTTAGTTGGGGGTGTGTGAGGGACACAGCCAACCACTTTGTAATGATTTAGATGATGTGTCGTGTCTGGTTGGTCTACTGATTTTTTTTCCCTAGGAAAACAAATCGGTGAGCTGGCCGTTCACGTCAGTGGTTTTTTGCTGTTTATGTGTAGGTGAAATGGCATTTGCTGTTTTGCTGTTTTAGCAACATAATATAGACCCAAACTGCTATATTATAAGGCATCTCTGTCAGCATAGACAAATAAAGCCCTGACTACAGCCCAGAAAGACTGAGTTTGAATAGTGGTTCAGGTGTCTGTTGGAGCTGTTATTGGTGGATTGGTGTGCCTGTCATGGTGATAAGTGGGAAATGCAGGGAAGCACGATGCTGAAATCCTTCAAAAGATGGGTCTTGATGCAGGGGATGACCATGGTGTGAGCATTTGTCCACTAAGCCACATATATGGTAGCCTTTTCTGGCACATGGGATGATGCACTTGCAGAGGGAAAGCATAGTGTCTTCTGCAGTGATTCATTTTGCACATTCCTTGCCCAGAGAGGGATTAGTACTTACAATGTATGCCCTCATTACAGGGATGCTGGTGGGGATACAAACTACACTTATGGTTACCTAAATGATGATCCCCCTATTGTCTCTCACTCCTGTGATTGGAGATACTTTTCTCCTTCTTTTTCTTTCGGCTGCTCCCATTAGAGGTCACCACAGCGGATCATTTGTTTCCATTTCTTCCTGTCCTCTGCATCTTGTACTGCCACACCAGCCACCTGCATGTCCTCTCTCACCACATCCATAAACCTTATCTTAGGCCTTCCTCTTTTCCACTTACCTGGCAGCTCCATCCTTAGTATCCTTCTCCCAATATACCCAGCATCCCTCCTCAGCACTTATCCAAACCAACACAATCTCACCTCTTTGTCTTTGTCTCCTAACAGTCCAACCTGAGCTGACTCTCTAACATACTAATTTCTAATCCTGTCCATCCTCATTACACCCAATGCAAATCTTAACATCTTTAACTCTGCCACCTCCAGCTCTGACTCCTGTCTTTTTGTCAATGCCACTGTCTCCAACCCATATAACATAGCTGGTCTCACTACCCTCTTGTAGACCTTCCCTTTCACTCTTACTGGTACCAGTCTGTCACAAACCACTCCTAACACTATTCTCCACCCACTCCAACCTGCCTGTACTCTCTTCTTCACCTCTCTTCCACACTCACCATTACTCTAAACTGTTGATTCCAAGTACTTAAACTCATCCACCTTCTCCACCTCTACTCCCTGCATCCTCACCATTCCTCTATCCTCCCTCTCATTCACACACATATATTCTGTCTTAGTCCTGCTGACCTTCATTCTTATCCTGTCTAGAGCATATCTTCACCTGTCCAGGGTTTCCTCAACCCATTCCCTACTCTCACTATAGATCACAATGTCATCTGCAACCATCATAGCCCACTGGGACTCCTGTCTGATCTTGGCTGTCAACCTATCTATCACCATTGCAAATAAGAAAGGGCTCAAAGCTGGTACTTAATCTAATCCCACCTCCGCCTTGAATGCATCTATCACTCCTACCACAGACCTCATCACTGTCACACTGCCCTCGTATATATCCTATATCACGCTTACATACTTCTCTGCCACTTCTGACTTCTTCATACAATACCACAACTTCTCTATAGGCACCCTGTCATATGCTTTCTCTAAGTCCACAAAAAAACAATGCAACTCCTTCTGACCTTCTCTACACTTTTCCATCAACAACCACAGAGAAAACATCACATCTGTAGTACTCTCTCCCAGCATGAAACCGTACTGCTGCTCACTAATCATCACTTTCCTTCTTAACCTAGCTTCCACTACTCTTTCCCATAACTTCATGCTGTGACTGATCAGTTTTATCCCTCTGTAGTTACTACAGCTCTGCACATCACCCTTATTATTAAAACTCTGTACAAATACACTTCTCCACATCTCAGGCATCCTCTCTCTTTCCAAGATTTTGTTAAACAATCTGGTTAAAAACTCCACTGCCATTTCACCTAAACACCTCCATGCTTTCACAGGTATGTCACCTGGGCCAGCAGCCTTTCCATTCTTCATCCTCTTCATAGCTGTCCTTACTTACTCCTTGCTAATCCATTGCACTTCATGATTCACTATCCCCACATCATCCAACCTTCTCTCTCTTTCATTCTCTTCATTCATCAGCCCCTCAAAGTACTCTATCTGCTCAACACACTCTCCTCATTTGTGAGTACATTTCCCTCATTATCCTTTATCACCTTTACCTGCTGCACATCTTTCCCACCTCGGTCCCTCTGTTTAACCAATCGGTACAGGTCCTTTTTTCCCTCCTTAGTGTCCAACCTTTCATACAACTCACAATATGCTTTACTCTTAGCCTTCGCCACCTCTCTGTTCACCATATGCCTCATATCCTTGTACTCTTGTCTACGTTCTTCATGTCTCTGACAATCCCACTTCTTCTTTACCAGCCTCTTCCTCTGTATACTCTCCTGTACTTTCTCATTCCACCTCCAGATCTCCTTGTCCTCCTGCCTCTGTCCAGATGTCACACCAAGCACCTTTCTAGCTGTCTCCCTTACCACCTCTGCTGTGGCTGGCCAGCTATCTGGTAAGTCTCCACTGCCACCCAGTGACAGTCTTAACTCTTCCCTGAACTCCACCTTACACTTATCCTTTTTCAACTTTCACTATTTGATCCTTAGCACTGTGAATGTCATTACATGCAATTGTGGAAGACTTAATTGTCTGCAGACACATAAGCAAAAATACAAAAACTTTATTTATATTCTTGACTTCTTTTACTGTTTAACCATTTTTTCTACACATAAACTAATCTAGACATGCACTATCCTTTCTGTGAAGGAAAATAAAAACTCCCACAAGTCTCTTCTGACTCACTCACTATCTAGCATCAGGTTGCATCCACATCTGGGTGTTTCAAACAGATAATAACCAGGTAGATTCTACTGCTGACAAACATGAGTCATTTAAACATTTCTATCATTATTTCTGCCTTGCATTTTAAGCTTTTGTTAGGTTAGTTTTCACAGCACCTTACAGAGATGTGAACCATTTTTGCCACTTTCCTGGGACCTGTTGTTCTCTTCTTCATGCTTCTAAATAGATGGAATCTCTAGAACTGTAATGAATATCCAGATAGTCACACAAGTCATGTGCTTCCTAGGGGTCCACACCAGAACACATGAAGTAATCCACACCAAATAAGTCAGATGGTGTCTTAGCAGCATTTTATACAGAGGATAATGTTTCATTTCTTTCTGTGATACCTCATGTTGTCCATCTTAATATTTAATTAGCCTTCACCAAAGGTCTTTCACATTGCTTCCATACATTTAGACCGTCTGATCCTCCTTGGTCTCTTTCATTGCTACTAACATATCCTTTATCTGTGAACTCCTTTTATATGGGCTCCCACTTGAAAATGTTGGCAGTTGAAATGCTGAGTGATGACATGCCAAAAAAAAAAAATTAAAACTGCAGAAGATTGGATCTCAAACACCGCTCTTGTCCTTTAAACTTCTTATTTGCTTGCAGGGAGGTGAGCCCCCCTGCACCCTGTCATGTGGGAAGTCAAGCACCCATACCCAAGAAATTATATATACTAACGCCAAGATCACTATACCTCAGAGAAAGGGGAATGCAACAAGAAATGGCCATCTCTAACAGCATATATAAGTCTAGTTTTTGGCTATTCAGTTTCTGCATTAAGGGGCTCTCTATAGCAGGTCCCAACATTTCAAATGGTTGCATCTTTCATCGATTTTGATTGTCAGATGTAGCATGTTGATTTTTTTTTTTGTATTGAAGTCAAGCTGCAAGGTTTTAGACCATTGTTCCAACAATAGTCGTCTCTCATCATTTTATACTAACTTGGGTACTGTCTTTGTCCAATTTCTTCTCATATCATTTGTGGCATCATCTTGTTGCCTAATTTTATGTCAACGTCAAGACAAAAAAATCTTTTCAGTCTTTATTTATATGGCTGCGAAGTGGAAACAAAGGTTCATTTTCAGCTGACTCACAGGTCAATGTGAAGAAGGTATCTAATAATATCAGAAGGTATATAATAATATAAGGAGGTATATATAATAATATCAGAAGGTATATAATAATATAAGAAGGTATATACAATAATATCAGAAGGTATATAATAATATAAGAAGGTATATAACAATATAATGATATCAGAATGTATATAATAATAACAGAAGGTATATAATAATATAAGAAGGTATATAACAATATAATGATATCAGAATGTATATAATAATATCAGAAGGTATATAATAATATTACTAATGGAGAAAAAACACAGCTGAGGCCGAACAGTTGTCTAGCGCTTTCATTCCATTATTGTTGCTAGGAACTTCATCAGAACTGAAAAAAGTACATAGCCATGCTCTATAAATATGCTGTATACAGGAATCCATAATTTGCATATGATGTGATTAGTGGCCAATGGCCAAAGATTTCTTTTCACAATACAAAAGAAGAATTCAAACCAATGATTATGTCCTCATGTTAATACAAAGGCCAAGGAAAATGTTTTCAATTCTTACCAATAGTCATTGTGATGTGTGTGTTATAACAACTTTTGAAACTAACTAAGAGTGAGTTGAACAAATACTTAATACCATTGATTTTTTACGATGTTATTGTGTTTACTTTTAACTGATAGTTATATTTCCAATTAAACTAGAAGCTGGAAAATCATAGGACTGACCCTGTAATAGTAGTGGAACCATTGCTTATGTTCTATCACTGTTTAAGAACTAGTGTAGTCAAAACAAACAGTCAGTACATGTTAATTTGCCCATCTTAAAGCACATTTAATGTTCAGAGAGTCATTAAGTCCTGGATGAGTGTCCGAGTTTAAAAGTAACTGCCACCTCAGTTCTTTTAACTCTAACAGAGTTTCACAGTCTCCAAAAAACTGTCCAACTTGTTCCAGTACTATGAATTTAAACCCGTTGAAGTTTGTGCATAGTGCACTGTGCTTACCTAGCGCATTACTGTCGTCTTTTCGTCTGATGGCAGATAAATGTTCCTTTACTCTATCAGATAATTTTCTGATAGTTTTTCCCACGTAAAATGCTGGGCAGGAGTTACATGTAGCAGCGTACACTAGGAACATGGCAGGACAGTCAAAGTGGTTGTGAAATTTGACTGTTAGATCACAGTGCACGAAAGTGAAGCTGCTGCCAGTCCACATGTGTTTGCAAACTACGCAATGATTACAAGTGAACATACCTTTGGGACTTCTGTTTGGTACAGGCTGAGGATAAAAAAAAGGTTTATCTTTTTCAAAAGACGTTTTGAGCATGGTGGTCCGTTTATAAGAGAAAGTGGGATTTTGTCCCAGAACTTTCTTGAGGTCTGCATTTGCTCGTATGATGTTCCAGTTTTTTTGCAAGACTTCTCTTATGTTTCTCATGTCTCTACTGATGGGGAGCGGGTAACTGCAGTTCCTATCCGTGGAATTATTTGTGTAATCATTGCGTTTAGGGATGAAACCATGCAGTAAGATTGGTTTATGCCATGTGTGTCTTTTTTCTGCTACTTCTGTAAAAACTTCACTTAGTATCTCTTCTCGAACATGTGGGATAAGAATTTACATTCTTGTAAAAAGGTACGGTCATCAGATATAATTCTTGAAAGTCTGCAAACACATGTGGACTGGCAGCAGCTTCACTTTCGTGCACTGTGATCTAACAGTCAAATTTCACAACCACTTTGACTGTCATGCCATGTTCCTAGTGTACGCTGCTGCATGTAACTCCTGCCCAGCATTTTACGTGGGAAAAACTATCAGAAAATTATCTGATAGAGTAAAGGAACATTTATCTGCCATCAGACGAAAAGACGACAGTAATGCGCTAGGTAAGCACAGTGCACTATGCACAAACTTCAACGGGTTTAAATTCATAGTACTGGAACAAGTTGGACAGATTTTTGGAGACTGTGAAACTCTGTTAGAGTTAAAAGAACTGAGGTGGCAGTTTCTTTTAAACTCGGACACTCATCCAGGACTTAATGACTCTCTGAACATTAAATGTGCTTTAAGATGGGCAAATTAACATGTACTGACTGTTTGTTTTGACTACACTAGTTCTTAAACAGTGATAGAACATAAGCAATGGTTCCACTACTATTACAGGGTTAGTCCTATGATTTTCCAGCTTCTAGTTTAATTGGAAATATGACTATCAGTTAAAAGTAAACACAATAACATCGTAATAAAACAATGGTATTAAGTATTTGTTCAACTCACTCTTAGTTAGTTTCAAAAGTTGTTATAACACACACATCACAATGACTATTGGTAAGAATTGAAAACATTTTCATTGGCCCTTGTATTAACATGAGGACATAATCATTGGTTTGAATTCTTCTTTTGTATTGTGAAAAGAAATCTTTGGCCATTGGCCACTAATCACATCATATGCAAATTAGGTATTCCTGTATACAGCATATTTATAGAGCATGGCTATGTACTTTTTTCAGTTCTGATGAAGTTCCTAGCAACAATAAAGGAATGAAAGCGCTGGACAACAGTTCGGCCTCAGCTGTGTTTTTTCTCCATTCGTAATTTTATTAGTTACAAAGTTTTAATTGTTTGTTGGCATTATTCTACTTTGCTTTACAGTCTTAGAATGTTTTTTAGTGTATATAATAATATAAGAAGGTATATAACAATATAATAATACCAGAAGGTATATAATAATATAAGAAGGTATATAATAATATAAGAATATAATAATATAAGAAGGTATATAATAATATAAGAAGGTATATAACAATATAATAATATCAAAAGGTATATAATATAAGAAGGTATATAATAATATCAGAAGGTATATAACAATATGACATGTCAAACTACAATAATCTGAATGTGCACGTGCTATACAGAATGCAAATTCAATGTAATAATAATTTACATAGTTGTACTATAAAATCAGCACAACTGTGCTGTGCACATTACAGTTCCTTTACTTATACAAAACTTTTAAATTCTTCGAAAGCATCAGTACATACTACAGGAAAAATTAACATTTCTAGGAGCACTGCAGTATATTCCTTTATGTTTGCACTTCAGTTAGGAATCTACAGTATTTATCATTTCCATGTACAAATGTTCCTTTGTTATAGTAGCAGTAGTTAAACTGTGTCAGTGTTATAAGAAGACCATATGATAAAGGATTCAGATGTTTTAATATTAGGTCAAACAGGACTAGTGTTGTATTAGTGTAACATAAACTGGGAAGTATTCATGATGCCATTTTTTATTGCATGTTAGACGGTGGTTAGTCGAATGCCTGCATGTAATGTATTTTAGCTTAACATTGATAAAAGTGGTGGGTTAAATATGAGTAGAGCCATCTCTGAGATTTCTAGTTATGTAAGCATGTTAGCTAAATGAAGGAGTGTATTAAATGAGTCGGGGATGGGGAAATGAAATGACGAGCATGTGACACTGATGGAAGGGGGTTATTTCACTGCAGTAGGAGAAGAACAGATTGTACATCAGAGTTAACAATTAATTTTCACTGGTCTTGTTTACAAATGTAGACACATACACTTTTTGGAAACTGCTATAACCTGTTCATTGTCTTATATTATTTGGTAGTTAGTTCCAAAGTGAGTGCCAACTTAAGAATGGTCATTCAGCCCTAGTTAGGCTGACTCTTGGGCTGGCTGTAAGATTAAAGTCCCCAACCTAAAGTATGTAATTTGGGTAGTTAGTTTGCTACTGATGGCAGCAGTCCAAAACAGGTGCTTGTGAATGGCAAAACTGATAGGAAGGGTAGCCTGATATTCTTCTGAAATAGATTTTTCTTTGGCAATGAATTGCAGTACTGTACTGTAGGATGGGAGATATGAAAATCTATATATTTATGACAAAAAAATTGAATTACCTGGTAAATGTAGAAAACAGGGTATAGATAGATAACCCTTATTTTCTAAAAAATTAGGACTGTGAATAAACTGCCTCCTGTTTCTTCTTACTTATTTTCCTATTGCAATTATTATTCCACCTTTCTGTCATAAGTTATTAAAAAATAATTGCTTAGCACAGTGACTCAAGGATATAAAAAAAAATGGTCCCAGAGATTCATAAAACAAAAAAGACCATGCAGGAACAGTGTAGTCATTCCTGCATGAAACATGGCAGCCGCGTGATCCCGGAACGTTAGTTCCTGATGTGCATGAGCCTGCCTACACAGTTTCTGCATGAAGATCCATGCAGAATACTAATTATCGCATTTGCAGGTGAAAACCATGTAAATGAGGTAAAATAGCAATTCTGCAGGCAGGCAGATCTCTGTGCAGGAACAGTGTAATGTGCAGAACCGTATTCAACTACTAGCCGAATACGGTTCTGCAAACATCAAAACGAAGATGTGATAGCTCGTAAAAGACAATGTATTAAGTTAATTAGGCATTGCAATGGCTACATATATAGCCATTGGCATTGCCATAGTTTTAAAATTAATAAAAATATATATTTTTTTTGTGGCCAAGTTTGGCTGTTTAAACGCAGTGCAGTGCCGCACAAACGGGAGGGGTCCGGAAATAAAAAAAAAAGGAAAGCATATTAAAATAAAAAGTCTGAATTTCTCTATTATCATCAATGGCATTCAGAATGTAAACAACAGGAGTCAACACTGGCTGCTAAGGGGAAAGGTTGTGCTGTACTGCAGTAACTATGGGATAAGGCAGTGGGGCATGTAAATGAAGGTAATATAACTGAATCACATATTTTTTCTAAGTGCCACACTGCACCTAACTGTGTAGGAGCAATAGCACTACGGTGTAAGAACAGGGAGAAACAGACGTGAAAGGGGGTGTGTAGTGGTTCCTGTAACCATATTGGAGTTTTGCGCAAACAGGAGGTGTGGAGCTAAGCTTCGCTCAGCAGGATGTGTGTGTCACAGGCTGCTGAGTAATAGGAAGCTGAAGTCAAGAAACTTAAAGCGTGTCAATGCCCAGGGGAGGATCAAATCTGGCTTAGTACTGTTTACACTGGCTGCACGGGTTTGCGTGGAGTGCCACTGGGCTTAAACTGGGTAGAAATAGGGAAACAAAGTAAAGGAACTAGCAGAAAAAGGGAAATAACCCCCCAGTTATGTAGCTGGCAGGTGAATTCATCACAGGCAGCCAATTACACAGGCACCAGTCACAGCACACCAGTATAAAGTATTGCAAACACCCTACAGTCAGGATTTTCCCACAAACTTAGCACTGTAGGTGAGCAGTTGTTGGGAATTTTAACTCTCAAAAATGTTAGGGGCTGCAATTGCTCTTATACACCAATATGTGGAAGAGGCTGAGGGTGGTGAGGAGGATAATGCTGAGAACTGCCTCAGGCTTTGGAGGAGGAGGAGAGTGTTCAGACCCTGGGTAGCCTACCAGGGGCTAAATAAGCTGGAAATAGTAGAGCAATACAGGGTGGACAGGGACCTACTACAGCAAATCATCGAGCTGTCCTGGTCTCGCCTCAGATCCAGAACCAACAGAGGGGAACCCGTACCAGTTGACACCAAGGTATGCCTAGCCTTAAGAATACTAGCTACAGGTACTTTCCAAAGGCCTGCAGGGGACATCATGGGCTCTCACAGGCATCTGCAGACAGGATACTCCACTATTTCCTGGACGTCATGCTATGGCATGCTACTGACCAAATTTATTTCCCTTGCAACCGTGAAGAGAGGGCCAGCACTATGCATCTCTTCCACCATGTGGCAGACTACCCAGAGGTGCTGCTTGCCATAGATGGCATGCATATCCATATCAAAGCACCACCTGGTGACCAGGGTAGAGTCTGCATAAACCGCAGGGGCTATCACTCCATCAACTACCAGGCCATGTGCGATGCCCAGGGCATAATAATTAATGTGTACTGGCAGCCCCGTTAGCTATCATGACTCCCACATCTGGCATGCCTCACAGCTGTACCAGGCATTTGCCATGGGGGGGCATCCTGTATGGCATCTTGTGGGGGATGCTGGCTATTCACTGGAACTGTGGATGATGACACCCATCAGAAGTGCATACACACACACACACACACACACACACACACACACACACACACACACACACACACACACACACACACACACATATACACACTCAAGAATGCCATAATGAGGCACAAGCACAAACCAGAGTCATAATAGAACATCTGTTTGGGATGCTCAAGTCATGGTTCCACTGCCTTGATATATCCAGTGGAGCCCTGCAGTATACCCCAGCGACGTGTGCCCACATGTTCATTGTAAGTGCTATGCTTCACAATATGATTCTGCGGAAACAGCTGCGGCAGGATTAGCATGGGGAAGGGCCACACAGCCCCCCACCATTGATAAGGTTCCCACAGGCACAGAAGGACTTGGAGGAGGAAGCCCTGAGCCTGCACTTGTAGGCAGAAGGATGTGTGCCCAGTATGCCCAGGCCTTGGCAAAGAGACAATGCATAGCACACACACTGACACTGTAAGGGCCTAGGGACTGACACTTCTCTCCGACTCCCACACACAGTAAAATGGATGCCACACACACCACACAACCTGTCACCCACCTTGTATAGGCTGTGAACTGTGTGCATCCAACATATGCAGCCCTTAAGCACCATCCTCACCTCTGCTGCAGGCACAAGGTAAGTGTGTTTTCTTAACAATAACTGCATGGATTACTATGTTCTCCTACCATACCTATGGTATTGCAGCATGCATGCAAGGGACTGGGTTGGGCTACTGGGATAGCAGTATACCAGTGACAACTCTATAGGACATCAGGACGTGTGTGTCCAACCCATCACCACAGTATGCAGTCGTACCCAAGGCAAGTAATACCACAGCAGTATATGTGTGGGGGCCAGGTAGCTGGGGGGTAAGAGGTCACATGCATGGTAGGCATTGTGGGAGTGCCATACTCATCCCACACAGTCCCACCCACCAACCTAGCTGTAGAAAACCATAAACAATGTCTGGCACAGGCTAGGATCACAAATGACAACAATGATGACACACACCCATACAGAATTATACAGTGATAGCACAGCAGGTTCTGTGGTTGCAATAAGGCTTTGAAGGGCAAGAAGTCTGAAACCCACATGTATGCCAACACAGTCTGATCTCAGTCTCTGTACTGATATGCCTGTAGTCTACAACACAGGCCATGATATTATGGGAAATGGCAACAAAAACTAAAGAAAATATCAGCACAGTCACTGCAAATGTGTACAGTTCACAGGTGCCCCCCTCCCCTACAAAAGCAGTAGCATATATATGTCTGCAGGGGAAAGAACAGTACACCACACATCACAAGGGCTGTCACAATCAACATGATAACCTGTGCCATGACAAGACAATTGCCTGAATACCCTTACTGGTGTGCTGCCCGTAGATGTGCATGAGGAACACACACTAAAGTTCTCTGATCCCTCCGTGTCTCTGCTGGACAGGGGCTGTGTTTGCTGACATGCTGTAACCTGGCCTACACCTTCATCTTTGTAGGTGATAAGGGCCTCAGGGTCCATACCCTAGTAATGGCATAATGACCTTTCAACCCACACAGAAGTGTGTGTGTCAGGGGTGACCTGATTGCTCTTCACTGCTCTGCCACTGATACTGTAAGTTACATTGCTATCCTGCTTATACTACACATATGGACATTTCTACACAGTAGACTGCACTCAGTACCCACAGACATACCCACAAACCTGTGACAGCAACACATCTGGACAAAGTCAAAAGTGAAAGTGGGACAACTGCAAGATGATAGGCATGTATACTGAATACCGCCCTACATACTGAGGAAGCTGGTAGAGTAAAGTGTCTTACATTCCCAGGACTTCTCTGCAGGTGAGGAACTTTGATACAGTAATGTCTGTCCCTAGGTTGTAATGTCAGTGTTCAAGTACATGCAACTAACTTGCCATAATAACACAAGTCTATGTAGACTGCATGAAAGTGCTGGACAAGGCACTGAATCATCTGACCGGAAATATAATGTGCAGAGGTATATCACCTGTCAGGCAGGAAGACTAACACACAAGTGGCAGATGCCTAGCCAGTACAGTACCAACTTACTGGAATGCTTATAAAGCTACAGCAATCAAGTGGCCATAACCACACCTGTAAACAGGCTTTATTGGGCAAGAATGTGCATAGTGTCGCTCATGATATTGTTTAGTGCATATTACATCTTGTATTCTTCTGGTAAAGCACTGTGATGATCTCAGGATGTCTGTTAGTAGGGAATGACAGACTACACTGCAGAGTCAAAACTCACATATATCAGAAAACATGTCTGCTAAAACAAACCCAGTACCTGTAGGGCCATTCTGTTTACATTTGGGAGGTATGGTTGTAGCACACAAAATCCCAGACTGGACTACAACTATATGTGGAATGGAGTCCAACAATCACTATGGAGGGTCATACTAGGCATGCTCCTACACTTAGAAAAATCACAGCCCATGTGTACACTCACTATTGAGAATCATACCTCTCAACCTCAAAGAGCAAGGAATCTAGAGAAATCCATAAATAAAAGAGGGACAAAGACACAGAAATAGGAAAAATATTGAAATAATTCTCTTACAAATGTAGAACATTGGTAGAATATTAGATTTTGCATTAGCATGAATGTTCTGAAGGATGTGAAGTCTGAAACTCTGTCTGTCATTATATTTGAATGTCAACCTTTACTGATTTAACAATATATCACAGAAGACCCAAATCTTATGAGAAATGGATCAAAAATATGAGGCTACAGTCTGGACATTCGGTGAAAATCTACACAGTTGGGAGGTATGTGCAGGGTCACACTGGCCATGTTCCTACAGTTAGAGAATCACATCCCATGTTTACAGTCACTATGGAGGGTCATACTGGGCATGCTCCTACACTCAGAAAATCACAGCCCATGTGTACACTCACTATGAAGGGTCATACTGGGCATGCTCCTACACTCAGAGAATCACAGTCCATGTGTACACTCACTATGGAGATTAATACTTGGCCTGCTCCTACACTCAAAGAATCACAGCCCATGTGTACACTCACTATGGAGAGTCATACTGACTATGCTCCTATACTCAGAGAATCACAGCCCATGTGTACACTCACTGTGGAGAGTCATACTGGCCATGCTCCTACACTCAGAGAATCACAGCCCATGTGTACACTCACTATGGAGAGTAATACTGGGCATGCTCCAGCCCATGTGTACAGCCCAAGTGTACACTCACTATGGAGGGTAATATGAGGGTAATACTGGGCATGCTCCTACACTTAGAGAATCACTATGTGTAAACCAAGATTGCCTTCCACTACTGTATTGTGCCTATATGTCAGTACAAACAGACAGCTATGTACAGCTTGCCTGTCTCTCCCAACCCCTATCACACAGCCATACTGTCAGCTACCTGTATGTGGCTCATATATCATAGGTCTGCAAATGGTGAGTGTGATACACATGCATATGTAAGGGCAACACATACACTTATATCAATCATACAGTGGCAGAGACAGGTGGAGAAAGAGAGAGAAACAGTGAGAGAGAGAGAGGGGAGATACACACACACACACACACACACACACACACACACACACACACACAGTCATACAAAGATACAGACACACTGAAAGTCATAGAGTGTCATCCTGCTGCAGACAATTGCACACCTTGTGCTACTACTGCCGTGTCCCACTATGAAGATGAATCCCATTGCCTAAGCAATCTGGCATCACCTACTGTTGTGTGTTTTTGCATGTGACAGTTTCCTGAAACCTTGACCAACAGAACAACACTGTCCATTGCCAAACTTTACAGTGCTGTCTGATGACACTCACTTTAGAAGTAAATTCAGCCCCTCAGAAACCCAGTAAGCTACTGTAGTACAGATAACTAGATAAGCAGAAGTTATAATCCCAGCACTGACTAGTGTGTGTGTGTGTGTGTGTGTGTGTGTGTGTGTGTGTGTGTGTGTGTGTGTGTGTGACAGAGAGAGAGAGAGAGAGAGAGAGAGAGAGAGACAAAGACAAAAGCATACAGTATCTCCTGCATAGGTATTTTGAAAATACACTTTTGAGGCCTGTGGAGGGCAGTAGGGTACCTATTTCCCCACTTTACAAGGCTGTGTAATGACACTCAGTTTAGAAGGTACCTCAGACTATGAATAGCTCTGTGGCACATGTAGTAACTGTGTAATACTGTAGTGCAAGTAACTAGATAGGTAGGGTTCTAATCCTAGCACTGGCAACTGTGTGTGTGTGTGTGTGTGTGTGTGTGTGTGTGTGTGTGTGTGTGTGTGTGTGTGTGTGTGTGTGTGTGTGTGTATGTGCATGTGTGCATGTGTGTGCGTGTGTGTGTGTGTGTGTGTGTGTGTGTGTGTGTGTGTGTGTGTGTGTGTGTGTGTGTGTGTGTGTTGTGCTTCAAAATCATATCCTGTGTGGGTATACCCTTCTTATGTGCATCCCATCCACTCTTTTTGCCACCTCCTGATGGCATTACTTTATTTAGCATGTTACTGGCATCTGCCCCTCATGCACCATGTTACACCATTGCACAGACCATTGCAGCCATCTGTATAGATGTCTACACAATATTTCATAGTTTCATAGTTTCATAGTTTAGTACTAGGCTATCTGCCCTGGGGCATTTATAAGCCTAGCCATAGTGCTGTGGCTTTCGCCACCCCTTGTAGTGGTACTAAGTGTACAGAATAGATTTAGAATACTGTGCCTCCTTCTGGTAGTGACACATTGAAGACCCCTTTGCTTAATAGAATTAGTTAACTGTGCCTCTGTCTAGTAGTGACACAGGGGTGACCCCCGGGGTAAACCTATGATCTCCCATCCACTCGTCAAGATTTCTCTTGAAGAGAGTCAGTGAGGGGCTCTGCCTAACATGAACTGGAATTCTGTTCCAGAGTGTGGGAAGCCTCTGAGTTATGAATCTGTCCCTCCAGCATGTCCTATTCATATTTGTGCTGAGGTTCAAATCTTTAGCTCTCGTGGTTCTGGTGGATTTGGATTTTTTGAGGTGGAGCATGTCCATCAATTCCTGATTGGACATGGCCTTGTACGTCAGGCACAGATCACCTCTGAGCAGGCGGTATGCTACTGAATAGAGCTGGAGTTTCTTTAGTCTGGCAGCATATGACATATGTTTGAGACCCTTGATCCTCTTGGTGAGGTACTTTTGGGGTCTCTCCAGCTGTTGTAAGTGCCGGGTGAGGTACATACCAAATGGGGCATTGTACTCAATCATGGGCCTGATAAGGGAGGAGTATAAGGGTACAATGACCTCCTTTGATCTGGATGTGAAACCCTTCATGATAAGGTGGGCAAGGTAGAAAGACTTTCTAACCACTTTGGCAACGTGGGTGTCAAAAGTGAGGTCACTATCGACTTGGGTCCCCAGGTCTCTGATTACTTTTTCCATGCTCAGTGGGTTACTGTCTATGTGATAATTTCTTGGCATTCAGTTTCAGGCCATGATTCCAGCACCAGTTGTCCGTTTCAGTGAGGCCTTTCTGTAGGATGTGTGTGTCAGCTGGTGTATCGACTATGGCGCCTAGTTTGCAGTCATTTGCAAACTTTGTCAGCCATAACCCTCCCATGTTTGCTTTCACATCTGAGAAGTAAATGCCGAACAAGAGGGGTCCCAGGACAGAGCCCTGGGGGACACCACTTGTGACTGGCTTTGAGTCTGACATGGCTCCCGCAAATTTGACTTTATGGGTTCTGTTCTTTAGCCAGTTTGCAACCCATCTTGTGACATATGGATTTACCTTTAAGCTGTTGAGCTTGTCTATGATGCCTGAGTGGGGTATTGTCAAAGGCCTTAGCCAAGTCCAGGTAGGCTGTATGGACTGCTTTGCCCTCATCAATGGCTCTAGCGACTGTTTCGAAAAAGTCAACTAGGTTCAAAAGGCAGGATCTGCTCTTCACAAAGCTGAACTGGGTGGGATCAAGTGTCTGTAGGTCCCCAATGTCTCTGTTTATGAGTTCCATAATGATTCTTTCCATAGCTTTGCAGACAAGGCTGGTCAAGCTTATGGGGCGGTAGTTCCCAGGGTCTGCAGAGGCGCCTCCTTTGTGGAGTGGGACCACTGTTGCTGTACGCCAGTGTTCAGGTACATATCCTGTAGTAAGGCTAAGGTTAAACAGCATTTTTATATGCGGGTTTAGCTCCTCTTGGAGTTCATGTAGCACGCAACCGGGGATACCATCAGGTCCCATTGACACTGTGTTTTTTGCTTTGCTGAGGGCGGCTCTCACCTGGACATCTGAGATGACAGGGAGGTTACATTCAGCTGGGATAAGTATTTCTTCTTTTGGGGGTGAGGGAGGGGAGAAATTTGCACTGAACCTGTCTGCCAGAATGTTGGCAATATCTGTGGGTTCAGTGAATTTTTTGTCGTTGTGTACTAACTCTGAGCATATCTGAGGGTTTCCACCCAGGTTTCTGACATAACTGAAGAAGGCCTTGTGGTTATCTTTAGTGTCCTTGGCGATTTTTCTCTCAAAGTTGGCCTTGGATATTTTTATGAGAGAACGTAGCTTTTTACTAGTGCTGATCAGAGATGCCTTCCCTTTATGGGATTTTGCTCTGTCTTGCAGTAGCTTCCTTCTTTTGTTATACAATTTGTTTATGGCTGGGGTCCACCAGACAGGATGCTTTACCTTGGTGGAGAGGGTCTTGGTTTTATTTGGGATTGCATGATCCATGCATTCTTGGAGATGTCCATAGAAAGCGTTTGCGAAGGATTCAGCATTGTGGGTTGTGGTTTCCACTGGCCCAGTGGGCTTAAAGGATACCATCTCAGTCCTAAGAAGTGTAAAGTTGGCTTTTGAGAAGTTTTTCACTGTAGTCTTTTGTGCTGGGGGTGGAGGTGGGATATGTATATCCAGGGTGATTAGTTTGTGGTCAGATCTCACTAGTGAGGGGTATACTTGTGGTGTGGAGCATTTTGAACCCATATTAGTGATGATCAGGTCTAGTATCTTATCTCCCCTTGTGGGAGAGGTGACTAGCTGTTCCATTGCATTTGAGTTTATGAATTCCAGGAACCTTTGGGCTAGGGTGTTTGGGCTAGAGTAGTGCACCCAGTCTATGTTAGGGTAGTTGAAGTCTCCCAATATGATGGTATTTGGTGAGACATTCATATCCTCCAATGTCGTCAGGAAGGCTGAATGGGGTTCTTGAGATTGGGAGGGTGGTCTGTAACATGCAACCAGTTGTATAGCAGTTTTGCCTATGGTTAGTTGCACCTGGATGGTCTCCGATGATTCATGTGTTGCCACTAACCTGGAGGTGTGGGTATCCTTGAGGAATATGGACACTCCCCCTCCTTTTGTGGTTCGGCCCGGATTTTGGGGCCGAAAAGCATGATACAAGGTAAAGCCTGGTAGCGCCGGGGTGCTCTCAAGAGCCTTGAACCAGGTTTCAGTTACTGCGCAGACATCAATGTTCTCCATACTGAGGAGTGCTTTGAGAGCCTGCATCTTGAGATTTAGACTTCTGGCGTTGAGCAGCATTACCCTTAATTTTTTTCCATTTTTGATTTCTAAGGAGGTGGGTTCATCTTTTGAGCCTTGCCTAAAAAAGGCACTATGGGGTGGCAAGAGCCTTAGCCAATATCCGGAAGCCCAGTGGTGACAGGTGCAAGCCATCCCTTGCGAAGCAGCATGGCTTGTCCAGCATGTCATCCCAAGCAGACAGACATTGGATCCCCCTAGAATGACACCAGTAATTGAGCCAACTATTAAAGCTAATCATCTTGTCTTTGTATTGTGGCATCATTCTTGGTGAGGGCAAGATGCTGCTCAGGGTCAGGGTCATACCAGCCTGGGCTACATAATCAGAGAGCTCCACTATGTCTCTTTTCATGTAGGCCAGGGAGGTACGTCTCAGGTCATTCACACTGGCATGGACAATGACAGAGTCATATTTGTACGTGCCTTTGAGTGACCTGAGTGTGTGTGTTATGTGGCGGATCCTAGCCCCCGATAGGCAGCTCACCGCTACCCTCTCCTTGTTCAGCCTGGTAAGCGGAACGTCGGTGTGTCTGACTATAGAGTCACCTATCACTAGTGTATCAGGCATAGTGTTTGGCCTTAAGGGCTGTGATTGTTTGACACACTGATTTATTGAAGTATGTGTTGCATGTGTTATGTTTTGAGGTGGATTTTTGAGTGTCTGCTTTGGGAGCCTCTGTTGTTTTGGTAAGTTTTTTATTAGAGCCTCCGAGTATGTCTTTGTGTTATTATGTGTTTGATTTGCAGTTGGGGTATGTCTATGTGTGACTGGGTTTGTTGTGTGTATGGTTACCTTCTCCTCCTGTCTGGTCTTGCCAGTCCTGATTTGAGAGAGTTCAGCCTCCAGTTTGGCTATATAGTTGCATCTCTCACATGTATTTGTGTTTGTTGGGAGGAGGAGAGGGTTGTCTGTGTACATGAGACAATTGTAGCATTGTCTCAAGATTCCCAGATTAACCTGCTGAACAGGAGAGGATGCTAGTAGTCTACCACTCAACATGCTAGAATATTATAAGGGAAGTGCTGTGCCTTTAAGGGAAGTGGGTATTCACAGGGGTGGATGTAGTGCTTACTTTAGTTTGAGAGTGCTTACTTATAAGAGAGGTTTTGAGAACAAGTGCTAGGCTTAAATATAGCGAGTAGACTGATTATACAAAGAGTAGAGCTTTCTTCAGGGAAAATTTGAAGAGCAGACTTGGCGGAGCCAGAAGAAGTTTAACCTTGTTTAACCAGTGCTGCACTATGCGCACAATCGCGCAAAGCTGTGCAAATGCGGATTTTAAACAGGGAACTTCAAAAGAGCTAGAAATGGTTCAAAACAACCAATAACTACAGCTCTTGTGCTGAGGTCACTTCCCTCAAGGACAGGTAGGCTGCTCAAGGCTCCCCACTCCCACTAGTGAGCAAAGAATCTTCCTTCTATCCAAGTAAGGTAATGGACAACACAGGAACTACACCACAGCCCAGAATACAGCAAGGCCTGTAAACTGGTCTAAACTAGTCGAGGAGAGGCAGGAAAACAAGGATTATTTGTTTTTGTTTTTTTGTTTTTGGATAGAAAACACACAGAAATGCAGAAACAGCAATAAATCAGTAGTACAGGCTAGCACACTTTAGTGGGCAGCCTCAACAATTAAATTAAACAGCAAACAAACAAATGTTCGATTAAAATTTGACTAAAATGTAATTTTAAGTGCAGATAGTAATAAATGCAGTAAACAGCTAAAAAAACAGTTAAAGCTTGCTTGAGGTAAGCACTAGAAGGTAACTCAAGTAAAACACAGCAGGATACTTAAATCAAGAAAGTAGTCACTTTTCTGAGTTCTCTGTAGCTAGGACCACTCTGCAGGACCACGTGGAGCTGTGTCTGAGCAGTATAGCTTGAAAAAATGCCAGAAGCGGATTTTAAACAGGGAACTTCAAAAGAGCTAGAAATGGTTCAAAACAACCAATAACTACAGCTCTTGTGCTGAGGTCACTTCCCTCAAGGACAGGTAGGCTGCTCAAGGCTCCACACTCCTACTGGTGAGCAAAGAAACTTCCTTCTATCCAGTAGTTGGCAACCCATAAGTGGTCTGTGTCCCCCAACAATGGTCATGCATGTGATATTGTTGGCAAGTAGGTCACAGTTAGTGTACCCACACATGTGCTAGCATCAGATATCATACATGATGCAACTTCATGGTGATACGAAGTGTTTTACCCTGTCACTTGTCCAGGCTTGTAGAAGCAATACATAACCGCAGTTACTATTCCTGGTGGGTTATGTCACTATCCATAAAGGCTGTCACAACATTAGGTGTTGTAACAGGTACTGGGTTATGTCCCATGAATTTCATGTATGGACTATGTCATGTGTATGTAGCAATATACTACACTGAAGTGGATGTCTCAGTGGAAGAATATGCCCATTGGTAAATGTGTTTGTCTTACTGTATGCACAACTCCTGTGTCAGTCTTTACTGTGTCTGTGCTAAAGATATCCCAGTTTCTCTACATTTTCCACCCTGTGAACTGCAGAATACATACAACAAACCTTTACACAGTGCCATGCATGCCCTCATTAACTGCATCAAGCTTGAGTGTATTTGAAAAGAAATAGCAGTGCCAACAGGTGCTCACATGTGCATCTGTTGCAGTCAATAACATGGCAAAGCTGGTGAGAGACCTACTGATAGTATTCCAAAACCTGTTCCATATGTGTAGTGCCTCCCTGTGTTACTGCACAACACTGAGGTGACATGTGTGATGGCTACCTGTCTGTGACGAAGGATATGTATGGCAGGTCACACTGTCTGTCATCACACACTGTTACATGCATGCACACCTGGTAAACATACATATAAAGCTGTGCCTTGGCGATGAAATGGTCAGTGTATGTCCACTCTGCCTTACTCCATGTTGGTATTGTCTGCAGGGCCACAGCCTGCCAACACACAGACACCTGGAACACAAACAGAATACATCATGTCAGACTACATTCAGGCACTGGTACTAACTGCAATAATGCATCATGGCTAATAAGGGGCATATACCTCTGTGTGTACCCATAACAAATGCAAGCAGACAGCACTTTAAACAAAATTACATATCTACAATGTATGATATTCACCCTGTACATCAGACCCATATTAGCCTGTCCCTGCATTGATGGTATGGATGACAGGGATGTCTCACAGGTATCATCATATGCAGAGGGTGTGGTGTGGGTGTGCCAGAGGCCTAGGCTGGGCCATATGGTTGATATCCACATATGTATGTTAGTACTGCTATTTCATACATGGGCTA
This sequence comes from Protopterus annectens, assembly GCF_019279795.1. Lineage (NCBI taxonomy): Eukaryota > Metazoa > Chordata > Ceratodontiformes > Protopteridae > Protopterus > Protopterus annectens. Next base: position 34,611,102 of record NC_056745.1, read on the forward strand.
TTTAGAAGTGCTGTGTGTATGTGGAGGTGAACGCCTGTGATACAGATGGGTGTGTGGGTATGTATGCACACAGTCATGCTTTGTGGCTGCCCTACACAGCTGTATGTTGGACAGCTGTGGACCGTACAAGGCATGGTGTCAAGTTCATCTTCTCTGGTCATGGATATGTTAACTGGCCTGCCAGGGGTCTCACTGGCACCACCAGGCTCAATGCCAGATGCAGTACTGCTCCCTGATGGTGACTGATGTCTGCTGGATCCGCATCCCTGATGGGCCAGGCCAGGACCATATCCCCATGGACTGCTGTGGTGTGCTGTGGACAGCAACCTCCCTTCGGTGGTGCTAGTTTCACTGCCACTACATGAGTGTGAAGGTACACAGCCCCATAGACTCTCAGCTGATGTTGCTGCTGACCTATATCCACATGGCCAATGCCCATCTCTTGCCCCACACTCCAGCACAGACGTGACACAGTTGAGGACTGACAAGGTCTCACCCCACCGTCTATCCATGACCTCAGATTGTGGGTGAGGGGTCTCATCAAGTTCACTGATGTTGCCACGTTAAGCAGCAATACCTGCATTCAACACCCTGAGTATTTGTCTGGTGTTGTGTTCACTAAGTGCCTGTGCATCTATTACAGCCCAGAACATCCATCTGGTGTCACCTGCTGTGGCACTTACAATGGCAGCTCAATGAGCAGCAGTCCTTCTGCAAGCACCCCTGCCCATCCATCTGTGTGGGACCTTACCAGCACTCTGGCTATGGCCAGTGTGTACACTCACACTTGCCATAGTCTCCACACTAACTTCTTCCATGCCACCATCTGACAACTGTCCATCATCTGTGGGCACTGGGGACAGGGCATGTGAGAGCATTGTGACTGTGTGCAGTGACAGTGTGTATGAGTGAGGATGCCAAACGTTGGCACAGATTCAGCCCCTGACAACACCACCTGTACCTGTATAGCAACATCGTCATTGGCAGGGTCTGTGGACACACTGTCATCAGATGCTGAGTGGGAGGGACTGAGACCACCATGACCACCTGTGTGGAAAAGAACAACATATGTAACATAATACCTGCACTACACTATCTTCTGATAAACATGCACACAGTTGCACACACACACACACACACACACACACACACACACACACACACACACACACACACACACACACACACACACCACAGACACACACACACACACACACACACACACACAGACGTGAGGTGGCAGACATGCATCACACAAACCTCACTTTAGGCAAATGCTGACATTCACAACATAGTCAGAACACTACATATCCTGGACATGCACTAAACAGCATGCAGTGCAGCCCTTTATACTTCCTGTTACAACTTCTGTACACCTCTGTGATATGTGGTATTGTTAGTAGGTGATGGGCATTATAGTACCACACACTGCAGACATGCACATATAAGTGCAATTCACCTGTATAGCACAGTGCCAACTCTTACAGGACATACTTCCCAACTGTGTAGAGTGTCCTTGAAAGTCTACATGTGTGGGCCAGATGTCTGCTCTGTCTTTCATAAATCCTGTGCTTGTCTGTCACCTTACTCTGCTGATATGAGTTCTGCTGCCACTATATAGTGACATACATAGAGTCTGACACCTCTAAATCTGGAGTACATATATGTCACAACATAACTGTGCACACTTACAATTTCCGATGTTTAGAGTGGATATTATGTTTACACAACCATGTGTACATGCCAGCTATGTCCCATATATAACATGAGTGCACAGAAATTCTGTGATAATATCACTCAACTTTACTGTGACCTATGACCTGTGCAATCCAATTCCAGAACACATACATTGGGTAGGGGAACATGTTGGAGTTGCGATACGTACAGGCTGGATGCATGACTGTACACACGCTTAGGATAATACGATGTTAAAGTACATTCTCATTTCCTAACAGCAGTCAGTGTGCTTGTGAAGGTGTACATGAGCATGGCACATCTGCACTTTGCGATATGTGTACACTAGCCCTTGCAGAACATGTCAGACTCTGTTGGATTGCAATGGCATGACGTCTGCAAATGCCTCTTCAGGGCACCACACAGATTCTGCAATGTATGTATGTGTACACTGTGGCTGGGCCACTCCAAAACTTTGATTCTCCACTGTGGAAGATAATCTTTCATGGATGTTGATGTATGGTATGGATCAGTGTTGTGTGGAAATGAAGTGCTCTCCATCCACACCTTTCTAGCGGATACATGATGATTGAGTAGCCAAAATTACTGGTAGGTTGAACTGTTCCTAATTCCCTCCACCTTGCCCACAGGCACACACCAGCTCATGAACAGCAACCACAAAGCAGAACACTGCCATCAACATGCTTCAGCATGGGGAAGGCATTCTCCTGCTGATGGACATTGTCATTCTTCTGTCAAACAAAACTGTTGGTATAATGGGCAAAACAAGCAACCTAGATGTCATTACACCATAACACATCTCCATACATAGTAGTGGGAGACCAGCAGTATTATCCCTGAGCCATCAGCCAGACCTGCCTGTTGTTCAGTGTGTGAGATGCTTTCCATCTTCCAGGCCTACACCATAGGCCATACATGTGGAAAATATTGAGATTGTACTCACATGTAGTACACACTGGTACTTGCCACTGATTCCTGCCACTCCTGTAGTGTTGCAGTAGGACCCTTGTCACCCTCAATGACGAATGTGGGTCCTGTCTTTCCGACACATTTGGAAGGCTGTCCTATGCAATTTCACTGTTGGCCCATATGTCCATCTCAATTTGATGAGTGTCTGCACTGTGTTGCATGGTATATGCACTGCTGTGGGAATGTGTGTGTGTGTACCCCATTCTGCCCTGGCCCCTTGCACAAAGGAGATCAAACCTGTTTCCTGTAACAGAGTTGTTTATCTTACAAGTGAGTTGTACAGGTTATAGGTCACATGACAGATCACAAGGGTGTGTAAATGTGTGATAGTGCTGCCATGTTTGTACCTCACAAATGGCCGTCATTCTCATGGGTATGTGTACATCATTTAGATGCAGTGTATAACATTTATGTCCCTAGAATTGGCCCTTCCTCCCCCCATTTTGTCAGTCTTTCTCTGTATGTCTTGCAATTACAGATTGGCAGGTATGGTACAGATATATGACATCTCCTACTAATATGCCCCTGTGATGACCACTGCTATACAATGCAGTTAACCCTACCACAAATAAACATGCAGATATTTGCAAAACAGTTGAAAGTAACAGTTGTGTGCATGCTGACATGAATGACCTTAACATGCCTGTGCTACTGGTAAGGTACAACAACGTAATACCATACTCACCGGCTGAAGGCTGCTGTCCCTCATGCAGACCAGAGGTACTTATGTAGGTGTGGGGGAGAGAAACTGTCAGCAGGCTCACAGTTGGCAGTGGTACTAACATGAATGCTATGTGTCGGCACAGGTACAGTACAAGCTATGATACTAACCATTTAGCTGTCACTCACCATAGATGTGCACTTCTGTGCATTACCAAACCCTACCACAAACGCTGTTTTACTGCCATATGCATGTAGATACTCTATAGTAGACAGTATGAGTAATAAATCAGTACATTGATGTGCACTGTGGCCTTACCTGGATACTCCTCACCTGTTTCCTGGGTGCACCCACCTCCATGACTACCACGTGTTGTTCTGCTGTTCATCTGGGGGCTACTCTGAGGTTGGCAAGGAGCTCCTCAGTAGCCGTGAGTGGGGGCTATATTGGTGGTCTCTGGCCATGGCAGCAGCTCTTCATTGGCATGACAGATCAGGTCAGTGGCACGATGTCTGACCTGATCATATGCATGGCCTTGGTGGCCGATGGTGTTGACTCTGTGGGCAATGTCATCTTACAGGGCAGTCTGCTCCCACATATCTTGGTGGCTCCTTGAATAAAGGATGCTGTGGTGTTCTACTATGGCCTCCACTAGTGCAGCAGTCTCCACCTGCGATAGTCAGGGAGCCCCAGCATGGTACCTGGAAGACATAAACACAGAAACACATCACAGGACCTCAGATATTTTGACAGAGTTATACACAGAAACAGCACATCAGTATTGAGTATCAGCACCCACCACTTCCAACCACATCATAGCCCTGTTGTGTGTCAGCACAGTATGAGCCTGCATTGCTGTCCTGCTCCTGATGTATCATGTTCCCCTCAATGACGGCCAGTACATTGCATAAACCAACATTCACCATCCACGTTTCTGTAGAGAGTTGACAGTGCCCATGTTTCTTGCATATGGGATGTCAATGGTGCTCCAGCTTTGCTTCCATACAGTGTGTAATGGTGCCGGTAGCATATGGCTGTGTTCATGTCGGATGCAGACAGGTATGTTCTCAGGTTTCATGTGAAGTTGCTTTTCTTGATTTGTATTAGGTAGTAAGCACCCACTCCCTGATGACTGAAGAGGTGTGTGTGGTGTGCATATCCACCTGTAGTGATGATGAGCCACAGTTGTGATGTTTGGCCTAAAGCTGCTGCAGCACTTTGTCTGTACCTTTGGTGCATGTGTATGTGGACGAATGACATTGATCACTCACACTGTTAAGGTCTGGGACAGAGTACTGGAAGCTATGTTAAGAAGGGAGGTGAGCAATACTGATCAATACTGATCAGCTGTATGGTTGCATGTGAGGAAATAGCATTACAGATGCAATGTTTGCTCTGACAGTGTTGATGGAGAAGTACAGAGTAGATCAGATGGAGTTTCATTTTGTTACTGTGGTCTTAGAAACTGCATATGACAGGGTACCTAAAGAGGAGTTGTGTTGTTGTATGAGGAAGGCAGGAGTGGTAAGGGAATTTGTAAGAGAGCTACAGGAGATGTACAAGGGTAGTGTGACAGCACTGGGCTCTGCCATGGGAGTGACGGGTGTGTTTATGGTGTAGGTTGGATTACATTATGGTTCAGCTCTGAGCCCTGTCCAACTTGCAGTGCTGCTGGACAGGCTGACAGACAACATCAGGCAGGAGTCACCAATTACTGTGGTGTTTGCAGATGACATTGTGATCTGTACTGACAGTAGGGAACAGGCTACGGAGACACTGAAGAGGTGGATATATCCTCTACAGAGGGGAGTGATGATAGTCAGCAGGAGTATGACACGGTACATGTGTGTGACTGGAAGGGAGGTTAGAGGAACAGTGACTATGTAGGGGAAACACTGGAGAGGTGGAGATGTCCTCTACAGAAGGGAGTAATGATGGTCAGCAGGGGTATGACATGGTACGTTTGTGTGACTGGAAGGGAGGATAGAGAAATGGTGAGTATGTAGGGGAGACACTGGAGAGGTGGACATATCCTCTACAGAGGGGAGTGATGATGGTCAGCAGGAGTATGACAGGGTACATGTGTGTGACTGGGAGGGAGGTTAGAGGAATGGTGAGTATGTAGTGGAGACACTGGAGAGGTGGAAGTATCCTCTACAGAGGGGAGTGATGATGGTCAGCTGGAGTATGACATGGTACATGTGTGTGACTGGGAGGGAGGTTAGAGGAATGGTGAGTATGTAGGGGAGACACTGGAGAGGTGGACGTATCCTCTACAGATGGGAGTGATTATGGTCAGCTGGAGTATGACAGGGTATATGTGTGTGACTGGGAGGGAGGTTAGAGGAATGTTGACTATGTAGGGAGTACAGCTTGGGAAGGTGCATGAGTTGTAACACTTGGGATCAACACTGCAGAGTAATGACAAGTGTGGGAAAGAGGTGGAGATGACAGTACAGGCAGGCTGAGTAGGATGGAGTTTAGTATCAGCAATGATTTGTGACTCATGAGCACCATTACGAGTGAGAGGGAAGGTGTAGAACACAGTACTAGCACCAGCTGTCATATGGGTTGCAGACAGTGACATTGACAAAAAGGCAGGAGTCACAGCTGGACGTGGCACACTTACACATGGTAGGATTTGCAGTGGGTGTCACAAGATTAGACAGGATTATGGACATGTTTGTTACAAAATCTCCCTAGGTTGGACAGTTTGGACAGAAAGCCAGCAAGTACTGGGATAATGTTGTTTTGGATGTGTGTTGAGGAGGAATGCTCACTATATTGGGAATAGGATGGTAGGGATGACAATGGCAGGTAAGAGGTGAAGAGGAAGGTCTACTATAAGGGGTACGGATGTGGTGACCAAGGACATGCAGGTGGTTGTTGTGATACAGCAAAATGTAGAGGACAGTAGCAAATGGGAACAGATGATCCACTGTGGAGACCCCTAACAGGAAAAGCCAAAGGAAAGGGAGGGAGATGTTGTAATGTCAGTCTGCACATGTTGTCAATTAGTTGACAGACACAACACAACTTTAATAGTAAATGACTACAAATATGAAGCACACCTATGGTCAATGTGCATAACACTGCAGATTTGAATGGTACAAGCTCAGTACATCACATGCCTTTCAACAAAAACATTTGCACCACTATTACAGTATGTAAATACCCTGCACAGGTCACTCACATTTCTGAGACACACTGCTATATTAAAGCTGTACTCACAATGAACATATGGATATCTACAATATCCCAGTATCTGACCTACCACTGTCACAGTCAGTATTGTTAACACACACTGCTGTAGTTGGCATATGTGAGCCATCCTTTCCTAGGGTGACTCAGGGACCTGAGCTGTGATCTATGTCATTGCAGACAGACATAGTTGATATGGCCATAGGTACTGTTCTGCAAGATATCAAGACAACAAGGGCAGTTGTGACATATTTGTTGAACCTCCTGTTTTCCCATTAGTACATATCCCGTACTGCATTACATTACAGGCTTACATGTTCGACATGTCTTTTTTTCAAAACTTCTGTGTCCTGCTGGTGCAGTTGTCAGATGTTTGTGTTTTTTTTTTTTTGTTTTTGTTTTTTGTTTTCTTAATTTCTCTCTCTCTTTCTCTCTCTCTCACACACTCTCTCAGTGGGATGTGATTGAGAAATCTGTTTTGCATTGGCAGCATCCTGCCTTTTCTAGGTAATGCTCAAGAGCAGCTGATGGCCTGTGCACCAATTGGTGTCCTCCACTTGCTAATTGCATGCAGAACAGCTGTGTTGTTAGTCCTATAGCCAATGGCATAGCAATACACACCTAGAATTGAGTACATCTTGTGGGCATTGCCTCTTTTCCTTGCCTGTGAGGAATGTGTCATGTAGGTGTGTGAACAACAGCATCAAAGAGGTTCCTTTGTGATACCAGTTACATCGTACACTGTGGAGACAGGCCAACAAATAGGGGGAGAATGTTCCACACATACTGACAGATTCTAAGTATTGCTGTTATACAGCTGTATGGCTGCTAGTGTAACAGGGTTCTGTGGACATGGCTTTTCTGTATGATTTTAAAGTCTGACAGTGTTATGTGGTTGACATAACTCTCAACAATAGGCCAATCTGTAGCATTGCCAGGTATTGAACTCTCATGTTTGGTGAGTTTGTCAGACATGTCTTCTATTTGTAAAATCAGTACCATACTGTGGGGATTGCAGTCAGTAACTTCTATCATCTATTTGTGTTTTTGACTTCATATCCCTCAGGCAATATCTGTTTCAACCCTGTTACACCAGCAACTGTGTCAGTTTATGGCAGCAATATTGCATTTATGCCATTTGTGGGCCTCTGTCCCTCAAGTATGTCAGACTTTGTTCGCATGTCATGCAGTAAGACAGTGATGGGGGGTATTTCATTCTTTAGTGACTTCATTTCTGATACCATCCTACTGATGTATCAGACTGCCAGACATGTCATGTGTAAGAGGCCTAATATATGATGACAAAGCGTGAACATTGTGTGGGACTCTGACCAGTTAACATATCTGTGTATGTATGCTAATTGTTGACAGACTTTCAGGATTGTGTAGCAGTGTAGTGTGTCACTGTTCTGTGGCCTGTGTAGGGAAGGTGGTACATGTATGTCTTATGTCTCTTTTTCTGTCTGTGCATGCTGCTCCAGCCTGTGGTGGTCTCTCAGGTGTACATGTTTGTAGGCAAATAAAAAAAATAAAAAAATACTCCAACCACGGTTTAAATTTTCTCTATTCAGAGCCAGTAGAATATCCAAAAATGAATGAGATAAGAAAACTCACTTTATTTAAAACAAAGCTTTCGGAAATAATCTTTCCTCAGTGCTAGTTAATACATCTAAGTTAAAAGCACTCATTTATATAACAGGAACAGACAAAACCACCTGACACAGCCAACCTATAGAACAATATACGGAACCAAAGTCAATTAAACTATTATTCTAGATAAAGGCTTACAATTTATTGTAAGTGGTAATGATACAATTGTTGAAGCCCTGACTGACTTAAAAATATTTGTGCGAAATGTTAGCTTGAAAATGCTCTTTAAGGATATGTACAATGGTGTTCAAGAGAAGTTTTAGAAATGAAGTGTGTTTATTCTTAATCATTTCCCTATATTGAATGCTTTTAGCTCTGTATGCGAGGAAGAGTTAAGACAGTTATATGATGATGTGTTTAAGCATAAATTAAGAACGCATTCATATAATATAACTTATGGTGAGAATGAGGCCTATTGGTCATTAGTTGAAAATAAAAACATCATAATTAAACAGGCAGATAAACGTGGTGCCATTGTAATTTTTGATAAAATCAATTATCTTGAATTAATGCACAACTAATTGGATGATAAACAAACATTTAAGGAAACTGCTTTAGTCAATGTTAAAAAGATTATTAGTGATGTAAACATGTTTGTATATGATTTACAGACACAAGGTGATATCAGCCTAGAACTTTTTAATTATTTCTCTGTTTCAACTCCAGTTATTCCAGTTATATATGGTATTCTTAAGTTACATAAATCCCTTACATTGTCAACGATGAGACCCATTGTATCAGGGAGAGGTTGGTCAACAGAACCCCTATCTATCTATGTTCAGGAAAAAATTAGTAAATATCTAACTTTATGTCCTGGTTGCATAAAAGACACAGGGGATTTTTTGAAGAAGTTATATCAGTGGTGTGTTACTAACAAAGAACGAGAGTACATAATGGTGACTATAGACATAGCATCTTTGTTCACAGTCAGACGCAATGACTATGGGGTTGATGCTGTCCGTAATGACTATGCGGTTGATGCTGTCCGTAATGACTATGGGGTTGATGCTGTCCGTAATGACTATGGGGTTCATGCTGTCCGTAATGACTATGGGGTTGATGCTGTCCGTAATGACTATGGGGTTGATGCTGTCCGTAATGACTATGGGGTTGATGCTGTCCGTAATGACTATGGGGTTGATGCTGTCCGTAATGACTATGGGGTTGATGCTGTCCGTAGTTTCTTATGTGAAAATACTGACATTAAAGGGAGAGACATTGAAGTATCATGCAGTGTATTGGAAATAGTTTTGGAGAAAAATGTTTTCATGTTTAATAAACAGTATTATTTACAGATTTCTGGCGTAGCCATGGATACTCCCATGGCAAATACATACGCCAATATTGTTTTAAGTCAATGGGAGAAAAGCCATATACATGGCAATAAAAATCTATATATAAATAATATATTATTTTATCAACGCTTTGTAGATGATTGCTTTCTCCTATGGGAAGGAACACAAGAGCAACTAGTAAATTCTGTTTCTTATTTGAATAATACCACCGAATTTATAAAATTTACTATGTGTTTATCTAACATTAAAATGTCCTTTTTGGATGTTGAAATACATAAAACTCATGTTAATATGTTAGAAACCTCAGTATTTCAGGGGAATGTACAAGTTAATAGATACACACATGCAAATAGAATGCATGCTAGCCACGTATTCCGTGGAATAGTTAAAAGTCAGCTATTGCGTATCAGTAGACTTAATGCAGATTTTTACAAATGTAAGCAACAAATGGTAATGATGTATAATGAATTCTACCATAGAGGTTATAAAATGACACAAGTCAAAGAAATAAAGGATGATATATTGAAAAACAGAAGTACTTATGCACGCCCTTTTTTCAGTGATAGTATACATCAAGATAAGGAGAATAATATGTTACAAAATGTTTTACGGTATACCATGACATACAATAATTTAACTAAATATGTTAAATAAATAATTAAAAAGAATTGGCGTATCCTTATGGCCCAACCCGAATTGAATAAACTTTTGGGTACTTCTCCAAAATTTGCATATAGGAATATGTATAATTTAAAGAGAAACTTGTGCTATAAAGATTTTGGTATGAATTTAACACCAACAATTATGAACAAAACTGGCACCGTACCCTGTTACGCTTGTAGTTGCTGTACAGATATTTGTACTGAGAAAATATTTGTACATCCAATAAGTAAAATCAAGTTTGATATACAATGTCAGGCAACATGTAAGACTACTTTAGTTGTATATTTGGCTACCTGCAGGCAATGTTCTGGATTCTACATGGGCAAATGCTCACGGTCTTTAAAGGAAAGAATTATAGAACATAAATCGGAAATGAGAAGACATATCCTTACTAATGCTTTAACACAACATAGTGAAGATGAGAATGAAAAACATAAATTTAAGTTTAAAGTTTTGCAAATAATAAGTAAAGATCCAAGATTAGATGATACAATTAATAAATTAGACACTGCTGAATATAAGTGGATCATCAGGTTGAATGCTAATAAAAAGCCTGGATTAAATAACATGGTCACTGTTAAGTCAATGTTGGAATTGAAGCAGAAACAATATCATTGATGATTCTGTTAATTAATCATCTATATTATAAGATATATGTTTGTTGTTTTATAAATTGTGTTCGTATTTAATTTTATTATAATTTTTTAAACATTGGTTTGATAGATGTATTTTCTCATGTTTTTTAAGCATAGTATCATTGCTTTAATAGTTTAATTGACTTTGGTTCCATATATTGTTCTATAGGTTGGCTGTGTCAGCTGGTTTTGTCTGTTCCTGTTATATAAATGAGTGTTTTTAACTTAGATGTATTAACTAACACTGAGGAATGATTATTTCCAAAAGCTTTGTTTTAAATAAAGTGAGTTTTCTTATCTCATTCGTTTTTGGGTACATGTTTGTAGGGCCAGACTGAGACATGTCCCATACCACAGTCAGCCAAAATAGTACAGTGTGACTTGGGCCGGTATATGTATGGGTAGTCTGTGAGTGGAAAACATACTAGGATATTTCTGTCCAGAAGGTCCTTACACTGTACTGTTCATTTGTTTTCACAGTATGTCACTGTAACTGTGGTTGAATTGGTTGTGGGTATGCACTTTCACAATGGTGTCTGTTTTGCAGTGCTGTTACATCCCTGTAGTGCCTGGTATATTTGCAAATAAAAGTGTAATTCCCCATACTGGATTTTGGTTACTCTTGTGTCAGCCTACCTGTACTGTGGACAATGTTTGATAACATTCTTACCTCATTACCTCCTATAATAATCTCAATTCCCTATGCTCTTCTAGCAAACTGCTTGCTAGCATAAGCAAGTCCAATAACTTGGCAGGTGACTCCCTTTTCTCCAATACTGCCGGAAAAAACTGGAACCTTCTACCAATCGATCTAACTCTACTACCTTCACTGTCACTCTTTAAGCAAAAGCTCAAAAGACACCTAAAAACACATTGGTTATGTCCTTGCAGTAACCATGACTAATCTTCGGCCTTCCCTACTTCTGTCTTCACACTGCCTCTAGATACAACATTCCATACTGCTTACCTCTCTGTAAGCAGAAACTGTCAGTAGTAAGATTAATATAACTTCCAGTATTTATTTAATCTATCAATGAACTTTAAATTACCTCACATATCATGTTGTAAAATGACTTATATTATCCTATATACTCAACCCTTCTTAGTGTAAGTACTTCTCATAAAAATTCCTTGTTTATATTCTAATTTCCTTTCTACTTTCTTTGTTATGTAACTGTAGATGATTTTTTTCTGCTACTTTTGGAGCTTTTCAGCTGTGCCAGCTTATTTACTCCAGTATTTCAGAAATGTCCCTATTTTCATGGCTCCCCCCACTTTGTCACGCTTGGTGTAGATTGGTTGCAGTAAGGGGTTCTGAACCTACCTCTCGACTGGCCAGTTTGTTTCAGACTGTCCAGGTTTATTGGTCATATCTGTAGTGCGTTCCACAGATTTATTATATTATTTCTGTGATCAGTCACTGTGATGATGTGAGGGTGTCTGACAGTAACTGGTGACATCACATTTCATTCTGAGTGGTGAAATCCTTCAGAACATGTATGCTGAAAGCAACCCTGTCACTCTGGCAACATTGTAGAATTTTCAGTGCAATGATTAAAATGATTCCCCAGTTTTTGGCCATTGTCCCCCCATCTGGACAACCTTTGGCCAGATGGGCTGCAGTGTGACTGTTACTGGTGTGCTTCTGAGGTATGAGTCGACTAAATGTTATGAGCATACACACACACACACACACACACACACACACACACATATATATATATATATATATATATATATATATATATTTATATATATCTATTTATGTATATAGTTCTATATTGCTACATGTATATATATAACTGTTTTTCTTTACTTCATATACCATTATTTATATGTAGATATGTATATATTTAATATGTGTATCCGTATTTATATTATTTATATTATTGATATATTCTTCCATATATATGCAGCTCCATAAATATATATGTGCGTATATGTACATATAAAAACCTGACTTTTATTGTACAGAATGTTTCTGTACTGTTGAGTGACTGTACTGCAGACTAGTGAATAAAACCACTAAATTTCCAAATCCTAGTTGTATGTTGTCTGACTATAATGTAAAGGTTCCTGGGTTCAAGCCCTGGCAAGGCCAGTTATTTTTTACTAGGCAGAACACTCTGTAGATGACACAGAGTGATTAAAGCAGTTATAAGCAGCTGTAAGTGGGTTTGCGCGGGATTGCATGGAGCTAAGCAAAGCTAAGTGACACTTGCTTCCACTTACATCAGCTTAGCTTCACTTACGTCTGCTTATGTCCACTTAAACCTGCGCTAATTTTAAATAAAGAAAAGAAAACAAGGGAGACAAGAAAGTGGTAAAATGGGGCAAGCAGGGGGAAAAACAAGATGACAGGCAGCTACGGATGTGCAGGACGGGTGTAGAAAAGGACCATAGCTCTTCATTTCTTCGACAGCAACAGCTGGTATGAAGGTGGGCAATTTGGAATTTAGAGCCTCACACCCCCATAGGGAGGGGGTGTGAGTGACATACAAAACTGATAATCAGTGGGGTAGATTGAGTATGGGGACTGTGTTTCTGGGCATAATGCAGAGCTATGTATGGGACGTAATTTTTTTGGGGACAGTTGCCCTTTTTTTTTTACGGTGAGAGTGGGATGTTGAAGAAGGAGTGTAGGTAAGTGTGGGGGGGATGTTTGGTAGGAGAGGTAGCATATGCAGACAGACAAGACACACAAGACAGCAGACAGGGGCGGTGTGTGTGTGACACATGGGGGAGACACCCTGATGGGGATGGTGGCTGGGAAAAGGATGCCCATGAGCCCCCTAGATGGCAGTAGTGGGACTGATGTCCCCACCCAATGGCAGTCACCACTACTCCTTCACAGCCCCAAAGGTGGTTGTGCTGGGGGGCTGAACTGGAGGGGCCACCTGCTCATAAAGCTGTGCCAGCCTGCCCTCCACCTGCTGCAGTCAGTCATCCAACTCCGACTGGAGGACACTGCGCAGCATGCCATGGACCGCTTGCCAGGTCACAATATCCTTACTGCACCTGCCTGCAGGGGGAACGAGCTTCATCCTCTGCAGTGGTTCCACCTGAGGTTGGTGCAGGACCAGCAGATGAGGGAGGTCTGGGTTGGGTCCCAGACATGCTGGGACCTGGTGCCTCGGCCAGGTGGGGTTGGAGAAGCAGATCAGCTGGGATCAGCCATCCCGAACATGCTATGGAGTGAGAATTAACAAAGTGCATTAGCTAGTCATGAACAAAACATTTCAACATTAGTCAAAACAGCATGCATGGGTGTTCCAATTGACCCAGAACAGTGTAACTGTAACAGTGGCATGGCAAACAGAACACATACAGAAAATGAATGGCAGTCAGGATTGCAACAGCATGCCAGTTACATGTATGGCAACAGGCCAACAGCAGTGGTTATTCAACAAGGTATGTTAGTATGCACACAGTATCAAATATAATAGCCAAAATTAAACAAAGGTCCCAACAGTAAAAGTTTTGGTAAGAACATACCCATGTTAGATTATGTGGAATTACTGGGGCAGATGAGTGGTGGAGGAAGAGAAAATAATTCCATTAACACCTGCATTCACTGATACTTCTCTATATACTACTTTTCAATACTGTACTGTTCTGCCCTCCCTTATGCTCTACCTGGGCCATGGAGCTACTACAGCACACACACTTGTACATATGTGCACCTGGAGTACTATGGGGCAAGGTATGACAACTCAACATGCATAAGTATAGGGAACTCATACCTGTCATACTTACAGGTACATGTAACAATGTGTTCCCTGTGCTGCTGTTCTGTAAGTGTGCTTTTGGCATACTTGTACTGTGATGTTATCTGGGTGCAGGTTTCTTGGCAACAAGAGACTCTATCCTTGACAGTGTGACACATGAGAGCCCTGTATTGGCCAATCTGCATAGTGTAGATGGCTAGCTTGCTTCTGTTTGTAGGACTGGGGCTGCTCAACAGAACATTTATACTCATTTCATACATACACCCATCATATTGCTTCTGCAAATATTTCTTTACCTGTAAGTCCTGTGGGGAAAATATATGTACATGATAGATTACTGTTTCTACCAATATTCAAGTTTACAGCTGTAGAACTAGAAAAAACATGTTAGTAGCAGTCCCTGGATTCAAACCATGGTGTGTGTGTGTGTGTGTGTGTGTGTGTGTGTGTGTGTGTGTGTGTGTGTGTGTGTGTGTGTGTGTGTGTGTGTGTGTGTGTGTGTGTGTGAGTGCAAAAGGGAACTACAGACCTAGTCAGGGTTGCCATTTTTCTGACTGGTCGGGTAGGGACAAAGTGAGGACCAAAAAAAATAAAGGTCTTCAACGTGCTAAGTGTGGACCAAAAAAAAAAAGATCTTTAAACTCGGAGCTACTTGTGTTTAATATGTAACATCAAGCAGTTCCACATTAAACTCAAGTATCTCCGTGTTTACCAATTTTTGATTGGCCCTTATGCTGGTATACGAGCCAATCAAAACACTCGAAAAACGGAGCTATGTTTAATGTGGAACTGCCTGATGTCCGACATTAAACACAAGCAGCACCGTATTTAGCAATTTTTGATTGGCTCGTATGCCAGTATACGGGCCAATCAAAAAAAAAGCAGAGGGCTGTTTCGCCGGGATTTAAACCTGTAGTGTGGGACTCGGGATCGGGCTGCTGATCCCGGGACAATCCCGCTGAAATAGGGACGTCTGGCAACAATGGACCTAATCCTTATCAGGCTGAGCTACTGGTATCTGTTGTTTGAGTTATTTCTGTCTAGTACATACTTTTCTGCACACTCTACTTTTTTATCAAATGTCTTTTTATTTGTTTTCCATAATAACTACAACAAAAATCAGAACAAAAAAAATGTTGATATTACTGTTTACATAATATGAGCATATTATTAAAACTAGATATTTGGACATTTTAATAAAACAGACCAATTTAGAATCAAGTCAACACACTTTACTTTTGCAGTCTACACCTCTTAGTGTCTCACACTTTCCTGTACATTCAGGGCTGCATACAGATGAAATGGAAAGGGTAACACAAGGCAATGCTGACAGGAACACAGTACAAAACATTACTGAAGAAAATATTTACTTTTGTAGTTTGTCAATGATTTCAGATCCACATTCTGAACTATGCAGACAAACAGTGCTACATCACTTCACCTCAGTTACTGCATGCTGCAGCAGCTACACAACTGTACTTTTCGGATACAAAACAGTTTGTGGTAATAAGCTTTATTATTTTTGACATAACACTTTCTATAACTCGGAAATCTACAGTTAGTATTACTGCATAATCTGCACAGGAGGACTGCTTCTCATTTTGTTACTGTTACAGTTGCCCTGACACAGCAGTTTCTTAGCAGGTTCTTTCAGACAGCCTAATACATATTCTACTCTTCCTCTCCTCAACTGTACCTTCTTTGCTACAAAACTCTGTATTACAGAGCAGCTGGCACTACTAAGTTCTAACACTGGCAGCCTGACACATGCATTTATTCCATGCAGTTAGAGCGCAATTATATATACACACACTACTACCCTTACTATTTCTGTTTATAACATCAGATATTAGAAGTATTTCTGTACTCACAAATCACTTGGTGCAGATAGACCAGGCGCGGTGCATGGGCATCTATATTAGCAGCCCTCTCAGCAGCAGCTGTATGGGGAAAGAACACACAGTAAGCACACCTGTACAGTAACATATACATGTTTTAAATAATTATTTAGAAATACACAGACTGGATACTTTCAAACTTCTGGGACTTCCTGCGCTCGTGTCTCTTGGATCCACTAGACCAAGAGCTCACCCCTCCTATGCTTTAGGTCACCATAATGATGATCCACCTGCTCAGCAGTCTGGGGAATGCCAGAGGCACTGGCGAGATCATGTGTCAGACAGTCCCAGGCCTCCGCTATGTACTGGGAGTCCTGGTATTGGCCATGCAGCAGTCTAGCCTCATGGTCTTTGATAAGGAGCCCAGCCATGACCCTGGACTCCTGGATGCCCCAACATTGCACCCATAAGCAAACACCCTCACCAATAATTGCCATTGTTGCTGCCCTGATCAGACTCTAATGGATACAAATAAGGCCATTTTCCTGCAGTTTTCTGTGATTGGCTGATTTTCAAATATGCTAAGCTGTGCTTAGCTCCATGCAAATCCACACAACAATGCTTAAACCAGCTAAGCAGAGCTTACATTACCTAAGGATTGCTTTGATATTCATGTTTAAGCAATCCTTAACTGCTTTCAGCAGAGCTGTGGCAGGCTTAGCTGGCCACAAAAAATTATTAAAAAAAAAAAATTTGTTTTACATTTACATATGGAATTTTCCAAGCCCTACAATACCATACGTAAGGCAAATGACTCACAAATATCATTCCCATTCATAAAATCTAATGTAGAGGGGTTTTCACACATAAAATAAACTGGGAACACCTGGAAATTGAACTATGCTTATTTTGCACACTAAACAGATGCTCTACAAATATGCCAGATCACCAATGTGGATTTTTCCTTCAGAATTCTATTTGACTCTCATATAGCATTTAAGCCGGGCTGAGCAAAGCGATGCAGCATGCAAATCCACTGCGCTTTGCTTAAAGACTTTTTTTTAGGGAAAAAAAATTAAAACATGTTTAATTTAATACATATATTTCTCTGCGAGTTGCAGGCATGTGGGGCAGGGATGTAGCCATTCTGGGGACAGTGGTTACTGTGCAGGCAACTAACTTGTATTTGTGTGCTTAATTTTTTGTTTTTCTTATTTCAGTGCCCGGAGACACTAAAATGCTCACTTTTACATTTCAGTGTCCGCAGGACACTGAAATAATGCATAATATTAGAGCCAGGCTCTAATATTATGCTTCTTTCTTGTTTCAGTGCAGACGGCATGTTTAAGTGTCCATGCAGCACTTATACATGCCCCCTGCACGTGTACACGGATCATGTACATGTAGGAATACAGCAGCTTGCCCTCATTAATATGTAGGGTGCACTGTTGTTGCTGTATTCCTACACGGAACAGTCCGTGCAAGAATAGGCTATTCTTACACAGACTGTTCCTGAATCTGGAGGGGTGTGATCACTTTGCAAGTGACTTTTAAGCCTGAATGGTTCATAAATTCTCAGGCAGTTATGTGCAGTTTCTCAAGCCAGACTCAGCACTGAATGCCACAACAACTAAATTTGTAAGCACTGCTGCAGTTGGAACAAGGCTTTATTAATATATTTAATACACTTGATAAGAGATCCTTTGGCAAGGAAAGATGCTTCCAGTATTTTACATCAGAACAATAAGAGCTACAGCTGTTAATAAAGTGCTAACCAAGCAGTAAGTTAACTATTGTTAATTGCAAAAATGTTATATGTGTTTACCACTGTTATAACAGACTGCATTCAGAACTAAAGCCAAGACAGAACACCTGAACATTTTTAACTACACAATGTATGATTGTCTCCACAATTGCTTCATAATTTCCAGCCATCTCTGTGTCCTCATTCATCACTGGATTTTCTCTGATATATGTATGTGTTTTTGTATGTTTTTGTATGCCTGCATGTATGTGTACATTTGTATTTAAACATGTATGTGTGAATCTATGTGTGCATGCATATGTATATATGTGTGTATGTATCAAGCATATGTACTTAGATGGTATTAATGCAGTCAACTGTATGAAGAGTCAACAGCTTTTTGTTGTTACAGTTTGGTCAACAAAATAATTGATCGACATTTGTGAGAGAATGCTAGAGAGACATGGTTTGGGAATATGCCCTTTCGTTGGTGTTGTGTAATCTGAGAGTTGGAATATATAACTGAGAGTGGAGTGCAGGGGTCTTGGCTTCAGCCCCAAAAAACTTTTGTTTTAAAGTTGCATGTTCTGAGATTATGTCTTAGAGCATATGTGCTGCTATGTCAATCTTATTTTTTTGGTTATTTTGTGTCTACACTACTGCCATCAATATTTGGATGACTCGTTTTCATTAAATATACCATTATATGCATGTCTGTGTATGTATGTATGCATGCATGGGTATGCTTGCATATATGTACATATGCTTATGTGTATGCATATGTATGTATGTATGTATGTTTGTATGGGTGTTTATATATATATATATATATATATATATATATATATATATATATATATACATACATATATGTATATGTATGCATTTATGTGTGTATGTATTAATGTATGTATGTATATATGAGTCTGCAGGCATGCATTTGTATGTATGTATGTGTGTGTGCACATATGCATGTATGTATTATGTGTATGTATACACACACGTGTGCATGCATGCATGTATGGAAGTATATATGATTGTGTATGTGTCCATTGTCATAAGAAAGACCATCTACATTACACAGATTATAAACAAAGGGCATGTGTCTAGATCTAGGAATGTCATTGGGCAGGATTCACGAAGCCTCTGTGTAAGAGTTATAACTCTTACACGGAGGCTGTAGTTAAACGGAGTGATGTCAGCATGCTCTGCATATTCATGAGAGCATGCTGAATCACACCTAAGTCTAACACGGTCCATGTAAGACAGTAGGGGGCGTGTCCGTAGGCCAAGCCCTACAGGCGGACACGCCCCCAGAAGAGTAAAAGTGCCCAAAGTAAACACCCACGACAGAGTCCATGGAAATGTGAATAAACACAACACAACACATGCCCCCACAGACTATGAACAGAAAATATATAAATAAACATGTTATATATTTTTTTAAATTGTAAAAATGTTTAACCGTGAGTGCCCTCGTTTGCGCGGGCATGCCCGTAGCACAGCTACAGTTAGCAGTCAGTGGGAAAGCATATAAGAATTAAATATTCAAAGTAAGCCAAGAAGCAATAGCGTAGCGGTAGAGATGTCAGCTGAAGAGCAGGCATTCATGGTTCGAGCCCCCACACCTCCAACTTTTATTTTTAGCAAAATAAGCATGAAACAAATCCCTGACAAACATGTACACATATAAAATCACATTTCATATAAAATGTAATGAAATAGTCCATTTATTTTGAAGAAATGTGAGGTAACAAAACAATAAAAAAATGCCAGATGTGCCTATAGCTGAGCTACAGTTTAACAAGGTGAGTGCATCTGCCCATAGGTGAGCAGTGGTTTAACAAGTGCAAAATGAGTGCCCGTAGCTGAGCAGTGATTTAACATGCTCAAACTGTGTGCCCCTTGCTGAGCTGAGCGTACTATGTGTGCTGACAGCCAAATGAGGGGTAAGCCAGCGCACCCCATTTGTGCGGAGCTGCGCACCGCGCAAACAAGCCAACTGGCGGGCAACGTTGAGCAAGCTGTAACAAAACTGACTTTACACAGACACACCCCCTAGCCTGTCTAGACAGTCATAAAATATAAAAAGCAGTGGCCAGGTTCGAACCCCGGATACTATACACCATAGTCAAGGTACAGAACCACTAAGCCATGACAGCAGTACCTTTAAATGCAATAATAGCTAATATATAGGAATGAATACAAACTGGAGCATGACAATGCAGGTTTACTGAAGCTGATACAATTCCAAAATGGCCAATCACAGATATGTGCGGGAAAAACGGACTATATAAGCCCCATAGGCAGGAATACACAGCATAAACGATTGTAGAACTGACATGCAGGCAGAATGACAGGAGTAGGAGAGGGTAGTTGCTTTCGAGCACAGAGGTGGGGTGTTGAGGAGTCCAGGTACATGGTCTGGCTCCTAGTCCATAATCATGAGGCCCAACTCATGCAGGGCCAGGTCCTTTGGGGAGCATACAGGGCCGAGGCGTGGGACCGGTTGGCTCATGATCTCACCAGTGCCACAGGGATTCCAAGGACTGGTGAGCAGGTCTGTCACCACCATGCGGACCTGAAGAGATGCAAGCAGGACCAACTGAACCTTTGGATCCAGGAGGCCCAGCAAACACCCAACGCCCTACTACTGAGTAAGTTACATTTAGTTATGTATGTAAGAAATTAAACTAGCTGATATTATGGAGATGTGTATTCCAATATTACTTCATTTATATTACAGCTGCAGGTGTCCGTTCTGCGAACCGCAGAGCCTATGGCGATAGGCTGGTGCGGTTGCGCCACCAGGCAGGTCAGTAATCCACTACCAGTAACTGTAAAGAAATATAAAAGTATGACAGTCAGCAAAAGAGTGCAGTGTAGTCAGTAAGGAATAAAATGTGCAAGTAACAGTGTGAAAGTGTCTGCAAGTATTGCTTGATTACAAAAGTGTGTTTCAGCCTGTAAGTTAAACCGAAAAATGAAACTGTCTGACATATATTCTGAAATAAAAATGCCCTACCTGTAAGAAAATAGTACACAACCTGCAGCAGGCTGAAAAGTATAGCTGCAGAAAATGATGAAATCACATGTGTGAAATATATCCCTGTTGAAATACTGAAACATGACAGAAGTGACACTGCTGGAAAGGATTGTAATAACTACAGGTAAAACATGTCAAATAAGCCTAGAAGTAAGTACCATCCTGAATAGTAAAATGAAAGCAAGTGAGAGAGCGTGAGAAAGTGTAATGAATCCAGCAATACAGTAGTAATAACCCCTGAATAAAGTATACTGCAGTCAAGACAGAATGAAATGCATGTGAGATTCAAAACCAAACAGCAAAATCTGTTCAAAGTGTTGCTGCAGCTGGAATGTGTATCCCAAAATCTGGATATGTTGCTCTCAGTCTGTAATATGCAGAGAGGATGATTGTCTGATATACCAAACATCCACACTTGTCTACAGCTATATAAAGCAAATGTAGCAGGATGATGTAGCTGAACAAAGCTAGATATGAATGTGTATGAAGAACAAGAAAATGTATATTGATGTTGCAGTAACAGTCCTATCACCAAGTTGAAATAGTTATCATATAGGAAACTGTAGTTAGAACAGTAGTGTGTATATAACTGTAGCTATTAGAAATGTACAGCATATGTATTGTTATTCGAAGGTGTTAATATTATTTTCTTTACCCCACCCTATAACCACATATAACCCATTCCACGTGAAAATGGTATGTGCAATCACAATTAACACCCCTGGATGTTTGTCCTGTTGGGTCATATATATTTGCATGTCCGTTGATGCATCTGCCCTGTTCATACATCCACACCTGATGGCCTGTTGCCATCAATTAACCCTGCATGTTGTTGGACTGTGTATATCTGTTCAAATTATGCATGTGCTATGCACGCTGTTCAATGGTGTGAATATCTGGGTGTTTGGTTAATGGGAATACTAATGCATGCTGTTACAACTAATTGTGAATGGTATTATATGTCACTAACCCAAACTGTCACGACATAATGCAAAACATAGGACGACAGGGAAGGCGGGTTCCAGCGGACCCACCTCTTCCACCTCAGCTGGCGAGTGCACCTGGAACTAGTGCCGAGTCTGGACCCTCCTCCGGTGGCCCTGTGCCACCTGCGGGTGGAAGCGTTGCAGGGGATGGGGCTCACCCCCCTTCTGCAAGTGTGGCCGGAGGAGAACCACCACTCACCCTCCGTAGCGTCCGGACTGTGGTGCGTAGGGAGATTCAGGACTCTGTTCTCTAGCCCCTACGCCAGCTCGAGGCATGGGTGGCGCAACTAACGGGCATGCCTGTTGCCCAGCCTACACAGCCCCCAGCACAGCCCCATCCTGGGCAGTGAAGGAACAGTGGCAACTGCCTATGGGTGGGGATATCAGTTCCACTGTTGCCATCTGTGGGCTCATGGGCTCTGGATATCCAAACCTCCGTCCCCGTCAATTGTGTAACCCCCCCACACGTGTCATACACCGCCCCTGTATGCGTCTTCTTTGTCATGTCTGTTTACCTACCCAACCTACCTCCCCAGCTGTACCGACTTCCTTCACCTGACATACCACTCTCACCTGAAAAAAAAAAATGGGCACTCTGTACCCACAAAAAAATTACACCCCATACATAGCTTCCCATTATGCACACATGTCTGCTGGACATGGAATCTATCAATTACAATTGGCTGTACAACAAGTATTATTGTTGTTCTGACACCTCTCTCAGGGGTGGAAGGTTTCAAATGTCACACCAAATTACATACATATGCACAGCTGTTGCTGATGAAGAAATGGGCAGCTATGGGCCTTACCTACATCCCTCCTGCACATCCCAAGCTTGTTTCCCTACTGTCTTACCCTCTTTGTGACCCCTTTTTCACCACTTTCCTGTCTCCCAATTTTCTTTTCTTTCAAAGAAAATAGCGCGGGTGTGTGTCAGAGTAAGCACTGTTAAGCGGTTGTAAGCGGGTGTGTGCGCTGTGAGCTAACCGCCAGTGCGCATGCGTGAGCTCTGCGCAAACCAGCGCTAACCCGGTTACAACTGCTTAAAAGTGCCTTAGTCACTTTGATTGACAGGTCCTGTATTCAGTTCAAAAGCAAAATAAAACCTCACTGTCAGTCCCGAACCCAGGACCTTGGAAACACTAGTCTGTATGACCTACCACTAAGCCATGACTCTTATACAAAAACATTGTGCTAAAATAAATATGACATGTAATAGTAGGGATGAATGTAAAGGGAATATAGGATGTGTAGTACACAAAACATGTCATTTAAAATTACTGTCAAAACTACTGGATTTCCATAATAGTAGTGTGTGAACAGAAACAGCCATGCTAGTTGGTAGCTTGTAGATAATAAGGTCAGTTAAAGTACATATATAAATGTATGTATATGTACATATATATATATATAAATATATATCTATATATATATAGTTGTAGGAGTCATTGTGCATGCACACTTGCTACAGGGAACATGAGAGAGGAATGGAGAAATGTGAATATACAACACAGCCTGAATCATGAGAGAGATACTAACCTTTACACTCACAGAACACTGTCCACAGCATACCAGCATGGTCTCCGCCCTCACAATCTGAAAGGGCAACGCCTATCCCACATGCCCTTTTATAGCACTGACCTGAAATCACAGCGAGAACTGCAATCAGTACACAACTGGCTGTATGCAATTAGCAAATGTTGGCTTACAATTGGTGCAGAGCCCATCACATGGACCTATGCAGATACCTACAAAAGCATCCAGTAATAACACTCCCCACATGCAATACATTCATTGCATTGTCTGTAAGCAGACAGAGGGAGAGCGAGAATTGAGAGAGAGAGAGAGAGAGAGAGAGCAAAAAAAAAAAAAAAGAATTATACACTGTGACTCTGTCACCCGAAGCTGTGAGCACTGACAGTAGCAGCAGCAAGCAGAAGCAGTGGTAACGCAACCAGCTGCGACAAACACAGGTAATGCAAAGTAGCAGGTTAATAGTGTGCATACTGTGAACCCTCCAAATGTGTCATAGGTCTGTATTCATAGGTATGTCCATGTGATATGTTGTGTGTACGTAGTTCCACCAAAAGAGGATGACCATACATTACATGTCAATCAGTCTTAGGCCATGGTCCTGGCACCAGTTGTCTGTGCGTTGGCCCAGCAATGGCTGTAGTGACTGCTTTGAAAGGTCAGCCAGGTTCAAAAGGCAGGATCAGCCCATCACAAATGCACACTGGCTGGGAACAAGTGTCTGCAGGTACCCGATATCACTGCATACGCACCCCATACTGCATAATTCCATAGCTTAGCAGACCAGGCCCGTTATGCATATGATGTGGTAATTCCCAGGGTCAGTCAAGGTGCCTCCTTAGTGGTGTGGGACCACTGTTGCTGTATGCCACTGTCCAGGTACATAACCTGTAGTACAGCCAAGATAAATTATCAGTGTTATATGCGGTTGTATGTCCTCTCGGAGTGCCGGTAGCACACATCCAGGGATACCACGAGGTCACAGTGATGCTGTGTGTTCTTCTCTGCTGAGGGTGGCCCTCATCTGGACATGTGAGATGATAGAGGGGTTACATCCAGCTGTGATAAATATTTCAACTGGTGGGGGAGAAGGAGGGGGGATACGTGCACCGAACATGTCTGCAAGATTGTTGCCAATATCCGTGTGTTTGGTGAATGTTAAGCAGGTGTGTATTAACACAGAGCATATCTGAGGAATGTGGTCCATATGTGTAACATAACTGAAGAAGTCCTTGTGGTCATCCATAGTATTTGTGTCCATTTCCCTCCCAGAGTAGGCCGTGGTCGTTGTTATGATGGACCGTAGCATAGTACCAGTGCTGACCACAGATGCCTTCCCTTAATGTGAATGTGCTCTGTCCTGCAGTAGCCTCCTGCTATTGTTATACAATCTGCCTCTGTCTGGGGTCCACCAGACAGGATGCCTAACCTTTGTGCATAGGGTCTGGGTTAGAAATGTGTGTGCTAGTTCCATGGAATCTGTGGCATGTCCGTGGTAAGCATCTGCAAAGAGGTCAGCAGTGTGGCTTGTGACTTCCACTGGCCCAGTGTGCTGCATAGATACCATCTCAGTCCCAGCAAGTGAATAACTGTCTAATCACATACATATCAAAGTAGTCTACTGTGCTGGTGGTGGTGGGATATGTATATCCAGGCCGAGTGACGTCTGTCCACATCACAGTAGTGGACAGTGTCCCACATATAGTACCTTGGGATGAACCCCCAGAGTGAGATTGTGCATTGCACCTGTCAGTGTGTGCTGACCGATGGGGCATGCTACTATGTTGTGTGGAATGTGGCAGGTATTGTTGCACAGGTGTTGGCTGAGCACTGATATCTGGCCATGTACCTGTGTATCCACCACGACACACACACATGCAACATATGGGAGTAGTAGTATATCACTACACATGAGTATCATGTATAGTATGTGTGCCATATATTGCTGACATGGTCTGCTGATATCCTGTCTGTGTTCTCTTCCAGGGAGATGGTGCAACAGCGTAACCCCGCCTACTCTGTGGCGGAAGATGAGGAGATCCACCAGAGCCTGGTGCGGGAGTATGACATCCTGTTTTCCCGCACCAGTCAGAATCAGCAAGAGAGGGCCGCACTGTGGCAAGACCTAGTCCATAGGGTAAATGATATTGGCATGCATAACAGGACATATGAGCAGGTACAACATCACTGCAGTGATTTAATCCGAAGTGTCCGTCAGCGTGCATCAGATATCCACAGGCAACAGGTCGCCACAGGAGGTGGGGTGGCCACACATCCCCCCATCACCAGACTGGAGGGGCTACTCCTAAGTGTTGTGGCTCCAGCCCCGGAACACCAACAGCAGTATACCTGCATTATGATGGAGGCTGGTTCCACACAGCAACACGACATGGAGCATGCAGGTAATATGCCATATGTACACTTGACTGTTCTGTACACTGTATCATATGCAATATCAATGGCACAGTTGTGCCCACTGACATTAATCTCATCATTTCTACAGGTCCTTCCAGGGTTACAGCAAGGCAGGCCATCCATGCTGGTGAGTGTGTTTAACATAACCTATAATAGTCCTGATAATGCTAGTAACAGTAGTTTAACTCAGTAGTGCTCTGTGTGTATACTGCGGGGTGTGCATGTGTGCAGGTGTGCCTGTGCCCATGTGTGCATGTGTGCATGTGTGCAGGTGTGCCTGTGTCCACGTGTGCATCTGTGCATGTGTGCATGTGTGCATGTGTGCCTGTGTCCACGTGTGCATGTGTGCATGTGTGCATGTGTACATGTGACCACGTGTGCATGTGTGCATGTGCCCATGTGCATGTGACCACGTGTGCATGTGTGCATGTGTGCATGTGTCCATGTGTGCATGTGTCCACGTGTGCATGTGTGCATGTGTCCACATGTGCATGTGTCCACATGTGCATGTCTGCATGTGTGCATGTGTGCCTGTGTGCATGTGTCCACGTGTGCATGTCTGCATGTGTGCCTGTGTCCATGTGTGCATGTGTGCTTGTGTCCATGTGTGCATGTGTCCATGTGTGCATGTGTGCATGTGTGTATAAGTGCATTACTGGTAACAATGTCTGGAGACTGTAAACTGCATTTCCTGTCTTCCTCCCACAGGTTCTGGGGCTGCTCTGGTGACCTCCAGCAGGGACCCTGAATCCTGTGCCACGGCTACTGGTAATGATGATATTTGTGTAATGGTACAGGAAGGTGTGTCAGGGTCTGCCATTGGTCAGCCAATTGACAGTACACAGCTGTCAAACCCATCATTGCGCACAGTCATCCTGCCTGTACATCCTATGTCACCATTGTCCCTAGGTGATGGACAGGATACAGTGGGCATAGACCAGGGTAATGTGGTACCTGTGGCACATGCGTCCCCACACAGCAGCCATGGGCAGGGTCCTCCGATGGTACCACACAGGCAGTTGCCCATGGGTTCTCGTGGGAGCATCCGTGGGCATACTGCCTCTGGCCGACGTGCCCAAAGAGGTCTGTCAACCTCAGCTATGTTTCGGACTGTCATGCAGGCACAGTCACGTACGGAAAGGTACACCAGACAGGGTCTGAGGGAGCTGAGAGCATGTCGCACAGCCATGACAGACAGTATGCGTGACATTGCAGATGCTATCCGTAACTTCACCGATGTCATAGACAGACATTGTGGGAACATATTACAGCAGTTCCACAACCAGATGTCCATGAGCCAGGGCAATGGTGGGCGTTTGCGGCATCGACGTGGCCGTATGCCGGCAGCAGCAGCAGCAGCAGCTGGCAGTCGGTGCGGATGACAACAGGCTCACGCACGCCCCCATAGTGCCAGCAGCAGCCCCAACAATGCTGGGTCTGTGCTGTCATTGGAACGCCCCAGGAGACCACGTGCACGTGGCTCTGGACAGTCCCAACAGAGACTTGTGTCCAGTCAACACACTCCCGCTTCTGATGACAGTACCCAGTCTGGCTTAGTACTGGATACGGTCCGTAGCACCCCTGCCAGGCACAGGTACCGTGTCCATGCACACAGACACTGATCTGTATAGCCTGCCAGGTGTAGTCTGTGGCTGTCCACAAACCCCTGTATATGGCAGCCATGAGGTGGAACTGTGTGCGTGCATACACACATGCAAAATGTTAACATCTAGGGCGACCACATACATGCACACACTGCACCAACACTGCCCCACCCTGTACTGCTGCCCCTCACCAACACACATACACACACATGTCAATTGGTGGTATCAGTGGCTGACTCAGGCATACCTAATCCACACCCTGTGCATATGATGACACTGTGCCACCTCCTGCAATCTCCAACATCATTGCGGGAACAGGTAAACACATTGTTGATGCACAGGGTGACTACATAGAAGTGTATTAGTAGTATCATGTTGGTAACAGTACAGTGTGCTGCTATGACTGTGTGTTTATCCCAGCATGCCTGCTGCAGTAACTGTATGAATGTCCTGAATTGTTATCTGCACCCATAGTACATACCAAAGTATAACAGCTGCACATAAGTGCATGCCGGTGGTAAGGTTGTCAACAGATAGCCGCATACATGGGTAGCACAGGGGGAAAGCTAACGCAAGTAGTGATATGCAATGGTGGACATGTACAGTAATGGTGTCAAGTTGCCCACAACGACTATGCCATGTGGATGTTCACGCATGTAGATATGTGTGCAGTAACAATGTAATCCTAATCACAAATAAGTATGACATAATATCAGTTCTACCATGGGCATCTGCGCTGTGTATTCCTGGGTACATGTTGATAGTGCCTACATATTTGCATTGTTACTTACTGTTATTGTTACCCCTTCTTTGTTGTATAATGCACTACTTCCAGCCCTGATTACTGTAGCTTTGTTTGCATGCATGTTCACTTGGGGTTCCCTGGAACACTGCTTACACCTGCAATGCAGAGTTACAGTGCTTCTGTAGACTTCTAGTGACATCTGCATAGCGTACGATACGTATGTCAACTTTACACATGACAGAATGTCACTGTCTGTCCTGTATGCATGTACGTTGCCTGTGACACATTGCACACGTCTTACCTGGCATTTACCCACGTGTGCAGTCATATTTGTCAGTGCTATGAAACAGTAGCAGTACACCCACACATACACACCTTCAGTATGTTGTTCCCCATTGGCCCTATGTGTTGGTACTCACCATGGCAATCACACTACTAGGGTAGCATGTGCAAAGGTAACCTGTGAATCGCCTCTATGGTCCAGTTGTGGTTTATGTGAGTCATGTGTCAATGTCACAGCTGCCACATGTATGCAGTCAGCCATCACCCTTGGCCAGGAATGTACAACACATGTGTGGGATGCCACCACACAGCCAATCTGGGGACTGGTCTCTCTGAACCCAGTAATGCCATACCCTGTCAGGTGGCATGTCATATATACTACATTCTGGACAAACGTCAACCCCAATCCCTGCTGCTACTATTGATAATACCCCTGAAGATGTTCCTGATAGTTTTGACCAGTTCTTTACTGAGACATTTCAGGCCCTAGCTAGCCATCTACCTCCTAGCTCCCCTGGTCCTGAAAGTAGCACCCCTAGAAAACTACTTGCGTTCAGCTGCCAACCAGTCGCCACTTCACTTCTCCGTACCTTGATTGAAACAGTGAAACCCACTACACTTTCTGCTGATTAACTCCCTGCCGAGTACCTATCAAAACCAGATGATGCTATTGCTTACTCCGTCTCAAAGGTAATCAAAGGAACCATGGTAGAATCTAACTTTCCCACCATCTGGAAAATGTCATATGTAATCCCACTTCACAAAGGAGGCAGCTCTACTGAATTCTCCAATTATAGGCCAATAGCTATACTCTCTCCACTTGCAAAGATTATGGAAACTTTCGTCATAGACAATTCATGCACCACCAAATCCAAAATCGCATTATGGCAGACACTCAGCATGGCGTACGCCCTCATCACAGCACTACTTCAGGCCTCCTAGCCTTTACTAACACCATAAACCATACTTGCAACACTAATTATATATCCAAACAATGATGCTAGGTGAGAGAGCACAGCAGATCAATGAACCAGAGTTTCTTGTTAAACAAAAAAGGCTTTAATCCACGATAACCATACAATGCTGCAGCTGATGAGCGCTTTCACTCACAAAATGAGTTTCTTCAGATCAAAGTGCTGCTTCCCATAGTGCTCATATATATATAATCAGCAAAAATCAATTAACTATCAATTAAGAAATAAAAATGTATATCACATCATAAAACCACTAAAAGTCATACATACATAAAAACTATGAATCAATTCATCTAATTTCTGTAAAATGTTCAAGCAATTATCAAACAATACGTAATATAAATATACATATGTAATAGATGTTTCAAACATATACATGTACATCTATATACTTCCTAACAAGCTATGTCAACTAACATAGCAGTTGAACCATAAGATATCAATAGGTCCAAATATGTGCAATTAAAACACCAACATTGTGATTCATATAAAAACTTTTAAAACATATGTGCAAGACACATGAAAAACATAGCGCCCTATACTATCTATGTCTAATATTTATATTCCTTCTTTTTTTAAGAGCTGGTTTTATTGAAGCCCTTTCATTTAAGCCAGACCCCCTGTCCGCCCTCAGTCTTGTAATCCATTTACTTTCCCTGTCTTCTGTGTGGTTCCTTATGTCTCCACCTCTAATGCAAGGTTCAATTATTTCTAGGGCCCTGAACAGGAAAGTGTGTGTATTCCCTAACTCCGCTACATGTTTGCCCAATGCATTCTTTGTGTTACCTTTTCTCATATGATATGTGTGCTCACGTATCCTATCCTTCAGCTGACGATTAGTTTTGCCCACATAGAATGCATTGCATACCTGGCAGACTGCCAGATATACAATATTCATGGTGGAACATGTTGCATCTACTTGGGTTTTAAATTGTATATTTGAATCAGGATGTACAAATAGTGTACTGCTGTCAATGTAAACACATTGGTTACATTGTCGACAGGCCTTCGTATAACACAACCTAGAACCTTTCTCATCCTTCTTGGAATAACATAGAAGTCTTTTCAAATTTAATTTATTCCTGTATAAAAACTTGGGTTCATTCCCTACCACCTGCTTAATTCCAATTAAAACTAATCATCAGCTGAATGGATTACAAGACTGAGGGCGGACAGGGGGTCTGGCTTAAATGAAAGGGCTTCAATAAAACCAGCTCTTAAAAAAAGAAGGAATATAAATATTAGACATAGATAGTATAGGGCGCTATGTTTTTCATGTGTCTTGCACATATGTTTTAAAAGTTTTTATATGAATCACAATGTTGGTGTTTTAATTGCACATATTTGGACCTATTGATATCTTATGGTTCAACTGCTATGTTAGTTGACATAGCTTGTTAGGAAGTATATAGATGTACATGTATATGTTTGCAACATCTATTACATATGTATATTTATATTACGTATTGTTTGATAATTGCTTGAACATTTTACAGAAATTAGATGAATTGATTCATAGTTTTTATGTATGTATGACTTTTAGTGGTTTTATGATGTGATATACATTTTTATTTCTTAATTGATAGTTAATTGATTTTTGCTGATTATATATATATGAGCACTATGGGAAGCAGCACTTTGATCTGAAGAAACTCATTTTGTGAGTGAAAGCGCTCATCAGCTGCAGCATTGTATGGTTATCGTGGATTAAAGCCTTTTTTGTTTAACAAGAAACTCTGGTTCATTGATCTGCTGTGCTCTCTCACCTAGCATCATTGTTTGGTACATATTACTTCGAATTTAAGTGTGTGGGAGCACTTTTATCCAACCAAGGCACACGTTGTTATCACTAATTATATATCCTCAGCCCTCTTTTTGGATCTTTCCAAGGCATATAATATGGTTGATCACCAACTTGTACTCCACACCCTGCAAACACTGTCTAGATACTGGAGCCTTCCAATGGTTTCAATCCTACCTGCATGGTCAACAGCAGGCTGGCCTCTGGCAGAACAAACCCTCTAACCTTCTACCTAACACCCTCAGAGTACCACAAGGCTCTATACTAGGGCCCTTGCTGTTCTCCATCTTCATTAACGACCTTTATACTGTCATGCCAAAAGTCAGCTGTGTCCAATATGCTGAAGACTCTACTCTGATCTGCTCAGCCACATCTCCAGTAGAGTTATGGTCAGCTACCCAGACCACCTTTAATACAATAGAAAACTGGCTTTCTGAACATCGTCTGATCCTAAATCCCAAATAAACTAAACTGTTGTTATTTCACCAACAAGTAGGTCTACCGCTTTCACCGTTACCATAACGTCAACTGATGGCACAATAATCTCCCCTGACCCATCTCCGAAACTATTAGGTGACCTACATGTTAACCAGATTATCAAAGCCATCAATAGAAAACTAGGGTCACTTTACAGAATTAAAGCCTTCCTAGCCCCTCCAGCTAAAGGTGCCATAGCTCGCTCACACCTTGTTTCAACCCTTCTGTATGCATCCCCTCTACTCTCGAATATGAACAAAACTGTCCTTAACAAACACTCAATTTGCTACAACCACATTGCTAGGTTTGCCACTGGGCTGCCTTTTAGGACACATCATTGCATCAATATAAATCAGCTTGGTTGGCTTGCAATACCCAGCCTAATACAGTATAACCAACTGATTATGGCCTATAAAATCCTCTATAATCCAGACAATACTCCTGCACTTCAAATATTATCACCCCCTATAACAATCCTAGACCGCTCTGATCCTCTAACAAATTACTACTTCAGACTAGCAAGTTTAATAACACAGCCGGTGATTCTCTCTTTGCAAACCCTGTAAGTAGATCCTGGAACTCACTTCCAGCTGATATTACCCTACTGTCCACCTTAGGCCAATTTAACAGTAGACTCAAACAACATTTGTCATTTAACTGGCTATGTCAATGTATCAAGCCTGGTTAACTCGAATGTGTAAAATCTGTGAACCACTGTACTGTGTAATTTTAATTTAATCCTGACTTGTGCTCAGGAGTAACAACCTGTGGAACATGTTTGACTTGCTTACTTATGTAATCTCTGTAAATAATCTGTTTGTAATATGTAATGCTAGTATTATGTAATGCTGTATCTGCTACCCTCGTAGCTTGTCTCCACGGGCCTCCCCTGGAAATGGACATGCATCCAGTCGGACTATCCCAGTCAACAAATGTAGGATAAATAAATAAATAAATAAAATATATTACAGTGACTACAATACAAGTCAGACATTGGCACGCACTGACAGCATGCTGAACACACAGGGGCATACGTGGGGACTCAGAATAGCAACCTGCCTGGGTATCACACACCTCCGCAGCTGGCACACAGGCATATGTTCCGTCGGAACAGAGCACATGCCACACATGGCACACACATCCCCTGTGCCACATACTCACAGCCTGTAGGGCAACACAACGCACCTGCTACAGACGTGTCAGGTACCTGTCTTGTGTGCTGCACTGGGGTCCCGCTCAACAGGCTGTATCTGGTGAAGGTCACAGTGATATGCCTCAGGGGCACTATGGTCCACCACAGCACACATGCATACAGGTCAGTCAGAGGCATGGACACATATGACTCACTCATTGACCATGCCAGTATGGCTGCCTGAGACATACCTCCCTGGACTACATGATAGGGAACATAGAATGGATCCCTCAGCATGTGGCACAGGCCAGTATGAGCCTGAAGTTCGTTGCCAACATACCCTCACCAGGTATTCTACCACTATATGTGGGAAGGGTGTTGTATGGCTACATTATGCTCAGTCTCCACTGTCATTCATAGGGTATCCACTGGCTGTCAACGTGTGCTTACATGCTAGGAAAGCCACAATGATGTGCAAGGATCATCTTGCACGTGACACCCATGGCCTGATGTATAATGGCAAAGCTCCTTGGTACACACATACTGCCTTATGCTGCAGGACATGGTTTACATAGCCACCTCCATGGGTATCACACAGGTTAGGACACTAACAGTGCTGCTACACAACAACAGCAGTGTACACCGGAAGATGCATGCACCAGACACTGCCCTCAGCACGGTGAACTGCAATGTCTGTGCAGTACCAGATTCATGATTCATGGCTCACAGGTGTTACCCATCACTGACAGGTTATGCCCCATACCATGCCAGTCGTCCCCTACACATGTAACACACATGGATAGAGGGGTGGTATCCCAAGGTAACACAGATACACACACCTCCAGGTTGTTGGCACAGCACAAACCATCAGGGCCTACTCAAGTGCAGCTAACAGTGTGTCGGACTGCCATCTGGTTCATAGCCTGGCACACACAACCCTCCCATACACAGGAAGACCACCTATCCTCCATAACAACACTGGCAATATGACAGTCTCAAGAACTGTGTTTATATGGCCGGACTGCATCCTGCCGAATATTGTGTGTGAGCATTACTGTAGCTACAACACACTAGTTGAAGGGTTCACAGCATGTGGTCACTGAATTGCAGTGGAATGACATGTTACCACTAACACAACAGGTGGGAACATGCAGCACCTGTACATCGACTACATGTACACTATATGGCCCAGACCAGATGTGTATCCCCTGCTGTAGGTCTTTCACCATAGACACCCACACTGTATAGAGACATACCACGTGTGGACCCTGCACAGTAAGACACAGTCATATTGGTATACATTGCAAATACCATTTATCCACTCGAGGCATGTGTCAGACATGGTAACTACTGCAGGTCACAGGTATTTATGTGTATGTGTCACACACATACATCATGTGTGCAATGCCATTGCTGGTTTAGGCAATGGCATGCATTGTTATGTACAATCACCCACACAAGGTCATACTGTGTGACACAACCACACGTGACAGTTGTGGGTTACCAAAACATACCTATCTGTACTCTGACAATGGTAATAGACACAGTAGCAGAGCACACTATTGGCATTACTAGCCAACTAGCCCTGTTTGGCTGTGCGGATAGTGTGGTGACATCCCCTGTGTTTACTGGGGGAGTATGCAGCATCTGGTGTATTGTAGTATTTGCCAAAAGGATCTGTTCTCTCACACTTGCATTTACACACAGCCTACTACCCCCACACACATGCACACTTGCCATTTGCAGGATTCATTCCCCTACCTAACTAAGTCATGACACGTGAGAGAGACGCATTAGTGAAGCGCACTATTCGGTTTACTAGATAGTTCCTTTTCTCTGGCTGTACTTATAGGGTGCTGACAACATCAGTATTTTGAAAGGGTAATGTGCATCAGGTAGTGTGATCTCCTGATTGCCAAAACTAACATTTTTTCTATACGGAAATGCACACAAACAAACTCCCCACATCCAAACACACACACATGCCATTTACAGGTTTCAAACTCCTACCTAATTACATTACGATACTCAGGAGAGACGCATTAGCAGAGTGCACTATTCACATTACTGGGAGGCTTCTCTTCTCCTGCTGTACTTATAGGGTGCTGACATCATCTGTGTTTAGAAAGGGGAGTGTGCATCCTGTAGTGTGTTCTCCCAGTTGGCAAAAGGGACATTTTTCTCACACACAATAATCCCCCTCATCCAAACATACACACTTGCCATTTGCAGGATTCAAACCACTACCTATCTATGTTATGACACTCGAGACGGATGCATTAGCAGAGCGCAATATTCACATTACTGGGAGGCTTCCCTTCTCCTGCTGTACTTATAGGGTGCTGACATCATCTGTGTTTAGAAAGGGGAGTGTGCATCCTGTAGTGTGTTCTCCCAGTTGCCAAAAGGGACATTTCCCTCACACATATTTGCACACACACACTAACCCCCCTCATTCAAACACACACATGTGCCATTTGCAGGATTCAAACCACTACCTAACTATGTTATGACACGTGAGACGGACGCATTAGCAGAGCGCGCTACTCGCATTACTGGGAGGCTTCCCTTCTCCCGCTGTACTTATAGGGTGCTGACATCATCTGTGTTTAGAAAGGTGAGTGTGCATCCTGTAGTGTGTTCTCCCAGTTGCCAAAAGAGACATTTCCCTCACACATATTTGCACACACACTAACCCCCCTCATCCAAACACACACACTTGCCATTTGCAGGATTCAAACCACTACCTAACTATGTTATGACACTCGAAACGGACGCATTAGCAGAGCGTGCTATTCGCATTACTGGGAGGCTTCCCTTCTCCTGCTGTACTTATAGGGTGCTGACATCATCTGTGTTTAGAAAGGGGAGTGTGCATCCTGTAGTGTGTTCTCCCAGTTGCCAAAAGGGACATTTCCCTCTCACACACACAAACCCCACTCACCCACACACACACTGAGCATTTGCAGGATTCGAACCCCTACCTAATGATATTATGACACTTGAGGGAGACGCATTAGCAGAGCGCACTATCCGAATTACTGGGCATCTGTTCTGCACCTGTAGTATTTCTAGGGTGCTGACATCTTTATTTCTACAGAGGTATGTAGATGTAGTACTACCTGTCAGGTGGGGGATAGCATATATATGCATTTGCAGCCACCTATGTCAGGGTCAGATATGCACATCGCACTGGCAGGTTATGTTCTATACCATGCTTTGGGACCACAGGACCTGTAACACTCAACACAACCAGTCCAGAACACCACACCCACATCCAGGACACACACTTAGCTTCCCTGGGAACAGTGCCAGGATATGCAGGTATTCATATACACCATTCCAGTTGTTAACATCAGGTACAGGCATATTGTGTGTGAGAACTACTCAGGCCTCTACCACTTTACCCTACAGCCACTACAATTTGTGGGTCCCTGTGCTATGGCAGAACCACACACCATGGCCACATGGGTGAATACATATTGCACCTGTCCATCTGCAATGTGGGTACTCACTGTTCCACACCAGAGGTAGACCACCATTGTTGATATCTGACCATGCCCACCTTTCCCGGGACATCCATATCTCATCTCCACCCCCAGGGAAGGTTGTCACTGCACACAAACTGTGTTTAGCACAAGCAGACTTTACACTTGTGTAGACTGGGGTGGATGACTTCAGAGGACCCATGCTGGAGGACTATACTGGCCACTCAGCATAATCCTTGACAATTGCATCCTATGAGCATGTGTACAGTTTGCATTGGTCATGCTATCCCACATATACCCATGACTGCTCCATAACAAGACACCTGTCGGCTGTACACCAGCCATATATGCGCCGTTCAACAGACAGAGTGACCTAATACATTGCAGAGCTGTAGCCCACAGAGGGAGGACATCTGTGGACAGTTCCAGCATGGCACTTCATTCACACATACTCATTACAACACAGTGTTGACAGTGGAATCATCCAGAGAATGCAGATAGGGCTCCCCTCAGTCTGTTATTGACGGACACCTGCTGTCAGAGATCCTCAGCAACCCTCTCACAGCACACACCGACAACATGGCTGTGGCTTAGCGCATTCAATCCCTGAGACCTCCACGGTGCCCCTGCTTGACAGAGGCACAGCTCACTAGCCTCAAATGTTGCCTTCTGTGACCTACTTTACAGTGGCACAGTAGCCTACTATCCTGGGGATGCAGATGCCAAGCACACTCTGGCTGAGCTGTCATTCCCTGGGGCAAGAAGCCTAGTATTGACCTCTACACCCATATGTTCAGTTGTCAGATGCACAATATTTGTTGTGCTGTTCTACTGTTTGCAGGTCTTTATTGCCATAGCATTCCCTGTTCCTATGACCAACTTGTGTATCTGTGGCAGATGTTTGCATATGACGGCGATCCACTATATCACTTATGTCTCTGTGGTCATTTACTGTGTGCACTGGGCTGATTGCTGTGTTGTGGTTGGTTCCTGGACTGACACGTACAAATACCAGATATGTGTGGCCAACTGCTAAACGGAGATATGGCCTAAGTGTTTGAGCATGCCCAGTTCAGCCTTTCCATGGCATGTTGTCTGACATATGCCTCATTTATCAAAGTGTGTGAGCATGCCCAGTGTGAGCTTTCCATATGTTGCACTCTGAAGTCCACCACATATTTGGGTGTGTGTGACCTTCAACAATATCGCAC
The DNA here is from genome assembly GCF_019279795.1 of Protopterus annectens. NCBI lineage: Eukaryota > Metazoa > Chordata > Ceratodontiformes > Protopteridae > Protopterus > Protopterus annectens. Next base: position 34,648,875 of record NC_056745.1, read on the forward strand.
GTTTATGATTGTGTGTTGGGTGTCATGTTGTGTACTAACTGGCCAACTGCTTCGTGTCTGCCACAACAGGGATTATACTGTGCCTGCAGGAATTGCATGGGATACTTTGCAGACAGTTCTCAACATACTTTCATAATGACCTAACACTGTAGTACCGTATAGTGTACTGGTTCGGTACTTTCACTGTGGTGGACAGTATCCTGGGCTTTAGTCCTATGACTGCTTGACATCTTCATAGTGAGCACAACAGACTGTGTAGGGGCCAGTTGTGCACATATGACCATGTTGCAATATGTTCAGATATGGACTACCTACACCAGGCTCGTCCAACATTGCTAGTGTATTCCACAACATGGGTGGACATTGGCAAACACTAGCGATGTTCCATAGGCCATGTCTGATGCTAGTCACAGGTTGTGTTTGTCCTTCGACACACATTGTAACTGGAGTTTGCCATTACATATGTCATGGTTGGTATACTGTGCCTCCGTCTACCTCTGACATAACAGTGATACCCAGGGTAGCCTACCATCTCCCATACACTCATCAGGATGCCTCTTGAGGGGTGTCGATATGTGGCTCTCTGGCTGACCTGTATCAGGAGTTTACTGAAGTGTGGGGGTGCCTTCTGTGTTATGGATCATTCTGTACAGCTTGTCCTATGTATGTCAGTGCTGGGGTTCAGGTCTCTCATGTGCATAGCTCACTGCCATTCAGATTGCACAAGGTGCAACATGTTCATTCATTCCAGGTTGGACATGGCTTCATACATCAGGCACAGCTTTCCTGTAGCTGGGAAGGTTGGCGGTGTGTGGGGCTGCAGTTTGTTTACCCAGGCAACACATGCATCTGTTAATGCTCTTTGCTACCCCTGGTGGGGTACTGTTGTGGACTTTACAGTTGATGGAGGTGTCTGCTGCGGTATATCCCACAGGGGCTATTGTAGTCAGTTGTGATGCTGATGGAGGATGGCTGCAGAGCCACAGTGAGTTCCCCTTATCTACATCTGCCAGCCTTCATGTTTGGGTGGGTATATGGTACATGTTTCTGTGAACACTACAGCCACATGTTTGTCCAGAGCAGGATATTTACCACCTTTTGTACCCAGGTCTCACATTACATGTTAGGTACCTCATGGGTTAACATCTGTGTGGTAATTTGTGGCCACTTACTGTATATCCACGGTGGTTGTCTATACACAGCTCTGCAATTAGCTTGCTGACCTGGCTATGGCTACAGTTGTCTGTTTGTAGGTGGCCCTTTTGTGGGTTGCTTATGTCAGCTGGGGGTCGGATATGGTGGGCTGTTTGTACTCCTCTGCATACATACTCAGTCACAGTCCTTCCATGTTGGCCTATACCTATGGGACATGTATACAGAACGGGGGTGGGGGGGCAAAGGCCAGGCCTTGTGGGATGCCACTCATATCCGCTTTGTAGTCTGACATGGATGCAGCATGTCTGACCATGTCAGTTCTGTCCTCGGTCTGCTTTGCAACCCCTCTACTGACATAGGGGTGTATATTTAAGCTGGTGAACATATCCATACTGAACTTGTACAGTATTGTCTAGAAGCATGTGCACGGTCCAGCTACACTGTGTGGACCACATAGCCCTCATCAATGACCTTAATGACTGCTTCAAATGGGTCAGACATGTTTAGGGGCCGGTTCTGCAGTTACAACAGCCACAGTGTGTAAGGTCCAGTATCAGTGGGTCCACATTAGCCTTCTGTCTGCGGTACATACTGATCCTTTCCATAGCTGTGCAGAACAAGCTTGTCAGGATCCTGGGGTGGTAGTTTGGAGTATCCATTCAGGCAACACCTTTGTTGTGATGGACCACTGTTGTTGTACACTGCTCTTTGGGTACATATCCTCTGGTAAGGCTGACATTGGCCAGTAGTGTGATCTGGCATTCCATTATTCTTGGGGTCCATGTTGGCCTCAGCACAGGACACCATCACATACCTTTGCTGCTGTGTGTTCTGCTTTGCAGATGATGGCTGTTACCTCAGCATCTGCAATGTCAGCGGGACCATCTGCTGGGATAGGTATTTTGCACTCGGGGGGGTGTTTGCACTGCACCTGACAGGTTGTATGTTAGCAATATGTGTGTGTGTTTGGTATGTTGTTTGTAATATCTGTGTGATTCGGAGCATATCTGTGGATGCCCAACGTGGTTCCTACCATCAGTTGGGTAAGCCTTGTGATTATCCTTAGTGTCCTGTACGTTTTGTATCTTCATAGGTTCATGGGTTCATAGTAGGCTAGACACCCTAGGCCATTAGTAAGCCTAGCTAGAGTGTGTGTGTCTTTCGCCACCCCTTGCTATGTTCAATTATGGCCATTTATGAGGTTCTTCACTGTGCCTCTGTCTGGTCATGACACAGTGGGGACCCCCAGTATACATGCACGGTCATCCATCCACTTGGCAATATTCCTGTTGAGGGGTGTCAGTGAGGGGCTCCACCTACCATGGATTGGGATCCTGTTTCTGGGTGTGGGGAGCCTATGGGTTATGTATCTGTCCATCCAGCACATCTTATTTCATTATGTGTTGAGGTTGACATCTGTGACTCTCACAGCTCCAATGGCTTTGATTTCCTGTGGTGTAGCATGTCCATTACTCCTGTGTTGGAAATGGTCTTGTACAACAGACATACAATGCCTCTGTGTAGGCAGTGTGTGACTGCAGTCAGCTGGGGTGTCTACAGCCAGGCAGCATATGACATATATTTCACACCCTTTATCCTGTTGGTGGGGTAACTATGAGGTCTTCCGAACCGCTGCAGGTGTCACGTACGGTACATCCCATATGAGTCATTGTACTAGATTATGGGTCTGATAAGGGAACAGTACAGCAGCACAGTGACCTCTGTTGATGTTGATGTGAATCCTTTCATGATACTGTGTCCAGTATCAACAGTCTTCATAGCTACATTGGCATTGTGGCTGTCACATGACAGGTTAATGTCGACCTGTGTCCCTAGGTCCCTGATTACTCCTTGCATACATAATGGTTTGACACCTATGTGGTACTTTGTGTGTACCTTGTCTGGTATTTGGTGGGACATTCATACTGTCCAGTGTCTTCGGATGTCTGGGTGGAGTTCTTGTGTGTGAGAGTGTGGTCTGTCGCATGCTACAGACTGTACAGCAGTTTTGACTACAGTTATGTGCACATGGGTGGTGTCCGCTGCTTTGTGCATTGTCAGTTACCTGGCAATATGGGTGTCTGTGCTGCATATGGGTACTTCCCCTCCTTTGATGTCTTGGTGCAGGTGTTGGGGCTATAACACATGATTTGTGGTATACCCTAGTAGTGCTGGTGTGCTATCACTAGGCTTGCAGCAGGCTTCTGTCACTAGACAGACATCAATGTTCTCCATAATGGGAAGTGCCTCAGGGGCATGCATATTGCAGTTTACACATCTGGCATTGGTCAGCATTACCCTTATGTTTCCTACCACTTATGTTTTCTAGGGTGGTGGGTAGTCTTTTTGGCCTTGCCTACATACGGCTCTATGGAGGCGGCAAAGGCCTTATCCAGTATCCAGATGCACACGGGTAACAGCTGACAGCCATCCCTGTAACAGCAGCATGGCTTGTCATGCTTGACATCTCAAGCAGACACACATTAGACCCTCTTGGACTGACAGCTGTAACTGTGCCAGCTGTTAAACATGAGCATTCTGTGTTTGTACTGTGGCATCATTCTTGGTGAGGGTTGGATGCTGCACACTGCCAGTGTCATCCCACCCTGGGGTACATACTCGGAGGGACCATCCTTGTCTCATTTGATGTTGACCAGGGAGGTACATCTCAGGTAATTCACACCAGCATGGACATTGAGTGCATCATATTTCTGCTTGCTTTGGGGTGACCTGCGTACTTGTGTTGTGTGGCATTTTGTGGCAGCCTACAAGCAGCTAACTCTACCCTTTCCCTTGTTCAGTCTGGTGAGTGGGACAGCTGTGTGTCTGCCTATACAGACAGCTATTACATCTGTATCAGGCATGTTGTTTCTCCTTCTGGCCTGTGACTGTTTGGCACACCAGCTTTGCGTACTATTCGTTGCATGTGCTATGTTTGAAGGTTGTGGTTGCTTGTGATCTACTTTGGAGGCTTCTGTTGGTGTGGTGTGTTTGTAATTAAGGCCTCCGGGAATATTTGTCTGTGTTTATTTGTTTGGTTTACAATTGTGGTAGGTCTATGTGGGACTGGGTTTGTGGTGTATGTGGTTACCTTCTCCTTCTGACTAGTGTTGACAGTACTGAGTTGTTGGAGCTCAACCTCTGGTTTGGATACATGGATGCATCTATCACATATGTTTGTATTTATTGGGGGGTGTTGTGGTTGTCTGTGTACTTGGTACTGGCATCACATTGCCTCTGGATTCACAGATTATACTTGTTGTGGCTGGACTTAGTGGATTTTATGTGTGGACATATGTTGTTGCCATACTACTGGTCAGTGATTACTTCCCTTTTTATGTTTGCTGTATCATGTGGTAACTTCCTCATTCTCTTGCATGGTTTGGTAATGGCTGGAGGCCAGCATGCCAGATGCCTGTGTGTATGGCATTGTGTGTTGTTGTTATTTGTGATTGCATACTCCAAGCATTCCTGGCTGTGTTCATGGAATGCCTGTATAACATGTTCTGTGGTGTGTCCCATATTCTGCACTTGCACAGGGCCTTTTGTGGATTCAACATCGGTTTTGAGGGCTGCAACCTATACTTTATGCATGTTTTTCACTGTGGTATTCTGGCCAGGGACTGGGGTCAGGGTGTGTATATCTAGTGTGATTACTCTATGGTCTGGTCTTACCAGTGAGGGGTACACTTCTCATCTTGCCATCCAGTACACATGTTGCTGATTATCACATCCAGTATGCTTACCCCTCTTGTGGGAGTAGTACATTGCTCCTGGGCATTTTGGTTTATGGAATCTGGGTAATTTTTTCCTACTGTGTTGGTGCTAGTACAATGCTACCAGTGTATGTCTCGGTATTTTCAGTCAAGCAATATAATATGGTTTGGGGGGGCTTGATATATTCATGTATTCCGACATAGGCCAGGTGCTGTTCCTGGTATTAGGACAGTAGTCTGCAGCAGGCTATATACTGCGAGGCAGTTTTAGCCATTGGTATTTGACCATGGCTATTCCATGCTGCTTCTTGTTGTGGTACCAACATGGGGGTGTGGTTATCCTTGCCATTTCTTACTAGTCACCCTCCTTTTGCAGCTTGTTCCATGTTTTGCGGCTGTACAGCACAGTATGAGGTGTGACCTGGTAGTGTTAGGGTGCTGATGTGAGCCTTGCCCAGTTCTCTATTACAGGACTGGTATCTACATTCTCCTTACTATGTGCGTTTACACTGCACACATCTTGCTGTTTATACATCTGTCATGGGGTAGTATTACATCTAGGTTCCTATCCCTTGTAGAACCTATGAAGGTGGGTTTGTGTTTTGAGACTTACCTATTCAAGGCATGCTGTGGGTACTGACAGCCTTTGCCGGTATCCATGGGGCATGGCATGATAGGTGCACGCCACCCCTAGCAGGTGGTGCATCATGTCAAGCTCCGCATATCTTCCCAGCCTGTAACACATTGGCTCCCCTTTGACTGACTGCATTACTTCAGCCAATTATTGTACTTGATCTTCTTGTCTTCATAGTGTGGCATCATGCTTGGTGAGGGTGAGATGTTAGGCAGGGTCTTCATGTTTGCACATACTAGATGGTGTTACATTGCTTAACACATGGCAATCATGCCTCAGTTGGTGCTGCAGGGCTGCCTCTGTCGGATGCACATACTACACTCCCTGTACATGTTTGAGAGCAGGTTGTGTCATGTTAGGCATCCCTGTTACTATATGAGTGAGTCAGAGAGGGGTATCATTCCCAGGGTTCCTACTGAGCCAGTGTATGTGCTATGCGTTGCCTCTTTGCCAAGGCCAGGGCATACTGGGCACGCCTCCTTCTGCCTATTGGGGCAGGCTCAGGTTGTTCCTCCTCTGAGTCATGCTCTGCCTGTGATCGCCTTGGCAATGGTGGGGGGCTGTTTGGCCCGGCCCTATGCTGGTCCTGCTGCAGCTGTTTTCGCGAGATCATATTATGTAGCATAGCACATACCATGACATTTTGGGTACATGTAGTTGGTGTGTACTGCAAGGCTCCACCAGATGTGTCCAGACACCGGAACCGTGACTTGAGCAGCCCAAACACACGCTCTATTACATTACGTGTTTGTGCGTGTGCCTCATTATGGCGTTCCTGTTCAGGTGTGTATGCATTTCTGATGGGTGTCATCAGCCACGGCTCCAGTGCATAACCTGCATCCCCCACTAGGTGTTCGTGTGGGATGTCCCCATTGGCAAATGTCTGGTACAGCTGTGTCAAATGCCAGATGTGGGAATCGTGATAACTCCCAGAGCAGCCAGCACACACATTCATTATTATGCCCCGGGCATCACACACGACCTGGCAGTTGATGGAGGGGAAGCCCTTGCGGTTAATGTAGGCCCTACCCTGCTCACCGGCTGGTGCTTTAATGCGTATGTGCGTGCAGTCTATTGCATCCAGTACCTCAGGGTATTCCGCTATTTTCTGGAAGAGACGCATATTGCTGGCCAATACCTCATGGGCATTGGGGAAATATACATGATCACTGACATGTGCTGACATGGCATCCAGGAACTGGTGTAGTACCCTGGAGGCTGATGCCTGTGATATCCCCATCATATCGCCAGTTGGTCTCTGGAAGGTACCTGTTGTTAGTATTCTTAGGCCAACACATACCTTGGTTTCCACTGGGATGGGTTCCCCTCTGTTGGTTCTGTGTGTGAGGCGTGGCCTGCACAGCTCAACAATTTGCTGCAGGAGCTCTCTGTCCACTCTATAGCACTCTACTATCTCCAGCTCATGTAACCCGTGGTAGGTGACCCTGGGCCTGTACACTCTTCTCCGTCTCCTCACTGTGGGTTGTCTGGCACCATCTGCATTGTCACCACCCTCAGCAAGTCGCCTATGTCTCATTATGACAGCTATGGCAGCCTCTAACATTTCTGCACTGAGTTCAGCTTTTTCAGTTTTCATTTATATTAGCTTACTCCTGTCTTGCAGTGTCTCTTAATGGAAACATCCTGCACTACTGTTTGCAGAGTTTTAAGTGCTGGGCTAGGCTACTATTCTGCCTGTGTAATTGCCTGCTTCTAATTGTTTTCACCTGCTAGCTTCAGCAGTTATCCCTGCTAGCTTCCTATTAATTCTGTTGCTTCCTTTTTCCTCTCTGTTTCCTCAGGGGGGAGCAATGTGCATACTATCTGAAACACGCTCACAGTGGCTTACACGTGCACACACGTGCTTACACGGTTCAGAATCTACTTATTCGGGTTAAAACACGCGTACACCCGCACAAACACTGTTACACATCTGCTAACAGCCTCCAACATACTCAGCCTGCCCTACACTCGAGTACACCCGCACAAACAGTGTTAAACATCTCCCAACACGCTCCCACATGCTCAGACTGCCTTACACGTGCGTACACCCGCGCAAACAGTGTTAAACATCTCCCAACATGCTCCCACATGCTCAGACTGCCTTACACACGTGCACACTGTCCTAGTCATGCTTCATGGTGCACACACGTGCGCATGCACGCCCAGCAAGAAACTTTGGTGTAGGTAACTGTGTACACCTTCCATTTCTTGACTTTCCATGACTTATCTAGTGGCACACCTCTTTCCATGATCTGTGCCTGTCATCTGTCATGTTACACTGGCCTCCAATGAACTGCATTTCTTTCTACCATTCCCCCCTGTGATGTCACCTATATCCTTCTCTATTCCTCCCCCTTATGTATCTCTTACACTACTCAGACTGTGCTCATTTGCTATGTGACTGTGAGATTCAGTATCCGAACCCTCATTTATATGAGGTTGCCTACTAATGCTTAGTTACATGTCTTAGACTCAGCTTCCCCCCTTACAACCACTACACGGTGGCCATGTTGGTTTTGATCTGCTGGTCCCTGCATTGTCATTCCATGTATTGCATGAAACCCACATTTGTGGGTTTATAACCTTCTTTTTTATGTTTTTATACAGTGCATCCCGTTTGCGCGGGGATGCGCTGGGTTTAAACATCGCCGAAAAAAATATATAATTTTATCATTTTGGCATCAGGTTGCATTGCCAATGGCCACATATTTGGCCATTGGCATGCTGCCTGAGTCATATGCAACCTTTTTTTGGAGCTGACATCGCTCTGTTGTGGAATTTGCAGAAATGTACTCAGTTGTCAACTGAGTACATTTCTGCAGCTAAAACGTCTCCTACACGGACTGGTTTCTGCTTCGTGGATCGCTAATATACCTCATTTGCATACCTTTTGGATGCAAGTGAGGTATTTAGCATGTCCACGCCCAGTCCGTGTAAGAGGCGTTTTAGCTGGTCTCTTACACGGAGCTTAGGGCTGTTCCTGGATCGCGAGGCTTGCATGGAGTGTTGCACGTCTCTTACACTCCGTGCAAGCCTTCGTGAATCCTGCCTATTGTCTCTTTACTCAGCCATTGTTGGGCCAGTTATAATGTCTGCTTTGTCATGTATCTATCCAGACAAATGCAGTAACTAGAACACCCACAGAGATACCTTAGTAAAAGGATACAAGGCATAGGCAACATGTCCTACATGGATTGACTGAAAGCTTTGTCACTATACTTAGTATCCAACAGACTGCTAAGAGGTGACAAGTGTCTGGCACACAAGACATCCTCTGACCCAATACTGACAGATTTTCTGTACATCAGTAAGTCAAATTACATCAGAAATACTTGGTTTAGGGATCTAAACCTCTTTTACAACATCAACAGAAGGTTTAGAGGCACATATATCTCTCAGAGAGGATACCACTGCTCTGGAATAGATTCCCCATCCATGTAAAACAAAATTCATTCTTGTCCATATTCAAACATAACATTTCATAGATTTCTTAGATTCATAAATTGTTACTAAGCTAACAACCCAGCAAGCCTTATTAAGCCTAGCCAAGTTTTCCCAAAACAATGATGATGTCCTGCATCCAAACAGAACATGGAGGGCCATGAATCTATAAGCTGCCTCTGTCCTTATGGGACAGGGTGCCATGCCTGGTGTAAATTTCCTATTCCCCAGCCACTTGGATTATGGATGTAAAACAGAAAACATAGCCCAGGGCTACCCCCTGTGCAATTTCTGGACAAAGGTACCTCCTAAATGCTTTATCCTATGCATGGGACCACCTAAGTTATCTATTATATGATCTGAGTTATTCTCACCAGAAGTAATATATAATTATTAACTATGGTATGGGTAGGGTCAATCTAATCCCAAATGGGATAGCTTAATTTAAGCACTAAAGGGAAACTGCTTATGCTTACAATGGCCCACAAGGGCAGATAGCCTAGTACTTACCTCATCATCATCATCAGCACCCCCCTTTTTTCCCATTTTCTACATGGGGTCAGGATGTCATGTCAACCGTCGCTATCTCCCTCTCAATTCAATGCCACTCTTCTATCTTAATCGACACTCATGTCTGGCTGTAACAGGTATTCCCTCACACAATCCATCCACCTTATTGCTGGATGCCCTAGTTTCTTCTTGCCTTCTTCATGTCTGTCTCAAATGTCCTTCATCAGTTTATCTTCCACTTTTATGCATGTGCTTGAACTAGAGTAACCTGTTCTCTATGATCTTGTCTGCAATTTGAGATACTTTGGCTTCTCTTCTGATGTCCTCATTTCTTCAACTGTCCCAAAGTGTGCACCCCACCACCCATTTCAAACACTTCATTTCCATCACCTCTAGCTTCCTCATCTGCTCTGCCTTTACTGCCCAGGTTTCTGTATCATATAGAAGTACCGGTTGCATCACTATTTTGTGCAATTTACTTTTCAGCTTCTTTGGAATTCTTCTGTCATACCCCTGACACTTTCTGCCAGTTGGCTAGCCCCTCTATTTCTAGCGTTGACCTTTTCATTCAGACTTCCTTTCTCCTGAACCACTGCTCCAATATACTCGAAGCTATAAACCTTTTCCACTACTTTCCCTTCTACACCAGTACTCAGCTTCTTCTGATTTCCTCATTTGCTGCTATTACAACTGTCTTATCTGTACTCAGTTTCATCCCATGTACCTTTAGTTTGGTATTCCATTCCCCTATATATATATATATATATATATATATATATATATATATATATATATACACACACACACACACACACACACACACATATATCTATATATATATAGATATATATATATATATATATATATATAGATAGATATATTATATATATATATATATATATATATATATATATATATATATATATATATATATAGATATCTACATAATATAGATACCAATATATCAAATATGTATTTAGAATGATGCAGTGGTAGTGTTGTTGCATCACAGCAAGAGGTTCTCCGGTTCGATTCTTGGCTGGATTTCCGTGTCTGTGGATTCTGCATGTCCTCCCTGCATTTGTTTGAGTTTTCTCTGGGTAATCCGGTTTCCTCCCACATTACAAAAACATGTGTCTGGAGCATTTCTCCATGGGCCTCTGTTGAATGTTGGGCTTTCCTGGTAAACAAATTCTAAATAAATAGAACAAAAATGAATCTGTTACTGAAATTCTTGCTCAGAGTATACGTATAATGGCATATCATCTGCAAACAGCAACTTTGTTGATCTGTCCCTCCGACCAGTTTGCTAATTTAGTCCATCACCAGTATGAACAGCAATGGGCTCAAAGCTGAGCTATGATGCATACCCACTCCCACTGGGAACCCCTCTGTGAGACAAAATACTGTTCATACTTGAGACATTGGGCATTTGTGCATAGCCTGCACTAATTCTACCAGTGTTTGTGGGACTTTGAATCACTGCAGAACTGCCCAGTTCAGCTTTCATGGGACCTTGTCAGGTCTGGCTGTGCTCATCAGGACTCTTTCTTAATCTCTTACTTCATTTCAATTATCTGTCTCACTGCAAACCTCGGATCATTTGTACTGCTTGATGATCTGAATTGGAATTGCTCATATGCTATCTTTCGTTCTACTACTCTATATATTTGTTAAACAATCACCCTCTCCATCACTTTCATGTAGTGTGATAAGAATTTGATATCTCTGTACTGCCCACAGTTGTGGATGTCCCCTTTGTTCTTTAACACTGGCCCTAGAATGCTTATTCTCCAGTCATTTTTGACTCCTTAAGTTGGTAGGGTGGCTAAATGGTTAAGGTGTTTGCCTTACAAACACAAGGTACAGAGTTTGAATCTCACAGGGAATAATTGGCTAGGCTTAAAATGGCTCATAAGGGCAGTTAGCTTAGTACTAATCTATGAACCTATGAATGCACATTTCAGTGCTTACTGCTATGAGGAGCCATTTTCCCCCTGTCTCACACGGCAGCTTTATCATATCTGCCGTGACCTCATCTGAGCCTGCTGCTTTCCCTGACATTCCTTAGTCCTATCATATCTGCCGTGACCTCATCTGAGCCTGCTGCTTTCCCTGACATTCCTTAGTCCTATCATATCTGCCGTGACCTCATCTGAGCCTGCTGCTTTCCCTGACATTCCTTAGTCCTATCATATCTGCCGTGACCTCATCTGAGCCTGCTGTTTTCCCTGACATTCCTTAGTCCTATCATATCTACCGTGACCTCATCTGAGCCTGCTGCTTTCCCTGACATTCCTTAGTCCTATCATATCTGCCGTGACCTCATCAGAGCCTGCTGCTTTCCCTGACATTCCTTAGTCCTATCATATCTGCCGTGACCTCATCTGAGCCTGCTGCTTTCCCTGACATTCCTTAGTCCTGTCATATCTGCCGTGACCTCATCTGAGCCTGCTGCTTTCCCTGACATTCCTTAGTCCTATCATATCTGCCGTGACCTCATCTGAGCCTGCTGCTTTCCCTGACATTCCTTAGTACTATCATATCTGCCGTGACCTCATCTGACCTGCTGCTGTCCCTGACATTATTTTCCTCAGTTCTGTTCTTACTTCTTCTAGGGTGGGTCCTTTCCTTTTCTGATTATAGGTTTTAGGGCAGGACAGCTTCTGTGGAGTTTTCTTCATTCAGAAGCTGCAGGAAGTATTCCTAACATCCGCCTTTGATGTCCTGTGGACTGGAAAGCAAGTTGTTGCTGGCATCCATTATGAAGGGTGTCTGACTATCTTCTTTATCTTTTTGTCTTTGCCTTGCAACCTGATATAGTTTCTTTGTGCCACCTATTGAGTCACTTTCCAGAAGTTAGTAGAGTGTCTCTGATGTCTTGTTCTTTACCATTGCAACTTCTCTCTTAGCTTCTTTGTTAGCTGACCAGTATTCCTTCTAAGCTTGATCTGTCTTTCTATCTCCCACGTTTTCCTGCACACCTTCTTTCTTTTGATGACTTCCTGGCCTTATGTATTCCACCACCATCTTTCATTATGCACATTATATCCATACCTGGCTCAGATGCATATATCCTATTGTCTTCACACATGCTGTTATAAGACTCTGCCATTCTTCTTCTTCAGCTTCATCTATTTCGTCTTCTTCCTGAGGTATTGGAGTCCTGAGTATTTCCTTGAACTGCTGTAATTTCTCTCTGGTCAATTTTCACATCTTCAGCCTGGACTCTGTTGACCTTAGACCCTTCTTTGACCACTGCTTGCAGCTAACTGTGGCAACCAGTGGTTTATGCTGTGGACAACTGTTTCAGTGGGGATGACTTTGCCCTTTCCTTACTAGGAGGAAGTCCACCTGAGCTGCATGTTGGCCACTCTTGCATGTGATTTGTGACTGTGTCTCTTGCTGAACCATGTGTTGGCCACCCTCAACCATTGGTCAGACAGAAGTCTAGAATTACCTTTCCTTCTTTATTCCTGTTGTCCCACTTGTGAGGACCCAGGCAGCTCTCATATCTTATTCTGTCTGCCCCAATATGTGCATTTAGGTCCCCCATTATCAACACCAATTCATGTTGTCCTCCTTTATCCAGTAGGTCCTGCAACTGCTGCCCAAATGCATTCTTTTCCTCGCCATCACCACCCATTGGGGCATAGACTGAGATTATGAATACTGCCCTATCATTACACTGGAGTCTGATTGTCATATGTCTGTCACTATTTCTGATGACAACCTTCACTGTCTGCTGAATCTTCTCCCTCACCACAATTCCCATGCTATTTCTAGTCTGTCCAGCTCCTGAATAGTAAACTCTGGATCCCAAGCCAAGTGGCTTTCCTGCACCACCCTATTTGTCTCCATGGGTACATAGGATGTCTAGTCCCCTCCTTGCCATGCTGTCATCCACTTCCAAGCTTCCAAGTTGCATCCTGTCAGTAAACCTACAGTGAATGTAGCAATTCTTAGCTCTTGTTTGGTAGGTTGATTGGTTTAATGTTCAGCTTTTGCTTGGCAGAGCTATCTCAGGTAATCCAAGCTGGGCAACTGGACACCAACCAGCTAGCAGTTTATGGACCCGAGGCTCCTGGGCTTTATAGCAGGCACACACACTGGCTAATAGGGACACATACACCCACCATTATCATTCCTGGAATAGGTTGGAAAAGGCTGGGTCCTCAACCCACTTTTCATTGACAAATACCCATGCCCATTTGGTGACATTAGTCAACATGACTTACTTCAGAACAATGTTTACACCATTGAATGGCTAGCCTTGGCATGGCATGCTGTCTGTGATCATTGTTCTCCTGTTGTGAGGAAAATGTAAACCACAGTTGATGACCAAGGTGGTTGGTCTATACAATTCTTCCCCCATAGGCACCATCTAGATTCTGTGCTGCTGTCCACAGCTTCATTCTTGGGTGAATAAAAACAACAATATATAGTCACGGACTCAGGTAATACACCACTTTAATTAAGAACAAGACTTAGCACTTTGGCTATAAGCCTTCTACGAGTACAAAAACATACAGCTTCCATCCATCTTATATATTTAAAAAAATAAGCAATTAACACGTTAAATAATCAATTATATCATATATTTCCAGCTGCATTCTTTGTTTAACTCAGTGGGTTCCAAAGTATTTCTTCTTCTTCTTCTCTTTCAGCTGTTCCCATTAGGGGTCGCCACAGCAAATCATCTGTTTCCATTTCTTGCTGTCCTCTGCATATAACTCTGTCACAGCAACCACCTGCATGTCCTCTCTCACCACATTCATAAACCTTATCTTAGGCCTTCCTCTTTTCCTCTTAATTGGCAGTTCCATCCTTAGCATCCTTTTCCCAATATACCCAGCATCCCTCCTCAGCACATGTCCAAACCAACGCAATCTCACCTCTCTGACTTTGTCTCCAAACCGTCCAACCTGAGCTGGCCCTCTAATATACTGATTCCTAATTCTGTCCATCCTTGTCACACCCAGTACAAATCTTAACATCTTTAACTCTGCCACTTCCAGCTCTGACTGCTGCCTTTTTGTCAAGTGCCACTGTCTCCAACCCATATAACATAGCTGGTCTCACTATCCTCTTGTAGATCTTCCCTTTCACTCTTACTGGTACTTGTCTGTCACAAATCAGTCCTGACACTCTTCTCCACCCTGCTGTACTCTCTTCTTCACCTCTCTTCCACAATCACTATTACTCTGAACTGTTGATCCCAAGTATTAGCTATAAACATATGCAGCAGGACAAAGAGTAGGCATGTTACTTGTGACTTATGTCAGACAGCTAGGGATGACACAGAGAAGGATGCCTGAACACACACACACACACACACACACACACACACACACACACACACACACACACACACACACACACACACACACACACACACACACACACACACACAGACACACACACACACACACACACACACACACATGGATGGCATAAGCCATAGCAGTGAAGAAAAGAGAGGACAGGAACAGACTGAAAGAGAATGCCATAAAGCAAGCTGGGAAATAGCCATAACAGAAATGGATGTAGAAAACACAGGAGAATGAAGTGTTCAGCATAGTTTGATAATATAATAAGGTTTTTCTATTTTGTTTCTGATGAAGCAGCTTAGGATTTATAGTAATTAACAGGATACAATAATAGTTTTGGTGAGCAAAGTGGTTGAAATGTTACATTCATATAGCATAGGATACAATGTTACATTCATATGGCATAGGATACAATGTTACATTCATATAGCATCAGTAACTTACACATGCAACACACATATTATAGCGCAAGGCAGATGGGGGTACAGACAGACTGGCATACCTGTGGGTGACTATCTTCATCTATTTCTTTGTGAGATCAAGCACATTTCATGTTCTGGCTCCTTCCTTAAAATGTAACCCACATATTGTATTCATTGTTTTGCAAAAAAAAAAAATTAATTGCTTTTTGGAATATGGAGAGCTATGTGAAAGTATTGTCATCATGTGCACATAATAAGAAAGGTTCATTATTTTTAACAATTTACGTAGTGGGAAGCTAAATGTACTGATTAAATATAAAGAAGCATTTAAACATTGCATTAAACTAGTGCATTCACTCTGAAATATTTTTCTTTAGGTAGCTTCAGAGTATAATGGCATCTCAGATTTGTGCTGACCAATATGACATTTCTAAGGCTGTGCTGAATGTCAACAAGGAAGCAGATGTAAAAGAGGAATATGAGCTGGAAATGAAACCCAATGACAACTGGGAAACCTATCTTGTGCCTGGGCCGATAGCCATAGCTGTTTTAGGAGAATTAATTAAAATATCAGTAAAGAATGATTTTTCAATTAATAAAAATTCTCCTGAAGATGGATACAATTACATTAGGTACCCAGTATCCTTCCGAGCCTGTCTTATGCATATAGTAAATGAAGGCTATGAAGCATTTAGTATGGTACACAAGAATATGGATGAAATCCAGCTGCACTCCACCAATATTCCTGACTACATAAAGGAAATTGTTCAGATTCTTGTTCAAGCAGATGATGAGCTTGCAAAATTATTACTACCAGACCATCTGATTAATATTAAAGACATTTCTGAAAAATGCACAGCCTTATCTGCTGCAGCTGAGAACAAATTTTTATCTGTTATTCACACTGTCCTAGAGCTTCTTGAAGCATGTGTAAATGCAAAGAAAGTTTATCAAGAAGAGTTGAAAGATATTAAAAATTCCACTAATATAAAAAAAATGATGAAAGCTTTAGGCGATGTAAAGGACCAGTGGGAAAAAATTGTACGTTTTTTCCTAATGATTTCTGAACTAATAAAAACATGTCTAAACAAATCAGTTAAACGGTTATGTAACACAAGTGAAAATGTTTCAAAATCAATAAAGTACACATCAAATTCATTTGTCAGGGACTTGATTTATCAACAAGCTTTACAAGCCTGCAATATGGCAAACCTCATCCACATGATTTCCGAAACGTATACTGAGGTTTCAGACCGTTACATTATAGACCTAGTCATTGGCCTAGGCAGGCTTTTTGCATTGGACCCTAGTAGCTTCGAGTTTCAGAAACTTGCTGAAGGGTGTAAAACAGCACAGGAAGGAATACTTGACATTGTGGAAAAGAAGAAAACAGAGTTTGAAAACAAAACCGATATGAGAGTCAAGAAGCTTGAAACTAAACTTGAAGCGCTGATGCCCGATCAGCAGATTGAAAAGAACTTGTCAGCGGGCATGAGACCTCTAATTGAAGACAAAATTTCACAATTCTTCTAAATTATGAATGCTGATATTAATGAATCAAAGCCAGAGATGAACCTGGAATTGTAATTGCACTTTTGCAGTTCTATTATTAAGCACTCGATCTTTTGTTATTAGTGCAAATTACAAATACCTGGTCATTATTCCGACTGGCTGTAGCACCTTGCAAATACTTAATAATTTTGCTAATAAATAACAGGATAAAATAATCTTGTGTAGATCTGCAGTTTTATTTACTAGTCTGATGTATGAGTTCATTAAAGTAAAATCCATTTATACATGCTGTATTGATGAAAAAAATCCAGATCAATAATTTACTAACTTTATGTAACTTTCTTTCTGTCAGTGTGATATTAGTATGTGTATTATGTCAATAGGATACAAGGTTAGAAGGCCAGGGGTTCTGTTCTACATTCCTACACACCAAACTAAAAAGCTGGGTTACATTTTCAAAGTGGTGTGACAATTTTTTTCCAGCGCAGAACAGTTTTGAAATGCAAGGCAAATCAGAAAGACTATCACTGAAATGCTTCACTCTACATGCTGGTTACAAGGAAAACATATAACTTTGCAGCATATTGAACTAAAACACAACTCATGACAACAATGGGGGGAAACATATCTCCTAATGATCTAGAATCTCTCAGAATGTCCAGATTTTGTACTTCAAGTTGTTGGTCTTTTACTCATAAAATTTGTATTTTTTTCTGGCAAATCATTAATAACTGAAGACATTAAATAATGACAGACATTTGAGTGTCAGATTTCACATCCTTCAGAAAATGCATGCTAATATGAAACTTGTTATTCTAGCCACAGTATAAATTTGTACGAGCATTATTTAAAATCTGACTCTGATTTTGAGCCTTTGCCACCCCGACATGATTTTTGGCTTTCTTCAGAATTCTTACACTAAAAGCTTGTAGGGTATCTAAAACAACAGTTTACTCTTCCCCTGTTGAACATTTCTAACTTTAAGACCCCACAATCTCTAAAAATATCTGTTGTTTGCCTTGGCTGATATAAGATGCTGTAAGTTTTTTTTTTCTTTTGCATTTTTTACTCTCGTTGTTTTTGATCATCAGTCTCTTCTCAGCTAATCAACCTATATATTCTCCTGGTCGACTGTGAGGGCTCGTCATTCAGAAAACCATCTTGGGCAGTGAATTGAGGACTTTTCTGTTTTTTCTCCCATTCCTAATGGTACATATATCCATTGAAGACTGGGGAACATCAAAATGGGCTGACTGCAGAGGCAGTGACCTTACTGTTTTAAGCGGCTTTCCCTCCAGGCAGCATTGTTCTTTCCCTGAAGACACTTAGTGTTGCCCAGTTTGTCTCCAAGTATGTGCAAACCCCTCCATCACCCAGGAGAGGTGAGTGGGGCATATGTCTTCACGTCTCCCCTTCTCTGGCTTCTACAGTGCCAAGGGTGCTTAACAAAGCCCCCATCACATGGCTGATAGCTGGAAATTCATCTAGTGTGCCACAGAGCCAGGTGATGTTTGAATTTTCAAGTTTAATGCCAAGCTATTATGCCTCCTGATTGAATTTGTTGTTTCATGATAGCAAAAGTGGACATTAATGGCTACAAAGCTATTCTTGAAAGAGTAAGGGATGTTACAAATTCAATTAATCTATCCAGTGTGTTTTAGTAAGCAGTAAAAATGTCAAAAGCTTCAGTAACGAGACAGTGAGAAAGGGATGTTACAAATTCAATTAATCTATCCAGTGCGTTTTAGTAAGCAGTAAAAATGTCAAAAGCTTCAGTAACGAGACAGTGCGAAAGGGATGTTACAAATTCAATTAATCTATCCAGTGCGTTTTACTAAGCAGTGAAAATGTCAAAAGCTTCAGTAACGAGACAGTGCGAAAGGGATGTTACAAATTCAATTAATCTATCCAGTGCGTTTTAGTAAGCAGTGAAAATGTCAAAAGCTTCAGTAACAAGACAGTGCGAAAGGGATGTTACAAATTCAATTAATCTATCCAGTGCGTTTTAGTAAGCAGTGAAAATGTCAAAAGCTTCAGTAACGAGACAGTGCGAAAGGGATGTTACAAATTCAATTAATCTATCCAGTGTGTTTTAGTAAGCAGTGAAAATGTCAAAAGCTTCAGTAATGAGACAGTGCGAAAGGGATGTTACAAATTCAATTAATCTATCCAGTGCATTTTAGTAAGCAGTGAAAATGTCAAAAGCTTCAGTAACGAGACAGTGCGAAAGGGATGTTACAAATTCAATTAATCTATCCAGTGCGTTTTAGTAAGCAGTGAAAATGTCAAAAGCTTCAGTAACGAGACAGTGCGAAAGGGATGTTACAAATTCAATTAATCTATCCAGTGCATTTTAGTAAGCAGTGAAAATGTCAAAAGCTTCAGTAACGAGACAGTGTGAAAGGGATGTTACAAATTCAATTAATCTATCCAGTGCGTTTTAGTAAGCAGTGAAAATGTCAAAAGCTTCAGTAACGAGACAGTGCGAAAGGGATGTTACAAATTCAATTAATCTATCCAGTGCGTTTTAGTAAGCAGTGAAAATGTCAAAAGCTTCAGTAATGAGACAGTGCGAAAGGGATGTTACAAATTCAATTAATCTATCCAGTGCGTTTTAGTAAGCAGTGAAAATGTCAAAAGCTTCAGTAATGAGACAGTGCGAAAGGGATGTTACAAATTCAATTAATCTATCCAGTGTGTTTTAGTAAGCAGTGAAAATGTCAAAAGCTTCAGTGCGAATGAAGTGTTTAAGTATAAAAAAATAGAAATCAGTATGCAGGGGGGCTTGCCTGCAGTAATGCATTGGTCATCCCAAAAATCATCCTGTGCTCACCAATTGCACCAAGAATGTTGTTCATAATAAAGTACAAGAGACAGGGCTAAAAAGCAAACTGGATTCACCACCAAAAATTACAATGAAATAACATACTGCAAACTATACCAGTAACATGGTGGTCCAAAGCTGCTCTCAGTTTGCTATAGCCATCCTTTCTCTTTATTTCTGGTCAGTGGAGAAGTCAAAGTGATCCCGCAGCCTCATTTACTCCTTATGCTGTCCAGACCCCATCAATGACCATCACCATGGAGTCAAGATGGGACTGGTTAATATTTAGGTTCATAGGTACTTACTAGACTAGTGATCTGTGAGGATCTTAAGAAGCCTAGCTTTACATTCTCATGGCAGTTTTTAGCCTTTATATTTTGCATACGATTGACACAGAGTTGGGCAAAACAAGTATATGTTGGGTGCTAAACTGGGGCTGAATTTGCAGTTTTTCATCCAATCAACTAAATTATGTTTGAACACAGTAAGAGAAGTACTTCAGAAGCAGTATTCTCTGTGATACATACATGCCCCTGCAACATGTTTTATTTATGTTGTAAAAGAGATTGCAGTCTCATGAGTGGGTTTTCAGGCTACCACTGGTCTTCTGATTGTATAATAGGTCTAACACAATAGGGTTTACTGAGGAGTAATCTGTGTGGCAGGAGTCACCTCTTAGTAGTCTGTATGGTACAAAAAGGGGACAAGGCTTTGAGAAGGTCTGCATAGTTTTTAGTGAGAAAGTGTGTGGTTGTTCCAGTTGTGACAAGTGTTTGGATATGGACACCCTGAATGAGTGTTTATATTCAGTGACAGGCCTGATGAAATCTGATGGAAGCTGTGTAGTAAAAATAACCTGAATTATCTCAAAGAAATCCCCTCAAACACATGCATGACTATGTATGCAACCCATAGAAATCATAAAATCATGGATTACACAGCCTGTGCAAACTTACTTTGTTGTGTTTTGCTGCAGTTAAGTTCTCTTCATGTAAAGTGGGGTTTCCAACTCTGAAATACACAGTTGTCTTTTCCTTTTACTTCAGTTACATCAATAGAACTATACAACGTTTAATAAATGTAGGTTTCTATTTACAGTATGTTCAGCAGCTATCCATGTTCCTCCTGATTCAGCATCATCTGGCCTCACATTGTGATAATGTAATAGTGGACAGAGACAGTTTATTGTGGTATACATGTTTTCTGTCATCTATAGACACAGAATGCAATACAGTTAGGCATTCAATCAATCAGACAACAAATCAGTAAATAAAAAAATGCAGTTATACTGAAGTTAAAGGCAGCAAAAGCAGCCTGGTAAAGAATAACACTGTCATAAATAGTTGTTTACCATCATTTGGGGCAGAAAAGTAGGGGTATGTGAATCACCTGTACAACAGCCCTACAGGAAAGTGTCACTGTGTGGATTAGACTCCGAGTGGTTTAGTGCTGGAATGAAAACATTTGAAATAATTTATGCATCTGTGAAAATAAAGACATGATGAAGTGTAAAAAATGTGTTGTAAATCACTAACTGTATAAAATGCTATATTAAGGGATGTTACTGGAAACCATATTTGTGTAGTCAGCCAAAACAATTGCCACTATGTGCTATAAAATGTGACCGGGTGCATACTGCATGAAGTGCTTTTGGCCAAACTTTCCATGTAAGAAATAATGGCGCTTTGTTTAAGGTATTTATTTTAGCTACTTACACAAAAGATCATTTAATATTCTTGCAAATTACACATTTTCACTTCTGTCCCACTAAGCTCAGAAATTCCAAATGATTCAATGATGGGTTCATTCCAGTTATTGTGATGTTGATACATTTCTCCAAATCACAGTACCCTAAGTGGATGCTGAATACACATCATCTTTCCCTTTTTGAGACAGATAACCCCCTTAGCTGTAAGAAAATTATAATTAATGTCCTTCAGGTAGCTTCTCTGTGATTCTGATGCAAGGATCTGTGTATTAAGCCTAAAAGAGTACAACACCATGGAACGTCGGATACATGCTAAGCTCTGTGCGGGGCTCCAGATGGGAATAACATCTTTTATGGAGTTGAATCCATTGAGACAGTGACACTACCAATTATATGAGTGTTTGACTTGATTCGCTGCTTTTATTCATCATTCACAGAAAAGTACAAACACAACTTAGTGGTGCACGGAGCCTTTATTACCTTGTATTTGAAGTGACTAGAAAAGTTATGGACAAATGTCTTGTCACACAATGTTTGGACTACATTGTCCCTTATCACTGATATTGCATTCATCACTGACGCCAGCAGACTTCAGTTATTGAACAGAATCTGAAGAGTCATGGATAATAAGTTCCTACTAGATGACATTTGCCTTTCAAAGATTAGCAAACGTTCTATCATATGCACATACCTCCTCATGACAACATGGCTCTTTATAAATTCCTAAGTTACGGCTTCTGTCCCCCTTTTCTTTTTTCCCTTTCTCTTTGCTATAGGATGAGGACCCCAACATTAGTTGCCGTCTGTGTACTAAACCCCTAAATCAACAGTCATAACCCCCTAATGCGGTGGCAAAGCATTTTATGTTTCCATGCCAGGAATGAGGAATGACATGCATCAACAGATTTAAAGAAAATCCTGTTACTGTCAGCTGTTCTCAGTTTGCTTTTACACAAAGATCAGAATGTTTTTTAATGTGTCTACTCAGAAGACTTGAAAAACCAAAAGGCTGAATCCCAAAAGACTGAAAATTCAAAATATTGAATGATTGAATTTGCCCCTTCTCCACTGTTGTGCAATCTTGGAGCTGGTATATATAGTTAGCAGGGGGTGGGGAAATACAGGGGGGCTTGCCCCCTGTATTAAAAATGTGTTCAGTATTTTAAATTTTCAGTCTTTTTGGGTTGTCAGTCTTCTGAAGTAGACCTCTTTTAACAGATAGCTCAGTGCAAAGCCATGGCTATAATGACACCAAAGGCATTTACCTCTCTTCTGACTGCACCATGACATATGAACATGCACATGTAATGCTGATTCCAGTCAATGTTTGTAACACATGGATCTACTCAAAATAATCTAAACTTAAAAATATCTAAACACAAAATAGCAAGAAAATCTAACAACTAAAGACAATGTTTTTGCAAAGGTTCCTTGTTAATTATATATATCATCTCCAAGCTCACGCAACACTGGGGAAAGGGCATAAACCATTCCTTAGTATAACTTGACTTTGATAATATTTTGTGTTTAGATATTTTTAAGTTCATATTAAGTGTGTGTATCTACAGATATATATATATATATATGTATATATATATATATATATATATATATATATATATATATACATATTTTCACTTTATAGTCTCAAAATACTGAAATATCAAATTTCAATATCTCAAGACCAAATTGTTCAATCTGCAGTTGAGCAAAACTGCAGAATATCAAGCCCGGAAATGTCAAACCCACGGTACTGATGGCACGTTAGTTAAGTGTTATGTGTTTTTAAGGGTTTTGGGGAGGGTTTGTGTGTTTGTAAGTATGCTGGGGAGTTTTAGGTGTGGGTTAGGGTTGGTAGGTAAGAGTGTGAGTGTGTCAGTGTTGAGAGTGGTGGTGTTTGTATGTATATGATGTATATTTGTGCAAGGGGGGTGTAGAATGTGTGGTGGTAGGTTTTCTGTCTTTTGATGTTTAGTGCGACCTCGGAGTCACACTCAGTCTAAGCTGCGAACTTTACCTCAACCAGCAGACCTGTCAACTGTGGGGTTCCACAGGGGTCAGTGCTGGGCCCCCTATTGTTTGGAATATACTTCTCAGACGTTCAGGCCAAAAAAGAGGGGCTGTAGCTGACTAACTTTGTTGACGACTGCAAATTAGGTGCAATCATTGAATCTCCAAATTATATCAATACACTTCAAGAGGGACTTACACAAACCAATGATTAGTGCCAAAGCCATAGACTCAAACTCAGTGCTAAAAAATGCATCATCATCCCCTTCGGTAAAAACGGTATCCCTGCAGACTATCATACAGTTAATAATACCCTCAGTAACAACTTAGTAGTGAAAGTTCTGGTAATGCAAGTTGACTGTAGCCTAAAATTTGACCACCATGTGTCTACTGTGGTAAGGAAGGCATTCTACGTTACACACCTCATTAGCAAAGGCATTGCCTCAAGAGCAAAAGAGATTATAACTCCTGTACTCAACCCTTATCAGGCCAATAATTGAGTGCAATGCTCCCTTTGGTATGTAGCTTTCCACGCACCTGCAGCAACTTGAAGGACTTCAGAGATTTCTAACCAAGAAAATTCAGGGTGTCCAGCATGTCATACATCGACAGACTGAAGTCACTGTCACTGCACTCAGTACTATACAGACTTACTTATGCTTGGCCTACAGAGCAACCTCGGACCCAAAGCTAATGGAAATGCTGCACATCCGCAAGTCAAATGGGACAAGGGTCAGCTGCTCCCGGGACCTTAACCTGGCCTGTGACATAAATAGGACCTGCTGCAGAGACAGATATGTCTGTCAGAGGTTGCCACTCCTCTGGAATAGACTACCGATTCACATTAAACAGGGCCCCTCTATGACCCTGTTGAAACATAGCCTGGATGACTGGGTAGGAAACCATAAATTCTTTCTTGGGATTTCACCAATGACCCTCCTAGATATGGGCAGTTGTTGCTAACTAAGAACTCAAGTTTAGGCATGATCCTTATATTGGGTTTCTCTAGTATTATACTGGGTACACACGGCTAGGCTTATAAAGACCTTCAGGTCAAGCGCCAAGTAACCACCTATGAACCTATTGAATCTATGTCATATGCAGACCAATTAAAAGCCCTATCACTATATTCAGTTTCCTACCGGTTACTGAGGGGTGAGCTATGCCTGACTTACATAGCAGTCTCTGACCCAGGCCTGATGGAAATCTCGTATATTCCCAAAACTAACTGCATGAGGATTACCCAGTCTAAGGATCTAAACCTGAACTCTGGCACAAATAAATCATGCTGGAGAGCCTGATATGTGTCCCAGAGATTGCCCCTGCTCTGGAATAGGCTTCTTATTCAGGTGAAGCAAAGCTCTTCCCTGACCATCTTCAAGTGCAATCTGGATAAATGCATGAGAAATCCCAAATTCACTCCTGGGGTGATGCTCATGTCCCTTGTGGACAGAAGCAGTCTGTAAAAATTACCGAAACCCCACTTCCTCACCTTTGTTATCTTTCCCCTGGGGATAGAAAATTGGGTAAAATCTGAGTAAAACAGGCTAGGCTTGTAAGGGCTGTTGAGCTATTAGCAAATAAATCTCCTATGAACCTATATAAAGGGAATTTATTTATTACAGCTGACACTATTGTTGTATTCTCCACTTCAGCATGTATAAACAAGAATAAATGAATCTTACAGCTGTTTTATCATGCACATCAGAAAGGGGTATGTTTTTGCAAATAACTGTTATTTGCTACCAGAGCAGAGGGACTTATTACCTGTAGACATGTAATAGACAAGCATGTGTCACTAAGCAGTAATATAATAACACTCAACATACGTAAGTGACAAATGGCAACACATATCAGATGACATTTCATGATGTCAGTGTCTCCACTGGTAAGTGGCATGTGTCTCATATATCGTTATAACGGGCATGCTCACAAGGAATTAAGGAAACAGTAACATAACAGTAATTCGACAGCACCAACATACAAGAAAATGTCATAATACAGGCCCACTTTCTGATGATCTTGTAGCATTCCATACAGTGAGACATGTTTTATGTAAGCCTTCATCTCCTATAACATTGTACAAAGAAAAGAAAAGAACTGCAGTAAAAAATAAATGGTTGAATTAAGGAATGCAATAGAGACCATAATTATTTTGAAAATAATGCTTTTGAACAACTAATGATATATTCAACATTTGCATCTTGCTAGAATCAAACTAATACCAGGGTAATTATCAGAAAGTTATGTGTTAACCGTTCATGCAAGAGAAATAGTTATACCATCTGTATCATAAAGAACACTTTTGAAAGGATTGCAGCACTTTCCTACTGTAATGGGTATGGATCTCCTACGTAGGTGCATGTTGCCTTAAAAATGTTGCCTCAGATTGTGCCATAATTAATTCCTTTGTCTAAGCCAGTCCTGTCTGAGAAAGTTATCTGACAGAAAGTTATTACCTGATTCAAACCCCTGCCCATGATAGTAGGCACTCCACACAGCTGTGTATTGACTGTGTCTGCCACATGAAATAGCAATGGGTCTTGTAACAAATAAGTGAAATTAACATGTGGAGTAAGAAAGGAGTTTTTATGATACATTGTACAGTATTAATTTGTCTGAGATGAAAATGAGGTACCTATATTAATGTTCAGACAACTTTGAGGTGTCTAGTATAGTGTTGCTTGTCCAAGGAAGCTTTTTTCATTGCTTTATAGACACACTGTCCCAGAACTGAACCACACATTGTCTGTGTAAATATGCTGTAGAAGTCAGTTCTCAATGCTTGTGCCACAGGAGCACTCAGACCATGACATTCCCAGAACAACTATTTCACTGCCATAAAATCACAAAACGTGTTTATGTGTATTTGTCTAGCTTAACAATTGATACTAATAGCTTGATGCAATTGTGTTTGTGTAAAATATCATTACATTCATATAATGTTATAATGTTGCCTTTTTCTTGAACTGAATAGCAAGCTATAAAGTCCACTGACTAAGAACATGTGTATGAATCACTGGAAGTTTTAACACAGCTGTCAGACTCTACCTATGTGAAGTCATTTTAGTGTATGATTGTGCTGCAACAAATTTGTGTGACATGAAAGGGATGAGGGGGCCTCTATTTCTGTAACTGCACACATTATAAGTAAAAAAACAAGGGTGAATCACAACAGTAGGACCACTAAAACTTTATTATAACTGTTAAGCACTTTTGTCCTAAAATCAGGACTTCTACAGAACCTTTACAAACGTATATTTCACACTATTTAAATCAATAGCTTACCCAGACAACAACTCATCAACCATTCAGAAATCTGATACCCCTTTTAACAGATATTACAACATTATTGCATTTTCCTGAATTAAAAAAACTACAAAGTTCCTTAAAAACAGTGACTGAAGCACAATAAAAACTAACAAAACATCACTTTCTATTCTTAAAAAGCAATAAGATTGCAAACTTCCACATCTAAATAGTTAATTTTATCATAACCAAAGTTGTATGTAAACCTTAAAAAGAAGGTTGTTGAATTAATGTAATCAATAAATAATTCAAGTGGTAAATTAATCATTCCACATAATGAATACATTGTCCAAGAAATGTGTGTATAATATGAAGTAATTCATAAATTCACTGTTAAAAATTATTTTTTTCTCCCATTGTAATATAACTATGTTAACAAAAATGGGGCACAGCTTGCCCCCATTACTACACCCTTTTTCTGTAAACAGTATTGTTCCTCAGAGTATATAGAACTGTTCACTAAAACTTACTCCATCAATGTAGTTAAACTATTAATATCATTTTGAGATAAGTTCATACTCTCTATCAAAAATTCATTAAACCAAACCAGTCCCTCTGTGTGGGGGATAATGCGATACAAATCCCTAAAATCAATTGTACAAAAAACAAACTTGTTCATCATCTCATGCTCCCCCAGTTTATTTAAAAAGTCCCAGAAGTCTCTAAGCAAATGGTCAAATGATTCTACAAAATACTGAAGAAATATATGCGTTCTACATCTACTTACATCTACAATGGGTCTAAATGGAGGATTTATTCAATTTAGGTATACCAAATACACATGGTACAATAGGAAATGGGGCACTCAAATAACTGAATTTATTTAGTAATTTGTTCCTGAGTGAACAAGTCACCAGTAATAAAATTAATTTTAGAAATGGAAATATTCACACTATTAATAGAAGGTTCCTCATAGGCATCATTACTTAACAATAAATTTATTTTATTAACATAATCATTCTTACTCATAATAACCACCCCACCACCATTATCTGGTTTCATAACCCTCAAATTTTTGTAAGAGTAAAACTTGTTAAGTAATCTTTGCTCACTTTTAGTTAAATTATATTGCTCTATATGTCTACATTCAGCTGACAATTTTGTCAAATCTAGTTCACAAACCCTCTCAAATAAAACGGATGAAGGCGGGGGCTTGAAGGCGGGGGGCTTGAAAATACTACTTTGATGCAGAGAAAAATTCAGTGGGGGCAACACCCTCCCATCTTTAAATATTAAGTGTAAATTCATTTTCCTAACAAACAGTTTAAAATCCACCACAGTCACAACAATATTTGCCCTTTGGGTTGGTACAGAATTAAATCCTTTTAATTACATTTCAGCCACTTCAACATTCAACACACAAACACAATAAATATATAACTTAATGTCCCCTCATTCATTAGACACAGTTTCAAGATTGTCCATGACTGTCAGTATCCGTTCGAGGGGTAACTAAAAGTCTGAGATGTGGATCTTCGAATGATTTAGTTGAATGTGCCAGGCTTAAATGGCAAATTAGACTGAATGCATATAAGTATCCCAGTTTAAATGGGATGTCAGCTACTGGGAGTATTTTAAAGTTAAAATTATATGCACATTAAAACCGTAAGGCTACACATGAGATATGTATTGGAAAAGACCAGTAGCACTGTACAGCTACACATCTTCTATGGACTGGAAGAGCAAAATAGAAGAACCCAAAACACAAGCTACACATCAGATATGTATTATCAGAGCCAAGTAACACTGTACAGCTACACATCCTAAAACTGTTGAAAAAGCACATTAACACTGTATGCTACACATCAGTTATGTATTGGCACAGCATGATAATACTGTGCAACTGCACATCCTCTTGGTTTTTAAAGAGAAAAATAACACAGAACAGCCACAAATCAGATCTGCATTATTATAGCACAATAACACTGTACAGCTAGACATCATATATGTCTTTGAAGAGCACAGTGAAACTGCACCTACACATCATATATGCATTGGAAGAACCCAATAACACAATACAGCTACACATCAGGTATGCATTATTAGAGCAAAGTAACACTGTACGGCTCCACATTCTGTAAGTATTGGAACAGCAATATAACTCTGCACAGCTACACATCAGGTATAGATTGGAAGAGTGCAGTAACACTGCACAGCTAAAGATCCGATGTTCACTGAGGATCACATAAACACTGTACAGCTGCACAGTAGATATGCTTTGAAAGAGCACAATAACACTGTGTAGCTACATATCCAACATGCATTGAAGAGCATAGTAACACTGCAGAGCAAGTATCACATATGCATTTGAAAAGCATAACATTGTAGAGTTACACATCAACTACATATTCCAAGAGCACAATAACACTATACAGTTATATATTTATTTATTTATTTATTTATTTAAATTTGTTGACCGGGAGTGTCCGACTGGACGTGGGTCCATTTTCAGTGGAGGCCCGGGGAGAAAAGCTCCACAGTAAAATAAACAGACAGTAGTTACACTGGATTACATAGCGATTAACAATTTAACATTGAAATTACTTACAACATATTTACAGATGAAGAACATAGTACATCAGTAGACAACTAGAATCTTTATCTGTGAAGTACATAACAGGCATTAACAAATGTAACAATGAGAAGTTCCTGCTGTATAATAAGTACTAGGCTTATGAGCATCTGAGCTTGCTATCATCAAGATAGTTAGTGAAGGTGAAAGAATGGTAATAGTTGGATGGGGTGGATGATATTAGAGTGGGAGTTGCAAGGGCATAGCCAGCATGTTTTTAGGTGCGCTTTTAATAAAGTTTTGAAGTTGGTGCATGATGGTACGGAGGTAATTGTGGGTGGGAGTGAGTTCCATAATTTGGCTATGGCGCAAGAGAATAGTGCTTCACCAGCAGAGTTATTGGTTTTAGTGATCTGCAAGTGATTTTTGTTGCTGGATCTTAGTGGTCTGGTGGTGTGATAGGGTTGGAGTAGATTCTGGAGGGATGGGACATTTAGTGGATGGTTTACTAGTTTGTGGGCGAGTGAGAGTTGATACCACTGAAGGAGGTGAGGGAGTTCAAGCCAGCCCAGTTCAGCAAGTGAGAGACAGTGGTGACTATGGTAGGATGCCCCTGTGGTGAATTTGGCAATTTTGTTGTAGCAGGTCTCTAGCTTGTTTAGATCACATTGCCTTAGGTTGGTATATACTGGAGAGGCATAAAGTAGGGTGGAGATAAGGTGGGAATTTGCTATTGAAATCTTTGCTGCTTTGGTGAGAAATTGTTTATTTCTGTATAATGCTCCTAGTTTTTTGTGGACTTTTTTATGGTCATGGATATGTGAATGTCAAATTTTAGTTTATTGTCTATTTCCACTCCTAGCAATTTGGTGTGTTCAGTTGGGTATATAGTGGTGTTGTCTTTTGCTGTGATGTTAAAGTGAGAGTTGTTTTGAGTATGTTTGGTGGGTTGGAAGATGAGTAGTTTAGTTTTGTTTGGGTTGAGTATTAATTGGGCATCGGATAACCATGTTTCAACAGAGGAAAAGGCTTCCTGTGTGACTTTTTGCAGTTTGGGTAGGGACTGGGCTGAGCAGATGATGGCTGAGTCATCTGCGTATTGGATGAGTGTGCCATGTTTGGTGGCAGAGGCTAGATTATTGGTGTAAACAGAGAAAAGTAGGGGTCCAAGGATGGATCCTTGGGGAACTCCTATGGAGACAGGTAGTTGGGGAGATATGTCATTCTGCCATACAACGGATTGTTGGCGGTCAGACAGGTAACCCTGAAACCAGTTGGTGACTGATTGTGAGAAGGATAGGTTATTGAGGACAGAGATAAGTTGTTTGTGTGGGACCATGTCAAATGCTTTAGATAGGTCTAGGAAAGTAGCAGAGGAGAGATAGCCATTGTTTTTATGCTGAAGGATAGTGTTAGTAAAGGAGAGTAAGGCAGTGGTGGTGCTATGGTTTGGTCGGAAACCATGCTGAGTACTGGAAAGGAGGTTATTAGTAAGGAGGTAGTCTGAGACCTGAGAGTGTATGCATCTCTCTAGTATTTTGGAGAGTGGAGAGAGAATAGCTATGGGGCGGTAATTGGTTAGTTCTGCAGAGGGTCTGCCTTTGTGGAGGGGAATTATATGTGAGACTTTCCACAATGTGGGAATGTAACTTTCTGACAGAGATCGGTTAATCAAGATGGATAATGGGTAGGCCAGAGCATCAGCTGCGATTTGTAGGTATTCACTTGGGAGGCTGTCTGCTGCTAATTTGGTGGGTTTAAGTTTAGTTAAGAGTTTTTTATGTTGGAGGTAGGTACAGGAGAAAAAGAGAAGGCAGTGGGGAGATTACTAGTTGAAGGTGTGGGTTGGAGGGGAGGGGGGTCGTGTTGTTTAGCTAGTGATAGTATGGTTTGGGTGAAGTGTGTGTTGAATGAGGTAGCAATATTTTCTGAGGAGTGAGGGATGTTAGGAGGAGGGGTACTGACTTTACCTGGGTGGAGGATGGAGTTTATGGAGGACCAGAATTGTTTGGGGCTGTGTTGTGAGGAGTCTAGGGCAGACTGGTAGTATTGGAATTTGTCCTGTTTTATTAGCTTTTTGACTCTCTTGCGTAGTTCTAGGAATGTTTGTCTAGCTGCGGGGGTTTTGGTTTTGCACCAGTGCTCCCAGGCTTTATCCCTGTTTTTCATTTCTGACTTAGTGGTTTTCTGCAGCCATGGGGAGGGTTGTGCTTTGGTTCTGGAAAATCTTATGGGGGCATGGTAATTAAGGATGTTCAGGAAGGTAGTATTAAAAAATTCAACTGCGTCATCTAGACTGAGGTACTTTAGAGCATGCCAGTTACATTCTTTGAGGGATGAGATGAATGTGAGTGGGTTAAAGTTTATTTTTTTACGTGTTTGACGATAGATGACAGGTTTAGCTTGGTACAGGTATTTTTTGAGTAGGAATGTTGGGGAGTGATCACTGAGGCTATCTGATAAGCAGCCTGTTATATATGACTGGGGGTTCTTACTGACTAGTATCCAATCCAGGGTAGTGTGCTTGCTGGAGTTTTTATTTATCCTTGTTGGTGACTGGACTAGTTGGGTGAAGCCATGAAGGTGTACATGATGGGTTGGATTGTTGCCAGAACAGGATTGCCAGTCAATATTGAAATCACCTAAGATGATAGTTTCTTGGGGGAGATGGTGGGAAGACCAGCTGAGGAGGTTTTCCTAGTGGAGGGATGTTTTGGCCAGGTGGGAAGTAGCATCCAATTATGTTGATGGTTTTGTTTTGGTTAATTTTGAGGTTGGTATATATTATTTCTTCATTGCCTATTTGTGAAGCTGATGATTTTAAGATCTGGATGTTTAGATGCTGTTTAAATATTATAGCTACACCACCTCCTTTTTTGTTTAGCTGGTCTACTCTTAGTATGCCGTAACCTGTAGGGAGTATTTGCTCACTGGTAATGTGAGGTTTTAGCCAGGTTTCTGTCAGGATGACAATATCTGGGGAGTATAAGTCAATGGTGGCATGGAGTTCATGGACTTTGTTGGATATACTTCTAATATTTAGGCTTTGTAGAAGGAAGTCACTTGGCTTTCTATTGGCTGTAATATGGGAGAAGTTGTGGTTTCTAGTCTGATTATGAGGATTGGGGTTGGAGATGGTAGGGCCAGGGTTGGGGTGGATGTCTCCACTTAGGGCTAGTTTTGATATGCATGAGATTATTAGTTTTCTCAGTTTTAGAATGTGTTTGTTTATAATGGCAACTTTATGATTGTGCTCTGTGGGTAATAGGTATGGTGGGAGGGTTACTATGTTAAGTTGTAGGGATGCTTTATGTTTGAGTAATATAGTTGGTAGAATATGTGGGGGGGTGCATAGGGATGGTTCTTGAGCTGGTGGGAGGGGAGCTGAGTATGGGTGAGACATGGGTGGTGGTGTGAGTAGTAGTACAGTGGTAGTGGTTAAGTGGGGGAATGATGGAGCTTTGGTAGGATGTAAGATATGCAAGGAGAGTGCATGCAGTGAGCAAAGGAAAGGTATGCTTGTACATGTCAGTTGAGGAGGTGTGAAAGTAGAGGGAATATGGAGGAGATAGTGTTGGGTTAGCGCTGTGGTTGGCTATTGGAAAGATGGGAGGGGTTTGAGTGCAATAAAGGTGGGACCACTGGGGCGGAGGAATAGGGGGCAGGGTGGGGAGCGAAGCAGGTAGAGACCCTGTTAGGGTCTTGTATGAGTGGCTGGAAACAATCACAAACAAGACAAGTATGTGTTAAGAAACAATCACAATTGACCAAGGACTGCTCTGAAACTGTAAGTCTTTTCTTAATTTCTCAGGTGGAAAAACAGGATAACCTTGTATCAGTAGGCTACTGTGGTCATAGTTTAAATTAACAAACACACAGTATTGATCAGTTATGGATACTATTTGCTAACAGAAGGGAATAAGAGAAAGTGGAAGATGTGTGTGGTGGTGGGGGGCTGCTTACAGCCAAAGCACAGTGCTCTCCAGGGGAAAATGAAGATTGGCTCAAACAGGTAGACACATACTCAAAGTTAACTGTAGCTGTTTGCAGACAGTTCAGACCCGGACTGCGCTTCTCTTATAAGAATGTTAAAGGTGGTACCGCAGTTGAATACTTAAGAGTGGTGTTAGGTCTAGAAAAGAAGAGTACAGAGAGGAGTAAGTACTTTTGTGGTGGTAAATATATATTACAAAGATTATAAAAAACACACTGAGCAAATAGCTACCACATGCAGGACAAAGTCCTGAACCACTACGTAGTATATGCAGATACTGAGCCAATTGGAAGAACATTAGAAAACAAAAACCCAGACAGTTATGCAGCCACAGATAAAAATATAGCGAGCAGCAATCTGTCGTGGTTCTCTAATGTGATTCTATCCACCAGTAACAGCACAAACTTATAGAAATAATTTAGACACTAGTATGAGTATATAGTATGAGTATATATATTAGAAGACGTGTAAGTATATAGTATATATGAGTATATAAATATATATATATATATGTATATATATATATATATATATATATATATATATATATATATATATATATATACTATATATATTGGAAAAGCAGAATAAGACTACACAGCTACACATCAGATATGTATTGGAACAGCACAATAACACCGTACAGCACCACATGAGATATGTATTTGAAAAGCACAGCAAAACTGTACAGTTATATATCAGCTAAGCATTGGAAGAACCCAATAACACAATGCAGCTGCACATCATATATGTATTATAAAATCAAAGAAACACTGTACAGCTTCACATTGTATGTGTATTGAAAGAGCACAATAACATTGTACAGCTACACATCCTATGTGTATTGCAACAGCACAACAATACTACACAGCTACCAGATATGTATTGGTGAAACCCGGTAACACTGTACAGCTGCATATCAGATATGTATGGGAAGGGCACACTCACACTGTACAGCTATGCATCATATATGTACTAAAAGACAAGTAACACAGTACAGCTACACATCAGGTATGTATTTGAAGAGCACAATAACACAGTACAGGTACACATCAGGTATGTATTGGACAAACACAATAATACTGTACAGCTACACATCAGATATGTACTGGAAGAACCAAATAACATAATATAGCTGCACATCAGGTATTGTATTATAAAAGCACAATAACACTGTACAGCTACACATCAGATATGTTCAAAGAGCGCAGTAAAACTGTACAGCTACACATCAGATATACATTGGAAGAACCAAATAACACAATATAGCTGCACATCAGATATTCTATTATAAAAGCACAATAACACTGTACAGCTACACATAATGTATGTATGCTCAAAGCTGCAGTGAGTTAGGCCTTCTGCCCTTGCTCTACTGTATTTTACCGCATTTTTAGATTGTCTGCTAATTGAATTTCTCTTTCAACTGTAACTAATATTCATCTGCTTGTTGTGCTTATTTTCTTTGTTGCTGCACTTGAAAAGCACTAGGATAGACTAGGTTCAAGTTTTTGTTGAATCTAGCAATGTTAGTGACCCTTGGAGCTTGGAAAACAGTTAATCTGCTGTCTAGAGAGGCCCAGCTGTGCCCTCATGGGAGAAAGGTACAGTTTGGTCTGATCTAGCTAGAGTTACTGTTGTAGGTTCTGTCTAGAGCATTTTGATTGGATCATTTGAACTTTAAAAAGAGAAATCTTTGGTATCCCTCAAAGTCTCAGAAAAACCCAGTATGCAACCTATACTGGGTTTAAAACAAACTAAGAAGAAACTTCACAATGTGGAGAGTGTGATGTTCACTTCCTGAATTATGGTAAGTAGTCCACAGTAGAGTTAAAAACAGAATATCCTTTACTGAAACCCACAAACAAGTGATCCTAGTTGAATACAACGAAGAGCAAAAAAAAGATTCCTTATTTATACTGTATATAATCAGGTAGTTTGGAGCAAGGGAGTGGTTACAGAGGGTGGTTCTGTTAAGAGCAATAAACGCATTAAAATCATTCCTTTAGCCAAGTCCCCCCTCCCCTTAACACCATAGTGTAAACAAAGACTGCGCTACCTAAAACTGAACCTGAAAAACTAGAGGCAAATTACAATCTAAGATCAGTTTATTTACCCTTTGTATAGGCTAACCACTAACCAACTAATCCAGACTTACTGTCATCTACCTGGATTTTTTGTTACAACCTCTGGTTGAGAAGAACATCTCACGCATAAAGGATTCTAATGATTTTTTAAGGAATATAAAAATGTTACAGTTGATGCTGGCAGTATTTTATTAACAATAGATGTTGAATCATTATATACTGTACTACCACGTACTTATTTTATTGAAACAGTGATTGATTCTTACAGTAAAAACAACAATGGCACACCAGCACAACATGAAATAACAGGTAAACTTTTAGATATGGTGCTTAGCTAAAATTTCTTTATGTTTAATGGAACTTACTATAAACAAAAGACTGTTGTAGCCATGGGGGCAGCTGTGGCACCTAGCCTAGCCAACATAGCATAGTGGGACGAGGATTATGTTTATAAAAACAGAGAATGCATGCAACACATCACAATATATCTGAGCTTTAGTGACAATATTTTTATTGTGTGGAAAGGAGATAGTGCTAAATAAGAAGAGTTTATCAGCTATCTGAATCAAACCACCAGCTTACTGCATTTCACCTCTTCCCACAGCCTCACCTCGACAGTCTTCTTAGATATGCAGATTACTAAAGACTTGGCCCAAGGTAAAATTGACACAGATCTTTACAGAAAACCAGAGTAAACTTCCTGCTACATAACAAGAGTCTCCATCCCACCAGGATGAAATAAAATGGTGTTAAGTCCCAAGGCTATAGATTGGCTAGGATCACCACAAAAATGGAACCCTTCCTTAAGAACCTAAATGATCTTGAAAATGATTTTTTGGTGAAGGGATACAAAGCAATATGTTAAGAAGCATTCTAGAACCTACAATTGAACTAAAAAGTACAAATGTACCAGCACTTAGCAGTTCTTATAGGAGGGTGTTAAAGAAATCTATGAAAAACAGATCTAAAGACAGGTGTATCTTGACTTTTACACTTGACTATTACAGCATCACTAATATTGTTAGAGACAATTGGGCCATAATTACTGAAATCTCATATGTAATGGACATCCTTGGAGATGCTCCTTCCTTTTTTGTATAGGAAAGCCAGAAACATCAGGAGCTGGGTTGAAGTTAGGCCCAGACCATGGGATACATGTACCAATAAATGTAGAGCCAACTGTGTCTTTTGTCAGCAAATACAGGAGGGAGACATGTTTTTTTTGCCCTTATTTAAAGAAAATGATTAAAACTAGTGCAGGAGGTGACTGTAACTCAATGCAGGTGGTTTACAGGGCTAGCTGCAATGACTGTGAAGCATTCTATGTGGGGAAATCACTCAACAAACTTAAAAGAAGGATTTCTGGCCATCCTTCTGAAATTAGAGCTAAGTGGAAGAATAATGCACTGGCTCGGCACCTGTAGCTACACAAAAGACACACTGACTTTAAATTTAAAATTATTGACCATGTAGGCCTTTGGAACTGGAAGGAAACATCAATAATCTTTTAGAAAAATGTAAGCTACTGTGGCAGCTGAGACTGAATTGCTTTAGAACCGGAGCTTAATTATTATTTCTCCATAAAAAGCATACTGGATCTCAGAAAACTGCCCCACTGTTTAAAAGACTATTAAAAGACTGATATGGCACTAATTAATGCTGACATTACTTGCTTATATTGTGTTTAAAAACAAATATCAGTCACTGTTTACTTCTTTTAACACTAACTTACAATGCCATGAAGGTCATACTTAGGTGGCTCATGTATACATTAAGCATTTTGATGGCTCCACATTAAGTGCTACTTTAAATTTTAAATCAAACACTTTTGTTACATTTTTTCCTTCTAGGCAGTGAAGGTCTGATAGTGCACATAATTCACATGGGCCTAGTCTGATAGTGCAAACAATGCACATGGGCCTAGTCTGATAGTGCACACAATTCACATGGGCCTAGTCTGATAGTGCACACAATTCACATGGGCCTAGTCTGATAGTGCACACAATGCACATGGGCCTAGTCTGACAGTGCACACAATACACATGGGCCTAGTCTGATAGTGCACACAATGCACATGGGCCTAGTCTGATAGTGCACACAATTCACATGGGCCTAGTCTGATAGTGCACACAATGCACATGGGCCTAGTCTGATAGTGCACACAATTCACATGGGCCTAGTCTGATAGTGCACACAATGCACATGGGCCTAGTCTGATAGTGCACACAATGCACATGGGCCTAGTCCGATAGTGCACACAATTCACATGGGCCTAGTCTGATAGTGCACACAATGCACATGGGCCTAGTCTGATAGTGCACACAGTGCACACGAGCCTAGTCTGATAGTGCACACAATGCACATGGGCATAGTCTGATAGTGCACACAATGCACATGGGCCTATTCTGATAGTGCACACAATACACATGGGCCTAGACTGATAGTGCACACAATGCACATGGGCCTAGTCCGATAGTGCACACAATTCACATGGGCCTAGTCTGATAGTGCACACAATGCACATGGGCCTAGTCTGATAGTGCACACAATGCACATGGGCCTAGTCTGATAGTGCACACAATTCACATGGGCCTAGTCTGTTAGTGCACACAATTCACATGGGCCTAGTCTGATAGTGCACACAATGCACATGGGCCTAGTCTGATAGTGCACACAATTCACATGGGCCTAGTCTGATAGTGCACACAATGCACATGGGCCTAGTCTGATAGTGCACACAATGCACATGGGCCTAGTTTGATAGTGCACACAATTCACATGGGCCATACCTCTCAACCTGGAAACATCAAAAATCTGGACAAGGCCCATGAAAAATAGGTACAAATCTGTACGCTGATTAACATAAAATCTGCATACATAATTAAACAACCCCGCCCACTCCAACGGAATTGTAGGATACCAACTTTGAAATGCAAACTGAAGAACGGAACCAATCTATAGCAGCAATGTCCCATTACCTGGCTATTTCATCCCATTTACCATAAACGCTAATGTGTGCATACTGCTTTGCTTCTGCAATGATTATTTGGATTTTAGTTTTTTACATTTTATAGCACACTGCGTAAACACTAAGACAGTATTGCTTTTTAGCAGATATCTATAACAATGAAAACAGACTTGGCATTAAAACTTATCTGCCCATGAAACTCACATTCATTGAAACAGCATTGAAACCCACATCACATCCAAAGAAAATGCATCTGGCCAGTGGTGGATAAAGACTACCTTTTCGGCTGTTTTCAAATCAGTGGCCCCTTGCACACAAAACAAGAAACATACATGCATTCTTTGATACACCTTCCTGACTTTATTAAATTATATTCCTTGTATAATAAATTTAGATTTATTGTTTAAACATTTTTTTCCAGTAGGCAATGAAACAAAAATGTATGAACGAATGACACAACTACTGTATGCAGAGCATTTCCATGATAACAGTCTACTTCCACACACAACTGCATTTTAAATTTATTGTTTGAACATTTTTCCAGTAGGCAATGAAGCAAAATGTATGCACCAATAATGACAAAACTGCCATATTCGGAACATCTCCATGATAACAGTCTACTTCCACACACAATTGCATTTTAAATTTGTTTGAACATTTTTTATTGTCTACTTCTACACCTAATTATATATATATATATATATATATATATATATATATATATATATATATATATATATATATATATATATATATATATATATATTTCAAATCTGCACTTGCACAAACACAAAAGAGACAGAAATCTCCCAGAACACAGATCATTGCCAGCATGCTTACAGAAACTTCACCAACAGTGTTTTCTAATGGCAGGCAGCCATTGCCATTTTGACTAAAGGCACCTAATACTTGCCAATTATGCACTTAATCTGTAGAGATGTCATGCCATAGGTCATGTGTAACACAGAGCACACTGATGCAGATCTGTAGCTGAAGACACAAATATATTCTGTAGCAATTCAGTGTTTTGAATGCATTCTTTTACTGCTTGAAATATATTACATCATTTTGTAATCCCCTTATTGCTATCAAGTCTAGCAATTCATCAGCTGTGTCCTACAGGCAGCCAACTCCATTGAATACTATACACAGTGTAGTGTCTGTTAACATTTGCACACTCATCTCATGCAACTGAACATGCTTCAGTCTTGTTCATTTAATCAATTATTTCTGCACATTGTTTGCTGATTCAGTGACCCATGAGTCAACTCATTAGCAGATTTTCTTATCCCCAAAAAACTTTCTTCTTATAATGACTTTCTTGCATTTAAAAGACATTTGTTTTTAAAATAATGTCATTCTATAAATGTTTTCTTACTGAATATTCAATAAACTTACTAATATTATAGAAAAGATCCATTCTTTCACATTTGTAAATGCTGCTTTAAGTTGCAGAACTTTTTTCTTATTTGATTTTTCCACACTTTACATTGTATTTTCAGGATATATAGTGGCACAGTACCAATGCACATTACACTGATTTGGTACTGCAATGGACTGGTCAACAAGGAAAGTAATAACTTTTATCTAGCACCTCGCTGAAGAAAAAAATAATTCTTTCATTTCTCCTGGTCTTTTTTTACATTTCATAGCGATCACCAAATGTTCAATAACATACACTTTCACAAAGTTGCCAATAAAAAATGGAAAGATAAACAACTAAAGAAGTTTACATTTTTCTACAGACAGTAGTTTTATATGAGATCACACACACACAAAACACAATCATGGTTCCTTACTTCTAAATACATCCAGCCAGGCTGCAGAAACGGCGAGCATCTTCTTCTAAATAAATCCATAACTCCATCTCAGCCAGCGAGTGCCTTCGTCTTCTAAATAAATCCATAACTCCATCTCAGCCAGCGAGTGCCTTCATCTTTTTAATAAATCCACAACAACAATCAGCCTTCTAAATAAATCCTTTCTGGCTCTGGCGACTTGCCGCTTGCAAAGAGCCGGAAATGCATGCTACATACGCAAGCTCAATTTCGACAGGCTGTTGGAGTTAACGTCATCGTGCACGCGATGACATTAGCTCAAAAAGCGCGAAAAATTAAAAAATTTAAAAAACAAAGCATGGAAAAGAAAATAAATCGGAAATGAAGGGGTGCCACTCGGGAATCGTGGCACCCCATTATTTGGACCCCAAAACTCGGTAAAAAACGAGTAATTCGGGACAGTTGGGAGGTCTGACATGGGCCTAGTCTGATAGTGCACACAATGCACATGGGCCTAGTCTGATAGTGCACACAATTCACATGGGCCTAGTCTTTTTCTTTTTCTGTTTAAAGGTTGCAACTACTATTGAGTGCACTCTTTCACACTCAGACTAAGTGTTTTGTTAGTTAGATGCCACACTTTAACAGATCCCTATAGCCTTAGTGCTTTATTTTTAACATTTATCACTTTTTTCCAGTGTTTTGCAATATTTTTATGTTTTTCATCCTACTTAGGTTTTCAGTTGTATATCTATACACATGTTCATTCATATTATGATTTGTTTTTGACACACACACCTGATGAAGTATTTACCTAATACAAAAGCAATCTTTGTTAAATGTTGTATATGTATTACTATTTATTCTGGTATATGTCTAGTGGTAGATCTTTTTTGTAACTCAAATCATTTTTCTAGTTAGTTAATTTCTTAATAAAGTTTTGGATTAGTTGGTTAGCCTATACAAAGGGTAAATAAACTGGTCTTAGATTGTAATTTGTCTCTAGCTTTTCAGATTCAGTTTTAGGTAGCGCAGTCTCTGTTTACACTATGGTGTTAAGGAGGGAGGGGGTCATGGCTAAAGGAACAATTGCAATGCTTTTATTGCCCTTAACAGAACCACCCTCTGTAACCCCACCCTTGCTCCAAACAACCTGATTATATATAAATAATGAATGTCTTTAATGCTTTTCATTATACTCAACTAGGATTGCTTGTTTGTGTGTTTCAATAAAGGATATTCTGTTTTTTACTCATATTTTTTTTATTTTAAACATATAGCATAATAAAGATTTGTTTACATTTTAAATGGAAATTACTTAATTATATACAATGTTTACTTTTAGCTTGACAATAGTAGATTAAGATAACAGATCTAAATATAGATCATAGTCTTAGTACATTGTGTGTAAATTATAAGGAAGATTCTGATTCCAGTTACAAGGTGTTGATCAAAGTCAAAACTTTCCTCCATGGGTTATTAACTAATGGCTTAGAATGGATTCTTAATTCCTTAGTTTTGATCTCCATTAATGCAGACTTCTTCAGTAGACATAGAAATTCCTCCATAGTGGACACTGTGTTGGAATTCCATCACCTGGTTATATATTTTCTAACTATTACTAGTATGGTCCATAGTAAATACAAATCTATTTTCTTCAAGTGAGGATTTCTAATTACATTCAATAAAATTGAAGGTTTGGTCAAGACAAATAAATCTGTGTATATTGCTTGTAAAATGTATTAATTCCATTCCAATATGTTTTAATATTGGTACAATCATAAAAAAACATGGGACCAGTCTGTGTTAGTTGATGACTGACATCTTCAGCATAACGTGTTACTAGAGGAAATGATTTTTGAAATTTTATCAGGAGTTAAAAAGGATCTATGTAGATATTTCCAATTAAATATTCTCAAATATTATGAATGCAATGTTTGTTTAACTGACAGTAAGATAGTTGTCTTATCTTTTGATGATAAGGGAGTCTGTATACCTTTAGTTACATATTGGCAATAAGATACTTTAGGAGCTGTCTTATAAGCAACCATTACTTTATATAAGTATGGTAACTCATTTTTTGTATTAGTATTATTGTAAATGTAGAGGTAAAACAACAAAGAAAGTTAGAGACTAGAGAAGTTAGAGGGACTGCTATGGGGGCCTCTTTTGCCCTCATTTATGCTGATTTGTTCATGGGGTACATTGAAGAACAACTTATTTATGATGCCAGCCACAATATATTTTTGGATGAATTGGGTATTTAGCGGTGGTACTTGGATGATTGTTGGATGGTGTGGAGAGAAGATGTGACTTACATACAATAATCTGTACAATATTTAAATGAAAACAAGTGGGGTATTCACTTTACATTAAATTGGGATTGCAATAAAATTACCTTTTTAGATGTGAGTGTTATCCGGGAGAGTGATCACATGCTTAGAACTAGAAGTATTCCGTAAATTTCCCCAATTCAATACCCTGCTTCATGCAACAAGTCATCCTCCTCAACACATCATCCACAACATCCCCAAATCCCAGTTTTTGCAGATTAAATGCATCTGCTCCACTGAACATGCATTTTCATTACAGCAACAGGATCTAGTCAATAGTTTTCTCAGTAGGGGTTGTCATGCTCACAACATAAATAAGGCTTGTTCATTTGCCACAGAACAATCTAGAGCG
The DNA here is from genome assembly GCF_019279795.1 of Protopterus annectens. Taxonomy (NCBI): domain Eukaryota; kingdom Metazoa; phylum Chordata; order Ceratodontiformes; family Protopteridae; genus Protopterus; species Protopterus annectens. The sequence continues at coordinate 34,691,473 of NC_056745.1, forward strand.
AACCATTTGGAGTATCAACACACCCCTAACAATTTGGATAGGCATCCACCTCAACCCATATGCCTGGTCACCTCTTTTGGATGCAACATCAACACTTTTAGACAGATTATTGACAACCATTGGGACATATTGTTGGCCAATGAAAGATTATCTGAACTATTATCATCTCAATGTTTATTTTCATATCGTAGAGGTCCCACACTCAACTCCCACTTTACCCATTATAAACATTCGTCCCCCTCCAGTACACAGCAGCTCACATTATTTGGTGACAAATTGGTGGGTAGTATTTCTAGTGGTCACTGTTCTGCATGTGCATATGTTTCAAAGACTAAAGAATTCATCAGCAGTAATACTTCTTAGATATATCAGATCCGCACTTTTGAAAATTGTAGCAGTGACTGGGTCATATATTTAGCTACCTGTTTTTGTTCCACCTTTTATGTGGGACAAACATCTCGGCCACTGAGGTTTCATATAACTGAACACTTCAGTGACATTAGAAACAAAAGAATGTCTAATTCACTATTCAACATACAATGACCCATACCACTGCTAGATTTAACTTTACCATTATAGATAAAGTCCAGGGTGACAACATGTGTAAAGCAGGATGGCACACCATTTTGAACAAAAAAGAATCAAGTTGGATTGTTAGGCTTGGGGCTTTGTTCAAGCCTGGCCTTAATGAGCTTAATTAAATTTGGTATCAACCAATAGGAAGATGTTTCCTATCATGTGTTTTATTATTTAAATGAATTATGTTTTTTGTGTGTTACAGCACTGAAGAAGGCATTACTATTGCAGAATTTTTTTGAATTCTTTTTTAAACAAAAGAATTGTTTGCTTTTATTTTTGGAGTTGCCACAATAAAGGATTGAATAGTCTTCTAACCTCCTTGGTGCTGGACAATTTTTGTATTTTCATTCTGTTGACCATAATTGACATGAATATTTATTCAACAAGGATATTGGTCTGTAAGAGTTACAATAATTAGTGTCTCTGCTTTCCTTTAAGACAGGGGTGATTAAAGAATATCTTTATGGGGGTGGGGGGATTTTTGCTAGTGGTTGGACTTTGAGAAATGTTTTATGTAGGAGAGAAGTTATGGAAGTGTGAAATAGTTTATATAATTCTATAATTAAACCATCTATCCCTGGTGCCTTACTAATTTTACTTTCTTTAATCTTGTCTATAATTTATTTCTGTGTGATTGATTTTTGTAGCTCTAACTTTAATTCTTCAGAGTTTTTTTTAATTTTGGGGGTTATATTTTTTATATTCACATGTAAAGTTATATTTATTTCACTTTTATGATGTTCAGCATAATGGTTTTTAAAAGCATCTAGAATGTCGTCTATGGCCGACATTTTTTCCCCTTCTCTTCATGTAAGATTCTATCAATATCATTGGTTTTGGATTGCATTTTAACTTTCATAGATAGGCTATGTAGATGCTTTGAAGAAGTAGCATAAGAATTTATGTTTAATCTTTCCATGGCTAAGTTAGCTTTATGGGATAGTATTTCATTATATTTTTTACTTACTTCTTCTATTTTCTTTTTATTCTTGGTAACATTTAGATTATTATTGGATTTAAGCAATAAAAGTTGATTTTGTAATTTCTGTAATTCTGATTCCCATTCTTTAATTTTATTTTTGAACCATCTAATGGTTTTGCCATATATATAGGCTTTTAATGAATCCCAAACCATAAGTATGTTAGTTTCTGGTTTGTAATTAAGCTCTAGAAAAAATAAAAGCTCAGAAATTATCCAAGGTTTAAATTCTTTGATTTTTGTAATGTATGAAGGAATCTAGAAGTAATAACTAGTGATTTAAACTCCATATGAATTTCCAGTACAAGGGAGTTGTGATCTGAGAATGGACATGGCAGTATTGAGAAGTTTAAAATTCTTGAATATAAATCTTGTGAAACATATACTTTATTTATTCTGGTTTGGGTGCCATGTCTATAGTCTTGATGTGAAACAAGTAATGAATTAGATCCTATAGCATTATAAGCATCTTAATGTGAACATCTCAGTTAATTTTGTAATAGTTTATCAGTAGATGATTGTCGAGGGGACTTCTTATTTGTGGTTTCTATGACATCTGTAATACAATTAAAGTCATCACCTATTATTATATTGTCTTTACAAATAGTTGTTATGAGATCTAAGTGTTTCTTAACTAATCCTACCCCCATATCAGGAAACCAATATAAGTTCACTAAAGTCCATATTCTGTTATTAAATTTTAGTATAACAATGGCTATAAGTCTATCCCCATCTACATATTTATAAGTAACTTTTGGATTTAATGAAATCTTTTTCCATAAAATTGTTACTCCTCTAGTATTCAATTTATGGGAAGAATGGACTAATATTATATATTTATTAGGGTCCCATATACATTTGTCATTGGTTTTAAAATGAGTTTCTTGTAGAAAAACTACTTGAGCTCTATTTAGTTTTAGATACCTTAATAAGTTGGATCTCTTATTCAAATTATTTAAGCCATTAGTATTTAAAGACACCAATATTAGGCCCAAGCCAGGATTCCTTAAAAAACTTTGTATTATTAAATTTCTAAGTACATAAAACTTCTCCTGTATAGTTAACTCTATATTAATTAACAACTTTCTTCTTATCTTAATCAACAATTTTTTTTCATGAAGATTGATAGAAAAAATATTTAGGTCAGGCTTTTTAAAACTAGAAAAAATGAACAATAACATGTTAACAAAATTTGAACTTATATAAATTTTAGCCCACACTAAACATGGAATGAAAGACATTCCTAGTCTAACAGACAAAAATAAATCTGTTAGACTAACATCCTAACCTCCTTCTCTATTCTTTCTGAGTCCATAAGACAATAAATATTAAAGGAAAATATTTTGTAGATTAAATAACTTGAAATGTTTACTGTTTATCCAGTCAGGCTTTAATTTCCCTTATAAACTAATAATTATTTCAACAATAGTGAAATATCATCACTGCATTACTAATGTGAAGGTGAATAATCATAGTATATAAAAAACAAACAAGAGTTCTTATAATTTGAGATTCAATATGAAAAGATGTAAGTATATACTTGACTAGTAACTTGTCTTTTATACATATTATTCATTTAACCTGTATATGAAGTAATGATATTTAAAAGGTTCATAATTAAATGAAAAGTCATCAAACAAATGATCCAAACTGGTACTAAAGAAATGTGTTAAGTTTATATAGCATATTTAACAAATCATTAATGTACTGATGGTTCTCTTTTCTTTTGCATATTAATTATAAGCACATCTAATTTCCAAGAGGGAGGATAAAAGAATCAGAGTATCTATACATAGACATATGTAAACACTATCCAAAGAATAATATGCTGTCAAGTGTTGCTAGGACAAGTCAGTATAACATATGCATGACATTAGTGTAGTCCTACTCTTATAAGGACCCAGTATAGCTAGCTGATTAATTCTAGATTTGGTTGTTAGCAAGCAATTTGATACAATTTTCAATTTTCAACGCCATTCACGCATGTCTTTCAAAGGCCGCTCTACTGTGGGGAGGACATGCAGACTCCACACAGAAGGTGCTCCAGCTGAGAATCAAACAGGAGAACTTCTTACTGTGAGGCGACAATGCTACCGCTGCACCACCGCGGCTTCATAATAAACCCACGTATTAGAAAGCAGCAAATGAGGATTTATTAAGCTGCTATGACATTTTCATTCTAATTACTGGTAAATATTATTCGCAAGGACAAATCTTGCATAGTTAACTCTGGAATAAATTATTCTTTTTATAACTCCACAAATCAAGCCAGTAAGGATTTTAAACTTGAAATACAAATATATAAAGGAAACTATTTATCAAAGGTACTAGAAATTGTACCTGTGAGTTGAATGGAGCCAAGACTAATAAGGCTTGTTACCCCTTTTAAATCATGGGATGTAGAACAGTTTACTATTAAACTAATTCTAATATACTGCTATTAAATGAATAGAACCAATCATTTTCTTCTCACTGTGCATATATATATATATATATAGAAAAGAACACATACATGATATAACTTATTTGATATGTAGTACAAACACATTTTGGATGTAAGTCAAATTGTAGTAGATACTTTGAGAGATTTGGTAGGGACAGCAATTTTTGATTCAGTTTTTTGTTTTTTCTTTTTAACATCAGTCCAGGAAGACTTATCAGTGACTCTCTTCAAGGAGGGAGATGCCCAATCCATATCTTCAGGTATAGATATAACATTATTATTTTTAATGAATGGAGTGACTTATTTTAAGTTGTTAAAAGTTCTCATTTCATTTAGATGTAGGATTTCTATTCTGGCAGGAAAGGCAAGTTGTGTTTTAATATTATTTTGCTTTAGAAGCTTTAGTAGTGGCCAAGCTTTTTTCCTCTTTTCCATGACTTTAGAAGAATAGTCATTGTCAAACCTTATTGGGTTTTGATTATATTTTAAAGGACTTTTCCACCAGGCTGTTTTAGTACCAATTCTTTATTAAAATAGGATAAGCACTTTATTACTATTACTCTAGGAGGTGTAGAAGAATATGTTGATGCTGGTCTTCCTAAAGGTCTATGAGCCCTCTCAATGCCAAATGAGAAACCTTCCTCTAAGTCTAGGACTTCTGCTATCCATGAATTTAAAAATGTGATGATATCTAAGCCTTCAGTTCTCTCAGGGATACCAAAAATTCTGATATTTGACCTTCTTTCCCTGTTTTCTAGGTCATCCACTTTGTTAAGGAGCCAAATGTTTTGTTTGATGAGGAATTCCTTTTGGGTTTTTTCTTCTTTCAGCCTTCTCTCAATGTCATTCAGAGAGATTTCTATGTTTGTTATTTTAGACTGATGTTGTTGAATAAGATTTTTAAATGTATCTGTTTGTTTTTGACAATTTTCCTCGAGATTCTGTAATATTTTCCTTGAAGTCATCCATTTTCAATGATAGTTATTGTAATGTTGTAGTCACCAGTTGCAGTTCTCTTTTTAAAGCTGAGTCAGAGTGATAATTCTTAGAGCTGCTCATCCCAACAGGTTAAAATATTCTCCTTTGTGGTTTGACAAGAACATGTTTGCGTAAGTCCATCAAAGTTCTAGTTATATACTTAAAACCTTTATCTACCAATTTTGAAATTTTTTGGTAGAAAAAAAAATAAATGATTTCCTGTATTTTATAGTAGTTTATGGAGCTCTGAAAATCAACTGCTTTCAGCTAGCCATTCAGGCTCCACCCCCACATGGATATTCCATTTTTATCTCAGCTGTGGACTACCTACTATTTTCTGTTTGATTATTTTGTAGCACATGTTTTACAGTTATATTTTACAGTTTTATTTTTATTATGTGAACTAAGTACATAATATAATTCAGGAAGTGAACATTACACCTTCCACACTGCAAGGTTTCTTCTTGGTTTGATAGTTTTAACTTTGGCTGGTTTCTGTTGTTCTGCTTAAAATAGCCAACGTTTGAACTGGTTTGTGCTTGTTTGCTCTAAGCTGCAGTGAGTTAGGCCTTCTGCACTTGCTCTACTGTTTTCCAAATACCTGCTGAGAGACTACAAAAAAATAGTTGTTATGTTCAATTTTCAACTGTTTTCTGCATTTCTGATTAACTAAAACAATATTTGCTGCATATCGATTTATCTGTTTGTTTAACCTGTGGAACGGTATTTTACTGAATTTTTTAGATTGTATGATATTTGAATTCCTCTGACAACTGTAATTACTGTTCATTTGCTTGTTCTGTTCATTTTACTTGTTTTGCACTTGAAAAACACTAGCATAGACTAGGTTCAGGTTTTTGCTGAATCTAGTACAGTTTGTGACCTTTGGAGCTTGGAAAACAGTTAATCTTTTGTCTGGAGAGGCCCAGCTGTGTCCTCACGGGAGGAAGGTACAGTTTAGTCTGATCAAGCTACAGTACTGTTGTTTGGCTCTGTCTAGGGCACTTTGATTGGATAATTTGAACTTTGGCTGGTTCCTGTTTTTCTGCTTTAAACAGTCAGTGTTTGAACCAGTTTGTGGTTGTTTGTGCCTGTTTGCATATTGAGCAGAATTTCTCATTTTAAAACATTCTTCTGGATTTTATGAACCTATTTTGCAGGATAAAAATGCCAATCAACCCATAGTACAATAAGGAAATGAAGTTAGTGCAATACAGGGGAATAATGAATTTGGAAATTCATTAACACAAGTAGAAACAAATAACTTCCCAAGCATCTTTATTACTGTATTTAATAATGATAGTCATAGGACTTTGAATATCCTAACTAAAAACTGGGAATTAATTCGGAGATAAAATCATTTGAGAACTATATTATGGGATCAACCTAGAGGGCCCCAGTTTTAAAAAATTCTTGAGAGAAAGAGTAATTTTAGGCAGGTAGGTGGAACATTTAAATGTGGAGCCTGCTCCTTTTGTAAATATATTTTGGGGAAAAATGAAATTATGATTAATAATAAGCAAGTTAAAATTTTTGATAGAACTAATTATAACAGCTCAAGGGTAGTGTATTGTGCCATATGCTTGGTCTGTGCCTGTTTCTATATAGGTAAGACCAAGCGTAAATTAAAGCATAAAATGGCAGAACATTTTAGTGACATTTGTTTGCAAAAGGAAACAAATGCATTATCTAGATATATTTTACAGAATGAGGGGCATACTTTTAAGTATATTGTTCTACAGGTTTTAAAGATCTCAGAAAGAGGTGGGGCATGGCCAGTACAATTAGAAAGAGTGGAACTGGTCTGGCAAGTGTGGTTAAATGCATGGTATTGGCTGGGTTTAAATGGTGCTGAATCAATCCAATGTTTGTTGAAATTAAAAGCTATGCAAAGATAATGGGTACTGAATTAAAGGTTATCTGTCCTGTGTTCGTAGTTTTATATTTTCTGTAAACATTTAAATGCCTGTATTCAATTCTGAAGCATTTTGTGAAAATGGGCCTTTAAACGTATTCTTCCTGTTTTAGGAAATGGAAGGTGTGTGGATGTTTTATTGAATGTGATTGGTGGAATGTGTTTTAAAAGTCCTTGAAGGGTGTGGGCTTTTTTATTTGATGAAGTTCCATTGAAAGTTAATTACAGGACAAAAGCGCTTATCAGTTTATCTTTCTTGAACATCAAACTGGACTTTGTGAATTTTATGCAATTTGAATTAGTGTTTTACTCTTCTGAAGAATAACCGAGTGTTGTCATTTGTTTCTGTTTGGTTTCGTTTTTCATTTGTAGAGTATGTATTATTATCAGATAAAATTTGTTTCAAAGAAGAAAAATAATAAGCATGGCCCATGACCACAACTGAACCGCCTCTATCACCGGGTGTAATAACTATATCTATATACCTGCACAGGTTCATAAAGGCTTCTCTCTCAAGTCATGTTAAATTAGAAAAATATTTCTTATTCTTTTTGTGCATGAATAAATCAAAAATATAATTTTCGCACATCTTAACAAAAGTCTCAATAATATAGTTAGAAGGTGGCATATATAAACTAGGTTTTCTAAAAGAGCTCTTATAACTAACATCACCTTCAGTATAATACAATGTTTACAAAATCAAAGTCCATGCAAACATTCTCAAATCGAGCACAGCGTCCACCAAATCAGCCCTCTGTGCAGGAAAAAAATGATCGCCCTCGATTACGCACAAGGAGAAGTGTGAGTTAGACGATATAGTACAACCAATGTAAAGGAGGAAGGGGGTTCAAATGAGTAGTGGAAGTTTTTTAAATCTTTCTTAATTTACAGGTGTACAAAGCATTGTTCTCTGCTTATTATGTCATTTGCATTGTGATGTTTATTAGTCTTGTTTCCTCTCGCTTCCTTACATGCAGTTATATCTGGGTTGCAGTCTGCAAGACCACCCGTACATCGTAACTGCACCATTTTTATTGTTATTATTGTACATACGGTAGATTTTGGTCTAAGTGAATGCAATATTTATATTGCTTTGTCATCTATTATTGTTTAACACACATTTTGTATAACAAAATTTGATCAGTTTTATTCCTATTTCTCTCTTTCTTGTGTTATCATAGGTGAACCTGACAGTGGCACCATAAAACTTCTACCACCTAATGTTAGACTATCGATAGCCTCTAATGATGATGGTTTCAATGAAAAGGCACAGTCTGGGGGTGCAGAGGTTCATTCTGATACTGATGTTGTGGCTCATGCATTCTCTGCTCATATTTCAGACACAGTCAGTATACCTATGAATAACCATGCCATGAAGCCCACAGATACAGGACAGGCTGAGGGTGACACAATTGATCGGGATAGTGTGGTTACTCCAGTTGCATAGCTAGTCGATTCTGCCCATAGCCATCGTGAGAAGGTGGTGCCACACAAGAGGGTTGCCAGAGGTGGTTGGAGGAGACCTGCTGTCTACCTTACTCCTGATGCTGGTGTGTCATTTGGTGCGACCAGATTTATGTATTAGGCACAGGCATGTTCCACAAGGGCCTCAGAAGAGAAAGTGTGAATAATAAATGTTGTGCATTCTGACGTGCATGACTGGCAGAACTATATGGATGACTTCTTGGATAGGCTGACTGACACATTGGATCAGGCAGTGATTGTGATGGAATGTCTGCTGGGATGGGTCACCATGCATGTGGCTGTAGAATCGCTACATCATCTGTTGTTAGCTGTCATAGACATGCCAGATCCTGCTCCCATAGCGGCACTACTTTTACTGCTTCATCACTGATTGCAGTGTCCACACTCAGAAATGGTAGGTCATGGCCTGGACGTAGTCATAATGAAATTTTAGCCAACAGATGTGGTTTATGTTCAGATAACACCCTAACTTCTAACTAGTGACATGGAACTAACAGTGCAGCTCCTGGCAAAGATTGTCCTTGTGGTCTGGGGCAACAACACTACTGTGCACAGCTCACATCTGTCCGAGCTACCAGGAGGACATAGTGATAGCACAGTGCTTGATTGTGTTCATGCAGACACACACACACACACACACACACACACACACACACACACACACACACACACACACACACAAGCATGCACACACACACACACACACACACACACACACACACACACACACACACTGAAAAAAAAATGCCTATACCACGTCACACACATGCAAACTATCTACGCAGTACTGTTGACTGCTATACATCTTCTACTGGCCCTGGCAACTGTTACACTTTAATAAATACATCCGTTTCTTACTCACACACACTCACTTCTTTGATTCAGCCTTGCCCTCATGCCACCACCCCTGCCCCTGTGCAAATGATGACAATGACTGTACCCTGCCGTTTGCCCATTTCTTTGTGACTTAGGGTTGCATATATGTCTGATGCACAGAGTGGATACCTAAATCTTGCTTATTGACAAGCTTGCTTTTATAAATATGTATTGCAGAATAAATATTTTGATTTCTTGTTCCTACTCAGTTCTGAATAATTGGTTATGAAATTGCTGAACCTCATTATATTTCAGTTACTACTTTAAGTAAATCATTCAAAGCAGTGAGCATTTCAATCTTGCTTACTGCTATATTTGTGCAAATGATGATATGATTGACCTGTACACTGGTTTAAATTTAGTGGTCAGCTGAAAAGCTTGATACATGATATTGGGTAAAACCCATTGCTGTATACTGCAGACATCAGTCATATAAGCTATTACTGACACTGCTGTACACCTCAGACATCTTCTGCTTAGAGACAATGTGCATGTATATGATATGGTTCCACTTCTAACCATCGAAAATTCAAAACATCGAAATTCTGATCATCGAGACCAGAACAACGAATTTTGAAACATTGAAGGTTACAAGTGTAACCAAAAAACAAACCCCATGTGGGGGAGCTATGCCCCTCACCCCCCTACTTTAATATTTCAACTTTGAGACCGCACTACAGTGGAGTAAAGGGAACTCTCCCATTTTGCGCTATATGCAGAAGTGCTAAACGAGAGATTTTCCATACCCTATCTGTAGTGCCATCACACAGTAAAAACACAAACATTCTCCCACCTACACTTACCTTTTTCTTTCCCTTCAAACCTTCGATGTTTTAAAACTCGATGGTCTGGTCTCGATGATCTGAACTTCAATGTTTTAAACATTCTATGGTTTGAAGCAGAACCATATGATACACAGTATCATGTAAAACTCATAGCTGTATACTGCAGACATTAGTCATATAAGCTGTTACTGACATGCTGTACACCTCAGACATGTTCTGCTAGGGACAGTGTGCATGTATATGATACACAGTATCAGGTAAAACCCATAGCTGTATACTGCAGACATTAGTCATATAAGCTGTTACTGACATGCTGTACACCTCAGACATGTTCTGCTAGGGACAGTGTGCATGTATATGATACACAGTATCAGGTAAAACCCATAGCTGTATACTGCAGACATCAGTCATATAAGCTGTTACTGACATGCTGTACACCTCAGACATGTTCCGCTAGGGACAATATGGATGTATATGATACACAGTATCAGGTAAAACCCATAGCTGTATACTGCAGACATCAGTCATATAAGCTGTTACTGACATGCTGTACACCTCAGACATGTTCTGCATAGGGGCATTTCCATATGAGAGTAATCAGTTATATAACTTTTTATTTATTTTTTTATTACAGATTCCACACTTACCTTTTCATTACTGCAGGTGTACAAGTTGTGTCCTCGGGGGATGTCTCTGTCTGATGCTGTCAGTACACAGCCATTACATGGTTAAGTAAAGATTGTGGAGTTTGACAGGCCTTAGTCTTCACATTTGTATGTGCTTAAGATCTTAGGGTTTGACCTAAGTAGTAAGTTTGTGTGCTATCCTCTGCTTGTTAGCCAGAGACAGGGCATGTTATGTAACCTTACATCTGCCAGCACCATCTGCGGCTGCTTTTTTCTCCCTTAGACTCTGTATCTGTATCTGGTGAGGCTGCTGGCCATACCTCTGGTCCTTGAAACTGTGGTCCTGCCCCTTACTGTCGTGTATGCACGTGCATGCATGTGTGTGTGTGTGTGTATGTGTGTGCGTGCGTGCATGTGTGTGTGTGCGCGCACGTGTATCCGCACGTGCATGTGTGTGTGTGTGTGTGTGTGTGTGTGTGTGTGTGTGTGTATGTATGTGTGTGTGTGTGTGTGTGTGTGTGTGTGTGTGTGTGTGTGTGTGTGTGTGTGTGTGCGCATGCATGCATGTGTGTGTGTGTGTGTGTGTGTGTGTGTGTGTGCGCATGTGTGTGTGTGCACATGTGTGTGTAATGGTGCCTATATTCCAAAAGTTTTTGGAGTTCAGGGCAAAAGAAGACACTGAGCGTATACAATCACATTATAGGTTCCTGAACAGTCCCTCCATGTTGGATTAGTTAATTATCATGTAATTCAGCTTTTATGCATTCATTAGCATATTATCACATTACCCTTTGTTTTGTGGCTCACCACTAAGTTTAGAGCTGTTTAATTAATACCAAATAGCAAGCATTCATGTGCACTCTGCACCTCGATGCGATGCGTACAAAAAAGCTACATTTTGTGTAACTGTTCATGATTCTGGCACATTGTGTTACAAGATGCGAGATAAGCAGCCATGCAGTTTCTTAACAAATATGGCTTGCTAGTAAAATTTTATAAAGAATTTCATAGATAACTGTTTTGATGAATTGCATTTTTAAGTATTTGAACTGACAGGCTTGATCTATACTAAATGTATCTTGCCTTAGTTGCAAATGGTGTCCCATACTTTTGAAGAAGGGTGTCTCTGTCTTTGTGTAATATAATGATAAGTAAAATAAAACTGCTGAATTATTTGTATATCGTGAGTATGTATATATATATATATATATATATATATATATATATATATATATATATATATATTTCATAGCCATTGTCCCTTTAAGACTATTGTACTATTTTGTCATAAGACTATATGCATTCCATAATGCATTGCATTTGTAAGCCTGTGCCAGTACGGCCAAGATGACTGAAGTACAAACATCCTTCCTACTGACTTACTGGCCTGGCACTGTTATCATCATTTGTTGGGATCAGCAAATGAGTACAGGAGAGCATGTCTTTCACAGGGAAGTGTGCATGTGAGAACTAAAGTGCTCTAAAATAAAATGTGCATCCATGGGTATTGTGATAAATGCACTGTGTACTGGTTAATCTGTAGAAAGGCCAGAGTTGGGTGGATGGGGGATGTATGGCATATGCCTGGGTCTGTCGGTGTGTGTCTGTAAGGACACAGTTTCAGCACTGCAGCTTTACCTTCTGGACATTTCCAGGGTATGAATGACAGATGGCCCACCTTGCCACATATGTCATTAGCATCAATCAGCAAGATAAGCAGAGACTCCCTCCCAGGGCAGCAGCTTACAGATACACTCACTTTAAGGAAAAACAGGCAATACTTTGGACTGGAAAAGGGTGCCTCACAATAGAGCACTTGGTGTAGAGAACAGAAGAGCAACATCCAAGATAGGGATAGAAGGGAAGGACTGGACAGAAAGGCTACCACCAGCTGCAGAATGAGAGTAAACCAAACAGCTGTGTAATGTTGTGTTACAGCAGAAGTTACTGCAGGGTGGAAGACAGAAAATGAGGACAAAGTAAGGTTGTAAAGCTACAGAAAATAGCAGTGGTTTACAAATAAAGCAACTTTGCTGAATGTACTGTTTACAATACTTCTTGTTGTTGACCTAAGGAAGCTACTTAAAAAACACAGAGAATAGAGAGGGAAGTTCATTTCTTCAAGATAAATGCAATGGTAATCTGAGCTGTACTTGTCTGTTCCTTAAAGGTAATTGTCTCCCTTGAATTCCCTCACATTAAGAAACACAGGGAATAATGAGTCTATCCCAAAGTTATTCTTGCATTTTCTGCTAAACAAGTTGCCATAATAGCATTGTTTAGTCCAATGTTTTCAACAACCTTGCTGGCATGTAAAGACCCAGTTGTTACCTCTCTGTTGTTGTTGTTCTTACTCCTTCTGCATGGCAAAGAATCAACATATTCAGAATCATTATTGTTTTCTGATGAATATTCAATGACACTGTTCAGAAAAATGCACCACCGACCTTGATGGATAGACATTGGGGGGAATTTAATAAAGCTTACAGAGATTTTTTTTCCATGTAGGCATTGCGTCTCACTGCTAACATGGGTGCAAATAGTTTTAGATTCAGTAAGCGCTGCTGAGCAGCGCGCACGAGCATGTCAACATGGAAAGCTCCATGACATGCAAATCACCTTATAAGCAGGTGAATCTCATGCAAATGAGGCAGGTAGAGAGATCCAGCAAGTGGATATGCAGCTCTGCAGACTGTGTCAGTGTCCATAGTGTACATGGAAAAGTTCTGTGTACAGGACCTTAGATTGACAAAAGGGGGTGAAAAAATATAGTGAGAGGGACAGAAATAGCACACCACTTACAGATATGAGTGAAACTATCCCCTGTGTCTCAGACAAGTTAAAAGAAATAAGTTAAATTAAATATTTTTTTTATAATCTGAGCATGTTTGCACACTGCGGTGCTTCATGCAAATATGCTTTATAAAAAATAAAATAATTGGGAAAAACAAAATTCATATTATATGACAGAAATTAATTACAGGACCCTATGTGGAGTATCTGCAATGTTGTATTGGTGCTGTTGCAAACATAGTAAGGCTTAAAACCATGCAGTTTCCAAGCTGTGAGCACAGATTCCTATGCAAATGAGCTACAGTTACTGAGTACCACAGAGAGGTTAATAGTGTCCACATATCCCTTCTATGTAGGCAGAGAACCATGTCCATGTTTACAAAAAAGGTAGCTGACAGCAGGGGGTGTGTATCCACTGATGTCTAAGCATATTGCAGTCTGTTTGCATGGTGCACCACTGTGCTGAGCATATCCCTGAAGGGACGGTGTGCTGTTAGTTCTCAGCTTTGTTTAGCTAAGTGGAGCGTGTTTGTGTGGCATGATGTGGTGCTCAGCATACAAGTGAAGTGGTTGTGTGCACTCTTTTCTAAGCAGTGTTTAGCTGAGTGGAGTATCTTTGTGCAGCATGCTGCCATGGTGATCATGGAAATCTGAGGGTGTGTGCACACTGACTGCTGAGTTTGTTTACCTGCGGGCCATGCATTTGTGCAGTGTGGTGCAGTGCTCAGTGTTTGTAAAAGCCAGTGGCAAATTAATTACTACTGACCTCTCTTTAACTAAAACTAGGGCCATAAAATGATGTTAATGATATCCTAGGCAGATGGACTACATCATAGGTAGCCAATCACACAGTCAGCACCTACAGCAGAACACTATAAACTATGCATACACACAACAATCAGATTTTTCCCCATACTCTGCACCATTGGAGCACAGACTTGGGAATTTTAACTGAAAGAATGTTAGGGGCTGCTGCAGGTCTGCTACATCTGTATGTGCTAGATGCTGAGGTCAGTGCTAATGCTGATGCTGACTGTAGGCCTAGACAGAGAAGAAGAAGAGTGTTCAGGCCCAGGGTAACCTTCCAGGAGCTACATGAGCTGGAGATTGTAGAGTACTACAGAGTGGACAAGAACATACAACAAGAACTCACCGAGCTCTGCCAGCCTCATCTCAGACCCAAAGCCAACCATGGGAAACCCATCCCTGTGGAAACAAAGGTATATGTAGTACTTAGGATACCAGCTACAGGAACATTCCAAAGACCAGCTGGGGACATGTTGGGGGTCTCACAGGCATCTGCTTCCAGGGTACTCCACCAGTTCCTGGATGCCATGCTACCGCATGCCAGTGAGCACATTACTCTTCCCCTCATCCCTGAGGTGAGGGCCAGCAATATGCAACAGTTATACCATATAGCACACTACCCTGAGATACTGAGTGCCATAGACTGCACCCATGTACACATCAAGTCACCACCTGATGAGGAGGGTAGAATGTACATCAACCACAAGGTGGTACCACTCCATCAATTGCTAGGTCATGTGCAATGCCCAGGGGATTATCATGAATGTGGGTGCTAGCAGCCCTGGTAGTTTCATTACTCCCACATGTGGCATGCATTACAACTGTACCAGATGTTTGTCAGGGGGGACATCCCACACGGCCATTTACTGGGGGATGCTGGCTACACCCTGGAGCCATGGATAATGGCATCCATCAGAAATGCACACACACCCACTGAAGAATGCCATAATGAGGCACACATACAAACTAGGAACATCATAGAACATGTGTTTGGGCTGCTAAAGTCACGGATTTGGTGCCTCGATATATCTGGTGGAACCCTGCAGTGATCTCCAGCCACACATGCAAATATATTCAGAGTATGTGCCATGCTACACAATATGATCCTGTGGAAATAGCTGCAGCAGGATCAGCAAAGAGAAGGGATGCACCCCCCCCCACCAGTGCCTAGGTCACCACAGCCACAATCGCAGGAGGACTCGAAGGAGGAGCCCTCTGATGATGTCTCTGTAGGCAAACGTAGTTGTGCCCAGTACACCCTAGCTTTGGCTAGGAGACAACGTATAACAGATTCACTGACAACCTAGGGACCTAGGGACTAACACCTTACTCCTACTCACATACATATAGTAAGATTTTTGATGTCAGACAACCTACAGAACCTGTACCTATCCATGTATTGGCTAATGTACTGCCTATATCATACAGAGTCATCCCTGTACTACAGTCTTGTTAACTGCTGCATACGCAAGGTTAGTCTCTACCCTACGCACTACTTGTAAGGATTACTATAATATGGTATCATAAGTATAGATCTGCTGCAGTTATGTAAGGAAATTAGTGGGCTATGTGGACAGAAGTAACATGTACATGGGACTACAGGTACCTAGTCCAATAGTATATGTTCCCTAATAATCACTAGGCCTCATGGTTGGAATATGGACTACATCAGTCAAGGGAGATGTTAAAAAGTGGGGTCCCATGATATGTGAACTACTATCTATCCCAGTAGATCATGTGCTGTTGTTCCACCTCCAACACAGCTGTGTTCTCATATAACTGCTTTAATAGTAACATTATGAACCTCAGTCACATATTAAGCAGAGCACACAGGTACGGAATGCCATAGATGTTTTGAGTGACATGCAGTACTGCAGAAACAGGGTCAAATGCATACCTCCCAACCGTTCCGAATTACTTGGTTTTTACCGAGTTTTGGGGTCCAAATAATGGAGTGTCACGATTCACAAGTGGCAGCCCTTCGTTTCCGTGTTTTTCTCAGCTTTTTTTTTTTTTATTTTTATTTTCATGGCGGTTATTGAACAGAGGACTCTCTGGGAAACATTTTCTTTGGTTGCGAGTGAACCATTAAACTGCTGCATTTTCTGGCTGGCAGAGACATTATCTTTTGGTTGCGAGCTGTTATTGAACAGAAAGGACTCACTGCTGCATTTTGAACTGAATGCTGCTTGCGATACAGAGCTTGCATTCCGGCTGAACAGAAATAACTCACTGCTGCTGCATTTTCTCAGATTTCTAGCTTGACATGACTGCTGCGGCATGCGGAAAAGTAGGATTCTTAGTTTTTTAGAAGGAAGTGTGTGTGTGTGTGTGTGTGTGTGTGTGTGTGTGTGTGTGTGTGTGTGTGTGTGTGTGTGTGTGTGTGTGTGTGTGTGTGTGTGTGTGTGCGTGCGTGTGTGTGTGTGTGTGTGTGTGTGTGTGTGTATGTGTGTGTGCGTGTGCGTGTGTGTGAACTTGCATACAGTCTGCTGTAGACTACCAGAAGTCCTGGGAAAAGATCCCCTGCTGAAAAGTTATTTTTTGGCATCTGCTCAGCATTGAAGTGTTAAGTCTTTTTTGTATTCTGTTGAAGGGACATCTCAACCTCTAGAAGGTATTTCTATGACCTCTGATTTAGCAAGCCAGGTACACCTACTAAGCAGTAAATATTTGCATATGCTCTTATTGTTTAATCTTGCATAGTGGAAGTATAACATAATAAAGTGTATAGAAATGACCTGAGGTAATTGATGCTTTGAATTCTTATTGTGATTCCAAATGGCTAAACATATTATATTTTCAGTCTAGCATAAGTTACTTAATACTTTTTTTGTGTTTAATATTTTGTCTGTTCTTCAATTTGTGTTTGAATGTTGATGTCCCACAATTCCATTGGAGTGGGCAGGGTTACATAAGTATGTATACAAATTTTATGTTAATCAGCGTGCAGATTTGTACCTATTTGTCATGGGCCCTTGTCCAGATTTTTGATTTTTCCAGGTTGAGAGGTATGGTCAGATGTCAGTTGGTAACATATCCCTCAACCTCTGAAATCTGTTCACAGCCCAGCAAAATGGGGGAAAAAAGGCCCACAAATATGGGCATATGTTAAATACTGCTCTCATAAACATAAACAATTGCTAGAGTTTGTGTCAGCAGACATTTTTTCAGAAGGATTTAAGGGCAGGCACAAATGTATGTCACTATTTAGTGACTTCAATCCTAAGTTCATCCAAGTGCTTTGCCAGAAAGCCACTAAGTTTATGAGGAACAGACCAAATGTATGAGCCAAAACTGTGAACATTCTGTGATACTCTAGACAATTGAGAGGTATACTCTGTAATACACAAAATCCTGGACTGGAGTACTGGTAGGTGTGGCCTGCAGTCACTTTATAAGTACTGACACTCACACTGGGTGTGCCCAAACACTTAGTTTAAATGAGTGCAATCCTGTTGTCTTGTCATCAGACTGACCTGTTACGTACGGATATGTCTATACATACAGACTTATACATATATAAATCCATCTGTCACTATCCCTATCTCACATACATAGTATATCTATTGCTATGTATTGTCAAATAGATATATACCGATATATATAGATACATATAGGTTCATAGGTTCATAGGTTGGTACTAGGCTATCAGCCCTAGGGCCTATACAAGCCTAGCCATAACAATTCCCTGGATATTTCTTCCCACAATATTTACTTCCCTGGACCCCTATCTAGCAGAGTGACTGACGTGATCCCTGGGGTGAATTTCCTATCTCCCATCCAAACATCAATGTTCCTTTTGAAGAGGGCCAGGGTGGCACTCTGCTTGACATGTATGGGCAGTTTATTCCAGAGTCTGGGGAGTCTTTGGGTCAGGAACCATCCTTCCAGCATGTTTTGTTCATTGTGATGACAAGGTTTAGATCCCTGTGGCGTGTGGCTCTGAGGGATTGGGATTTCTTTAAGTGGAGCATGTCCAACAGCTCAAGGTTTGACATGGTCTTGTATGTTAAGCAGAGATCACCTCTGAGTAGACGATATGCCACAGAGTATAGCTGGAGTTTTTTTAGACGGTCAGCATACGGCATCTGCTTTAGGCCTGTGATTCTTTTAGTGAGGTATTTCTGAGGCCTTTCCAGCTGTTGCACATGTCTTGTGAGGTACATACCAAATGGGGCACTGTACTCTATAATGGATCTAATGAGGTATGAGTACAGTGGGACAATGACCTCCTTTTTTCTGGATGATATATCACATTGATACATAGACTCTCCCCATATAGCTACATACCAGTGCTGTAACGGCGATCTGGTTACCAGGCTGTAACTCATTCCACACCTTTCGGCCCAGAAAATGGACCAAAGCTCCAAAGGCAGTGGTGTCTCCATATTCATAAAGGATATGCACATCTCCAGACGAGTAGCTCATCATAACACA
Organism: Protopterus annectens; assembly: GCF_019279795.1. Classification (NCBI taxonomy): domain Eukaryota; kingdom Metazoa; phylum Chordata; order Ceratodontiformes; family Protopteridae; genus Protopterus; species Protopterus annectens. The sequence continues at coordinate 34,710,176 of NC_056745.1, forward strand.
TTGGAGATACTTCAGGAACAACTAACAGTGGGTAAGACAGCGATTCAGGTCGTAGCCTGCTATAGGTCCCCAACCATGTCCCAAGACTTTCATTTCATGTTCCTAAGCACCCTGGAAAGTATTAGGGTCCAACCCAACACTCTCATACTGGGTGACTTCAACTACCCCTCCATCAACTGGGAAAACTACTTATGCACCAATACACTTGCCCAACACCTGCTATTCATTAATTCCAATGCGCTGGACCAGCTCATTCTTACCCCCACTAGAGGAAGTAACATCCTTGACCTGGTTATTACTAACATGGGCAACCATTGCTCAACATCAATAGTCAATTCCTCCCTGGTTAGATCCAACCACAAACTAATTACCATGGAAAGCCACATCTCACCCGCACCACCAGCAAAGGTAACCACCATGTAAAACTTCTCCAAAGCTGACTTTGGGCTCCTAAAAACAGAGGTGACTAACTTCACAGCACCCATACAAATGGAAAATAGGTGCATGACCACCGAATCATACACCAATGCACTATACAAACACGTACATAAATGCATGGAATGAGCCATACCCAACAGAACAAAGAGGCTCTCCTCCAAAAAAAGGAAGCCAATCTGGTGGTCCCCTGCCATTAACAAACTCTACAACAGAAGGAAGAAACTGTTGCAGAAAAAAGTGAATTCCCAAGACTGGAAAGACTCCCTTATAAGCCTCAACAAAAAGATGAGATCCCTCATCAACAACCACAAAGCCTTCTACAGTTATATCAAGAATATCCATGGCAATGCCCAGATTTGCTCTGAGTTACTGCATAATGGTACCTCTTACACTATGCCAACAGATATTGCCAACATACTGGCCAACAGATTCAGTGCCAACTTAACCCCTCTCCCCCACAAAGGACCAATCACAATACCAGAAGAATGCCAGGTATCCAGCACTACTGCAGCACAGGTTAAAGCTGCATTGTCCAAGGCCAAAAGTACAGCTTCCATAGGACCTGACAATATCCCTGGCTGTGTTCTACATGAACTAAAAAGTGAACTGGCACCACACCTGTGTACTCTGTTCAGTCACAGTCTCACCTCAGGCTCTGTCCCTTCAGAACGGCACACTGCTACAGTCATCACTCTCCATAAAGGGGGAGGAACTACAGACTCCAGGAATTATCACCCGATTAGCCTGATGAGTCTGATATATAAGGCTATGGAGCACATCATCATGGACCTAATTAACAAGGATATAGGGAATCTCCAAACTCTGGATCCTGCGAAATTTGGTTTTGTGAAGGGTAGATCATGCCTGCTCAACCTGATTGACTTCTTTGAGTCAGTCACCAGAGCTGCGGATGAGGGCAAGGCAGTTCATACAGCCTACCTTGATCTGGCTAAGGCCTTTGATACCATTCCCCACTCAGGGAGTATTGATAGACTCACCAAATTAGGCATCAACCCCTGTATCACTAGGTGGGTTGCAAATTGGCTCACAAGTGTGAAAGTAACAGACTCCAAGTCAGACTGCTGAACAGTCATGAGTGGAGTCCCACAGGGATCAGTCCTGGGTCCTCTCCTGTTTTTCATCTACTTCTCAGAAGTCCAGGCCAACATGGAGGGACTCTGGCTGACCAAGTTCACCGATGATTGCAAGCTGGGAGCCATTACTAACTCAAGTGATGTAGACATCCTACAGAAAGGCCTCACAGAGACCAATGATTTGTGTTGAAACCATGGCCTTAAGCTTAATGCCAAAAAATGTGTCGTCATTCCCTTTGAGAAAAACTCAGTTCCCACTAATTTATCACATTGTTGGTAGCCCACTGAACACTGAAGGCATTATAAGAGATCTGGGGACACAGATTGACAGCAACCTCTCCTTCAACCACCACATTGCCACTGTGGTCAGAAAGTCCTTCTATGTCGCACATCTCATTACCAAGGGTTTTGCATTCAGGAACAAAGAGGTCATCGTCTCTCTCTACTCTTTCCTCATTAGACCACTCATCGAGTAAAATGCCCCATTTGGCATGTACCTCACTAAACACCTGCAACATCTGGAAAGGCCACAAAAGTACCTCATGAAGAGGATCCTAGGCCTTAAACATGTGCCCTACATGGACAGACTCAAATATCTCCATCTTTTCTCTCTCTCATATCATATATTAAGAGGTGATCTCTGTTTGACTTAAAAAGCTATGTCTGACCCAGCCCTGTTAGAAATGTTACACCTAAAGAAATCCCAATCCCTCCACACCACACACTCCAGGGACCTCAACCACATTGCCATAATCAATAGAACATGTTGGAGGGACAGATTCATAACCAAGATACTGCTCATGCTCAGGAATAGACTTCCAATACATGTCAAGCAGAGCATCTCAGTAGCCTTTTTTAAGAGAAATCTTGATGAGTGGATGGGAAATAGAAAGTTCACCCCAGGGATCACTCCAGTGGGTCTACTTGATACAGGCACCAGGAACTAATGGCAGCATGATGCCAGGGCACTTCTATGGGTTAGGCTTGTAAAGGCTCCAGGGCCATTGGTCTAGTACACACCTATGGACCTATGAACATATCATACATACACACACACACACGCACACACACACACAAACACACACACACACACACACACACACACACACACACACACACACACACACACACACACACACACAAATAGACACACACACAAACACAGCTATTACTTCCAGAAATATGTGTGTGGATGTCTGTATTGTCCTGCATACCCTAATACTGGTGCGTATCACACATCCATCACACAGACAGATGCAGGTCAACAGGTGGTGTAATGTCTAATGGTGTCACTGGCCACAGGTTTGCCTATCTAACTGCATGCAGCCATATATGGCCATACTGGTAAATGTACACATATAGCTAGGATGATAACAGGTATCCCCACTGCTAGGATACTAGATGCAGATAAGATTAAGAAGCAATATCACTCTGCAGACCACAGATACTGTTTAACACAAGCCTAGTTTGTGTAATGCACAAATAGTATGCCTGGAATCACATAGACAACAGACTCAACCTGTGGTGCATGTGATAAATATTTTGATCTGTAGTGTATAGGACTTGATAGGAAGGGGTTCTAATCTCACTCCAGTCCACTTGTTTTGTGTGCCTGTGTATGCACGTGTGTGTGTGTGTGTGTGTGTGTGTGTGTGTGTGTATGTGTGTGTGTGTGTGTGTGTGTGTGTGTGTGTGTGTGTGTGTGTGTGTGTGTGTGTGTGTGTGTATACAACTGCCAAGCCCTCATGGGCTATCAATTTGCTATGGTTTGCACTTTTTGGCCCTGTAACTTGCTGCTGGCTTCCATATTGCCCTCTTCTACAAGCCTGATGATGTCACCCACCTTAAAACTACCCGATGACAGTATGTTATCTGGACATAAGCCTTGGTGCATGTGATAAATACTCTGATCTGTAGTGTGTAAGACTAGATAAGTAGGGCTTCTAATCCCCTCCAAGCTCAATGTGTGTGTGTGTGTGTGTGTGTGTGTGTGTGTGTGTGTGTGTGTGTGTGTGTGTGTGTGTGTGTGTGTGTGTGTGTGTGTGTGTCAGGATGGCATATCTATGGTCATCTTGGTAACATAGTAATAAGTAGGGTTTTGCAGTATTTATAGCCTGTGATGTGGGCCCCCAAATGGGCTGACCACAACAAGGCCTGCTGATGCCATCAAGCATAATATGCCCTGATGTGGTAACACTAGCAGACATGAGGTGTGTTGCATGCATCACATACAGTGATATGTAGTGTGTACCATTACATATGTTACTGTTCCTAAATGCATGCAGGCAACTTGCAGTATGTGTGTGGCTTGGCATGTCCTGTATGCAGTTATCAGAAGTGGTAGAACCTCAATGTAGCCAAGGTGGTCTGTGAGCATGTTAGAGCATATTTCATCATCTTATGGAAACACAGGACATTTGAACTTCATTGGCATAATGGGCATATGGCCCTTGCAATCATTAATATCTTTATAGCCATAATTACAGGGTCAGCACATATTGCCCCAGTCCAAGAGGGACACAGGAAGACACCCTGTGTTGAGAAAACAGTCACTCAGCCAATAATACCGATGGCATGTGGTGTGGTGGTGTGAGGTGCTCTGTGTGTCATTAGGCAGGGTTCTGTTTCAAGGGTGTGTTCAAGTATGCTACACACATCTCTCACACAAGCATGTATTACCAACATCATGTACAAAGGTCATATCTGTACAGTGTGCTATCCATGTACTCTGCCCTACAGATAGGCAGCATATGCAATCAAGCAGGTTCACTCATTGCCCCATATGCAAGGCACATATCACCTCTGTACTGTATATGCCACAGGCGACAAGAACACTCACTGCAGACTATCCCTATTGAACACATAATGAAGATGTGAAGTGACCTTGTGAGGGACCATACAGCTGAGTGTAATTGCCAGTCCTGCTTGGAAAGGTACATCACCAAATGGCCATTGCACTCAGATATTGGAATGCTGAGGGAAGAGTACCTGGAGATTATGTGTATGTCATGTACAAGTGACTCTAGCCTCAGCTATGCCCGATGATTACTGCCATACCACTAGAGAGGCATGGTGATCTGTGGCACATTAGGTGTACGTGTGTGTTGCCAGGTCTGTGTTGTCAGTTTATTCACCCCTGAGTATGTACATCACATGTTGCAACTGATGTTCTACCTAGCAGGTACATAGTTCTAACTGATGAAACTGATACTACATATATATTTGCATGCAGTTTATGGCCATGATTATGTCAACAGGCATTTGTTTGCAATACCCTGTTGCAGGGTACTGGCATACCACTGAAACTCTGTGAGTGCCACAATTTGCAGGCATCAGCCAGCATTTGTTAGCCACAGTCAGTCAGTAGTTGCATTTATTATGATTGAATGGAGTCCAAGCAGTAGAGGACCCAGAACTGTGCCCTGCTGAGCACTGCTGATGACAGATCATCTACTGAAGGTGAATGTCCCTATATTGTGTATGTGTGCCAGCAATGGGCCACTAAGTGAGTCCTACTATGACAGTACTGTGGATGCCTACTTGGGTGCTTTGTAAATGTTTCCTGAGTGGGGAATATAGTCAGATGGCTTGGCTGAGTCTAGGGGGTTATATGCCCTGATGTACCCTCACCCAGGTCCACAATGACTGCCTTGGAAATGTCCAACATGTGTAATAGTTATGTTCCCCCTGTCACTCATCCAAACTGTCTACAGTCAACTTTGTGTGGAATACATATGTGTGCTGATCAGCTGCATGATGATCTCCCTTACGGGTGTATAGACATGGATGTCCAGACAAAGAGGTGTATAGTTATGTCGGTCAGTGCATGCACCACCTCTGGATGTCCAGACAAAGAGGTGTATAGTTATGTCGGTCAGTGCATGCACCACCTCTGGATGTCCAGACAAAGTGGTGTAGTTATGTCAGTCAGTGGATGCACCACCTCTGTGCAAAGGTATAACAGTTGATGTTGTCCACACAGCTGGTGTGCAGCCAGTAGTGTTGTTATGATTGCGAGGGTGTCCCAGTGGTGTTAGTAATCCATCTTAGAGCACATGTGAGATGCCGTCTGGACTGTTATCATGTGTAGTTGATGCTGTGTATCTTCCAATGAGAGCCAGTTATAAACTGCTCCATACCTCTGGATGGTATGGGACAGGTTGTAGGAATATCATGTGTCACATGGTGGGGACCAAGGAGTGTATGTAATGCAGACAGAGTGTGTGCATACAGGTAAGGTATGAGTCCAGATGCAGAGCCATCATATGTGGCGACACGACGTATGAGGTCACTCACAATCTGTGCCTGTCCTTTGAAGTCACACATGTAACTACATCATGCTTTGTGGGTCTGCTTTGAGTGGGTGCCTACTTCTGTCACTTACCATGTGTACTCCACATCACAACAACACTATCCACTTCAGTTAGCTGAGGTGTTAGTGCCTCCATTCTGGGGGGGTGACCTCATCACAAATGTCACAAAGCACTGTCCACCTGTTATTGTACAGCCTACTAATGGCACTTGTCCACCAGTCAGGTTTGCTGAGACATGATGAGCCTGTGTCCCTCCTGTCACAGAGAGCTGAGTTCATGCCATTGTAATGTGCTGACATAACGCATGGGTGTACAGCTCTGCATACTTGCCTGTCCCATCTGCAGGGGTAGGTGCGGTCATGCTATGTCAAACATGCCACAGGAGGTAATACATGGCTCTCTTGACATGTATATCTGTATTGTCTGTGGGGGGGTACATGCCAGTAGTTCTAAGGAGATTGATCTGTGTCCAGGTCCCACCAGGATGATCTCTTATTGGGGGTGCTGTACTGGCCACCCATATTGGTAAACATGCAATGCAATATGTTACTGTCCATGTGAGGATGTCACAGCACTGCTGCAGGGCATTGTAGGCAAGGACTTGGACCATCCTTTGGGCAAATGAGCTGCAGCATGGCTAAGCAACACAGTGTGTACATATTACACATCCCTGACATGTTTGTCTGTGCTCTGCACAGACACCTTGCATGACTGTCTTCCTGCAACATACTGGAAGTAGCTGCAATACTGACTTGCACAGTGAGCACCTATCATGTAGTGCCACGAAGTGCCCCTAGTTCTCTGAGCCATGTCATCTGACATGCCATGATGGGAGTTATCATGGTTATGAGCACTGACACTATCGTACACCTAGTGATACTGGACCAAAAACTGTCATGTCTGCTCGAGGCCTGATCATGCCTAATGATTGTAACCAGTGGTGCCCATTGACTGTTACAGTATGCAATGGATATCAGACATATGTCTCACTCCACCAACCATGGTCTGACAATGTGTATGACAATATTAGGCCAGTAGGCCTTGCTGGAAACTGTGTATGTCATGTACAGAGAGCTATGTCAGCTGGTGGATAGGAAAGTGTCTGACAGTCAGACTCTGGGAAGATAGCATTGGGAGGGCTGCGCTGCAATGACACCTGTCGCCAGTCGGGTTCACCATCCTCTATTATTGTCATAGCCCATCTATCTGTTCCCCTCTCTGCAGTCACAGCCAGTGTCAGTGACCTCTGACTGAGGACAGTAGCAGATGATTGCATATTGGGAGCTGTCACACACAGAACCACAGTTATCCAAGATGGCGTAAGACATAGTCAGGTGTACTTTGAGCCACTGACAAAGCATAACTACAAACTACTGCACAAAACTACCCTGTGAGAAATCATCCACCCCTGCTAAATAATGTAGTGTCCACTCACCGCACACAGTTCTGCCATTACAGATGGGGTTATGGATACAGAGAATAATGTATCCTTTGACTCTCACTGGTCGGTAAGATATAGTACTGCATTCACCATTGTACAACTTACTCTAAAAGGTTTTGGATGTAAATCCCAGACTGTCACTTCTATACTGTGTGCCGCAGTCATCACAGGTACCATTCTGTGCAATGATACCCTTGCTAAGTCACAACACAAGCATATCGTATGACTGTAGCAATCACACAGGTTCCATGGTGCACCAATACACAGTGTATATAACATGTCATATGGAGTTCGTGTCATAACCATACATGTGCAGTGTGGCTCCTAAATGCTTTGGAGGGGATGTGTATAGCTCCATACAAGGGGGAGTCAGATCCCACAGTGTGCCTCCAACATATCTATGACAGGACTAACCCATGTCTCACCTGTTCCACATGCCTACAACATCACTGTAGTATACATAGTACATGCTGCAGAGACAGGTATGTAACACAGACAGTAATTCATACATGAAACAGCACTCCCAAGCATGTCTAGCACATATCTGCTGTGACACTGCATGTGCATGTTATAACATGGTAACATGGTATGCAGAACAAACAATCATAGTGGTTGTTGGGCAACTGTCTGTACTGGACAAAGGATACTTGTATATGGGTCATCTCTGTCACCACATCTTGTAGATATGTGGGTTCCCAAAACCCTGGTGACATTTATCAAGGGTAGCAGACCTGTGTACAGATTAAGGATGTATGAGTACATTGACTGCTGTTATTGTCCTTGATAGCCTGTTATACACATATGAACCTATGGTGCCATGCATGTATAGTGCTGTACCTTGCTGAAGGCATATGTCTGCTGTGCTGACATACCATTCTGTGCTGCTTTATTGCTGTTGTGTATCCATAGGTTAGCCAAACAGAATCCTGGAATAGGAACATAAACAGGTTCATGACAAAGCTATCATTGTGTGACTATACAGCCAGTACATAATCATACAACATAAGGTACACAAAAGTATGTGGTGTACTCATAACAAATGCCATCACACAGTATCTGTCCTTAACCTGTACAAGTGGTATGGCAAAACAATGCTACATTACACAAGTACATGTAAACTAATATAGTCATCCTGTGTATCAGACACAGCTTCATTTCCCTGCATCAATGGAAAAGATGTCAACGTTGTTGCACAGATATCATCACTTGCACAAGGTGTTGTGTGGGGATGCAGGAGGCCTAAGCTGACCCAATAGGTTGGGAACTGGGTCTGCCAGGAGTTGCACTGGCACCTCCAGGCCCAAGGTCAGATGCAGTGCTAGAACATGACAGTGACTGCTGTCTGCCAAGACTTTGTCCCCAATGGGATCACCCAGGACCATGAGCCCATGGCTTGCCATATCATGGTGTGGGCAGTACACCCACCTCTGTAGCGCTGAATGTACTGCCACTACATGTGCATGACCACGTGGACTCTCAACAGATGGGGTCGCTGACCTATGTCCATGAGTCTGATGCTTAACTCCTACCACATGCTCTAGCACAGACAATGTGTGGTACAAGACAGACACTGTCTCAGCCCACCTTTTGTCCACTGCATCAGTGAACTGATCCAGGGTGTACCCAATGTGGTGGATGCAGTCACAGATGTCAGACTGTGCTGAATCCATAACCCTAAGCATACATCTGGCATTCCATTCAGAAGTTGCCTGTGCCTCCATGACAGCCCAAACCATGCACTGAGTGACCCATAAGGTGACACCTGAAACAGCTTGTGGACAGATAGCAGGCCTACTATGCACACTCCTGTCAATTGGGACCTCACCAGCTGTCTGGCTATGGTCAGTGTCTACACTCACTGGAGCTGTAGTTGCCACATTTTCTTGTTCAATGTCCCCACCCTCTGACTGTTCAATATCTGTAGTGTCTGGGGACTGAGTATGTGTGGGCATATGAACAGAAACTGAACAGAAAATATTGACTGTGTGCAGTAACAATGGAGAGACAAGAAGGATGTCACCCTCTGGGACAGATTCAGCCCCCAAAACTCCCATCTCTTCCGTACTGTGGTCACCATCATCATCAAATTCCTTGGAGACACTGACATTAGTTTGTGTAGGGGACAGAGACCAACCCCATGGTCACCTGCGATAAGAAAAAAAAAAGTGGTACATTAATACCTGCATTATTGTGTATAAAAACCCACCAATACTCATAATAACAATAACCCACAAGTGGATTAGTGGGCAAACATTTACTTCTCTGCTTTTGTCCATAATAGATTTCCTCAGACCAAAATATACATTCAAGTCAGGACCTTTATAACAATAACATCAAGTGAATCAAGTAAAACATGACCAGAAAAATTCACCTTGTAATTAATCAATATGACATTATACTTGATAAAGCACACATAAAAACCCAGTACACGTATCTTAACTAATATATCGATATACACATTTCACTGCTTAATTTAATGCGCTGTTAACCTTTTATTTTCTAAAAAGCATTTTAGAGTAAATACCTCATTTAAACCAGGGGAAACATATTTTCTTAACTGTCACTGCCAAAGTGTATCTATTTGTTCTACTACACTACTGTGATTACCCCCTCTAAGATTCTTATGTACCTGTCCCAGACTGGGAAATACAAACATTCTGCCCTGTTTTCACACAAAATTATGCGTAAATAGGGAATTATTCTGGCCCTTAACGCTACTAGTATATAAATGTTCCTTAACAAAAGATTGTCATGCTTACCAGGAGCAGGACCATGGCCTGAGCCAATACCTGACTGACCTGTGAAAAGTTGAGGGTGGGGTAATGTCAGTACTAATGCATGTTGCAGTACAGCAAGGTAATACATCTATATCTCTCACACTTACAGTAGCTACTGTGTTACTTGTAGTATTGGTCACATTCTGAGTATGAGACTACAGTTGAGGTAAAACCCCACCCCCAGGACAAAGACCTAACACCCATGTAAATGTATGTACTGCCTGGCACACTGCCTGCTACAGTATTACAATAACTGGCTTAATTTCTGGTGTCATTCTAAAGGGATCCAATGTCTGTCTGCCTGGAATGACATGCTTGACAAGCCACGCTGCTTCACAAGGAATGGCTTGCACCTGTCACCCCTGGGTTTCTGGATATTGGCAAAGGCTCTTGCCACCCCCATAGTGCCTTTTTTAGACAAGGCTCAAATTCTAAACCCACCGCCCTAGAAAACAATAATGGAAAAAAACTAAGGGTAATGCTGCTCAATGCCAGAAGTCTAAATCTCAAGATGCATGCCCTCAAAGCCCTCCTCAGTATGGAGAACATCGATGTCTGTGCTGTGACTGAAACCTGGTTCAAGGCTCCTGAGAGCATCCCGGCACTATCAGGTTTTACCTCATATCATGCGTTCCTGCCCCAAAACCCGGACTGTACCACAAAAGGAGGGGGTGTATCCATATTCATCAAGGATACCCACACCTCCAGGCTGGTGGCAACTCACGAAGCATCAGAGATCATTCAGGTGCAATTAACCATAGGCAAAACTGCTCTACAGTTTGTAGCATGTTACAGGCCACCCTCTCAAACTCAGGAACCCCACACAGCCTTCCTGAAGACACTGGAGAATATAAATGTCTCTCCAAACACCATCATATTGGGTGACTTCAACTACCCAAACATAGACTGGAAACATTACTCAAGCCCCAATACCCTAGCCCAAAGGTTCTTGGAGTTCATAAACTCAAATGCTATGGAACAACTTGTCACCATTCCCACAAGAGGTGAAAATATACTAGACCTGGTCATCACAAACATGGGGACAAAATTCTACACACCGGAAGTATATCCCTCATTGGTGAGATCAGACCATAAACTAATCTCACTGGAGATCCACATCCCACCCCCAACAAAAAAGACCACAGTGAAGAACTTCTCAAAAGCCAACTTCACACTTCTTAAGACTGGTGTGGTTTCCTTCAAGGCCCCTGAGCCATTGGAAACCACAACCCACGCTGCTGAATCCCTTACAAATGCTTTCTACGAGCACCTCCAGGATTGCATGGATCAAGCAATCCCAAATAAAATCAAGACCCTTTCCACCAAAGGCAAGCACCCGATCTGGTGGACCCTAGCCATAAACAAACTTTACAACAAGAGGAGAAAGCTACTACAAGATAGAGCAAAATCCCTAAAAGGGAAGACATCTCTGATTAATACTAGTAAAAAACTATGATCACTCATAAAATCATCCAAGGCCAACTTTGAGAGAAAAATCGCCAAGGACTCAAAAGACAATCATAAGGCCTTCTTTAGCTATGTTAGAAATCTGGGTGGAAACTCCCAGATATGCTCAGAATTAGTCCAAAATGATACAAAAATCACTGAACCCACAGACATTGCAAACATACTGGCAGACAGGTTCAGTGAAAATTTCTCCCCTCCCTCCCCCCCAAAAGGAGAAATATCTATCCCAGCAGAGTGTAGCCTCCCAATCATCTCAAATGCCCAGGTGAGAGCTGCTCTCTTTAAAGCTAAAAACACAGCATCAATGGGACCAGATGGTGTCCCCGGCTGTGTGCTACACGAACTCAATAAGGAACTAAACCCACACATAAGGCTGCTGTTTAATCTTAGCCTAACCACAGGATACGTACCCAAAGAGTGGTATATGGCAACTGTGGTCCCACTCCACAAAGGCGGTGCTTCTACGGACCCTGGTAATTACCGCCCCATAAGCTTAACAAGCCTGGTCTGCAAAGCTATGGAGAGGATCATAATGGAACTCATAAATAAAGACATAGGGGACCTACAGCCATTGGATCCTACCCAATTCGGCTTTGTCAAGGGCAGATCATGCCTCTTGAACTTGGTCGACTTTTTTGAAACAGTCACCAAGGCCATTGATGAGGGTAAGGCAGTTCACACAGCCTACCTTGACCTTGCAAAAGCTTTCGACACAATACACCACTCGGGTATCATAGAAAAGCTCACCAGCTTAAATGTAAACAAATATGTCACAAGATGGGTTGCAAACTGGCTCAAGGAGTTGCTGGTGCCATGTCAGACTCCAAGCCGGTCACAAGCAGTGTCCCACAGGGCTCAGTCCTGGGCCCCCTCTTGTTCAGCATCTACTTTTCAGAAGTGCAGGCAAACATAGGAGGATTGTGGCTGACAAAGTTTGCAGATGACTGCAAACTGGGCGCCATAGTTGAAAATCCATCAGACACAGATATCCTTCAGAGAGGTCTCATAGAAATGGATAACTGGTGCCAGAGCCATGGCCTTAAGTTAAACGCCAAAAAATGTATAGTCATACCCTTTGGTAAAAACAAGGTAACCCCAAGTTGCCACATAGGTGGCAATCCATTAAGCACAGAAGAGGTTATCAGGGACCTGGGGACCCAAGTTGACAGTAACCTTTCTTTTGACACTCACATTGCCAAAGTGGTTAGGAGGACCTTCTACATTGCCCACCTGATTATGAAGAGATTCACATCCAGATCAAGGGAGGTCATTGTTCCCCTGTACTCTTCACTTGTCAGACCAATGATTGAGTACAATGCCCCATTCAGAATGTATCTTACCCGACACCTGCAGCAATTGGAAAGACCCCAAAAGTTCCTCACCAAAAGGATAAAGGGGCTCAAAAATATGCCATATGCTGCCCGACTGAAGAAACTCCAGCTCTATTCAGTCGCATACCGTCTGCTCAGAGGTGACCTGTGCCTGACATACAAGGCCATGTCCAACCCGGAATTAATGGACATGCTCCACCTCAAAAAATCCAAATCCACCAGAGCCACAAGAGCAAGAGACTTAAACCTCAACACGGATATAAATAGGACGTGCTGGAGGGACAGATTCATCACCCAGAGACTCCCTATGCTGCAGAACAGAATCCTGGTCCATGTGAGACAGAGCACCTCGCTGGCTCTGTTCAAGAGGAATCTTGACCAGTGGATGGGAGATTGTAGGTTTACCCCGGGGATCATCTCTGTATCACTGCTGGACAGAGGCACGGCAAACTAATGGGTATAGTATTCTTCAACCTAAGGGGTGGTGAAAGCCACACAATTCTGGCTAGGCTTATAAATGCCCTAGGGCAGATAGCCTAGTATGAACCTATGAACCTATAATAATGATCACAGTAAGCCTACCTGCATGCTCCTCCACTATGGAAGCTGTGGCACCCACTTCCACAATCTAGGGTGTGATGGATGCCTGGGAGCTGTCGTCTGTGCTGAGGTTTGCCAGGAATTCCTTAGGGGCCAAGAGAGGTCATTCCACTGCAAGCCCCTACCAGTGATGGCATGAGCCCTGGCTATATCTGTTGCCCTTCATTGTACTGCATTGATCATGTCTATCGCCTGGTGTCAAACCTGCTCATATGTTCTGCCCTGATGGCACATGCCATTTACATCACAGACATGGTCTGCCCACAATGCAGCCTGCTGTTCACTATTATGCTTCCTGTTGCCGCAGTCCTTCCACTATAATGCCATTTCCTGCTTCAGAAAAGGGTGCATGGCATCTCCAATAGATGAGCTCTGAAAGACACCAAAAGGGGAATATATTACAAGATCACATACATGGAGGTACACTATGTAGAGAGACTGCAAGGACAACATGGCTGGCACTATCCACTGCTTGCTCACACATGTCATACTCCACAGTGTGCAAACATACTAATTGTGTGTATTCTCATGAGATAGTAGCAATAGTCAGTTATCCTCATGTGTGCCATGACAGATAACACTGGGGTCTACTGTGGTGTGTCCCCTATGGGCAACCCCCCTAAAAAATGCATCATAAGATCAGTGGCACACAATTAGCAGTGTGCTATTACAGCCACTATAAAGGGACAGTCTGATAAGACCAGTGTGCCACATTGACAACAGACAATGCACCTTTGATGTGTTGTACATCTTGTGCAGGTGTAAGACATAGGGCTGCCACCTTTTCAAATGTCCAAAGTGGGAACTGTTTTGTAGAGATGTGAGATTCTGCAGGACAAAACAAACCCATGGCCACTGCAAAGGACTGAGCTTTACTTTTTTATGCCAATATAAAAGCTTATTCTTGTAGCATTTGAGTTGTGTATGTTATTTCATATAACATTTAAGTGTTTCAGATACTACTTAACTGTTTTATGCAACTATTAGTGGAACTTATGAATTGCTGTGTGTTCTAAAATCTCAGGATATTTGCCATTTTCTAGTGTTGTATATAGGAGATTACTGGCCAAAGAGGGACTGTGCGCCACAATGTGGGACAGGTGGTAACTATACCTCTCAACTGTACAGATTTTCACAGAATGTCCAAATTTTTGCCTCATATATTTGCCTCATATATTTCATAAAATTGTGGTTCTCTGGCAAATTAGTGGGAAATCATTAAAGACTGAAACTAGAAAATAATGACAGATATTTAAGTTTCAGGCTTTATATCCATCAGAAAATCCATGGGAATGCAAAACCTGTTATTCTATCAACTTTCAAAGTTTGTAAGGGTGATATTTAAAAGTTTTCCCTATTTTTGGGTCTTTGTCCCAATTTTATTTATGGCTTTGTCCAAATTTCTTGCTCTAAGAGGTTGAGAGGAATGGTGGTAACCATAGTAAGACAGCAGGAGATCAATAACATGTCATTATCACACGTCTATGACAGGCTTAATGCCGTAATCCCTTTTCCCCGTATGTGTATTCTCCCATCTGCATTCTGTTATACACAAAATGAATTACATACCTGATGGGGTACTGTACTCCTCTGTAGGGATGTGCTGATTGTGAAGTTTTCATAAAGGTGTGCCCTGTTTGAGGTGTGTCTCATACAGACTGTTTCCCCATAGCCAGCTGCTTGCCTTTTAAACATGCTTCTCATCAGCAGATGATTGTCTCTAAGCCAGTTTGTGGGACTGAAATGCTTATTGCAGCTAACACAACTGATTTGCACTATCATCAGCCAATGACATGCAACCACTGTGTAATATAATATATAAGGCCTTCATGTAGATTACAGACCCTTTCTGATATGTTGTACTGGACATTACTAGGTTGAGAAGACTACATCATTGTAGAGGGGAGGTCTGTAGCAGAAACCTTACCATAGAGATGTGTATACTACAAGCTGCAGGTACTGCTGCAGGTAATACACATCGGCAGAGGGTTTGAGCAGACCCAAAGTGAAGCTACCCTTTCAACACAAAATAATACGTATTTAAGGTACATATGTCAGTCAATAGTATTACTAACAGAGTACTAGACTACATGTTTGGTGTGCCCTTGGGTAATATGGGATTTAAATATGAGGACATGTCCACCATGTGGGCAACTGCCAGGCCATGTGTTACAGTCTGGTAGCAATTTGCAGTGTGTATGAGGGCAGATCTTGTTACAAGAAGGGACTTCCAATGTGTATGGTAGCTGTGCAGCTATGATAATCTGCACAGTGATTTTGTAGTGATTGTGCTGGTGCACTCTGATATTAGTGTTTCTCATTTTCAGTACCTGCATTGACAGTCTGTGTGAATGCATACTAATACATGATGTGACACTTTATGCACATATAGTTTTGCTATAGGGATATGTGAAGTGTATTCCTACCTGCAGGCCTGTGACCTCCATCAGTGAAAACAGACATATCATTTGAAATGCATTGTGTGGAAAAAAAGAGCATGACTCAGTCATTAAATGCTGCCTTCACCATACTGTATATTCACTTGTACACACCAGTGGATTTGAACCCAGGACTGTGTGTGGCAAAATGTACTGTTGGCAAGGAAATTAATAGGTTGAGCTACTGAGTCATTGCTACAGCAGGTGTATTTGCAAGATATGTTTGCACACATAGAGGCTGTGACACCAATTTTCTACATCCCTCAATATGTGCATGGCTTTATATGGATGTCTGTGTGTGTACCATGGTCCCAACTGAACATGTATTTTGCCAAAAATGCCTTAGCAGGTGTCTTTCTACATGTTTGTGGTGAAGGGCACATTTAACTGCTATCACAGGGCTAACTTACATACAATATTATGTGTTTCTCTTTCTAGTGATATACTATTGCACCAGCGTCCAAGGTACACTCCCATTTGTACTCTCTTTAATTTAATTAGATGTTTTAATAAAAAGTTGTGTGGTGTGGCAGGTTAATGCAGTGGTCCACATGTGCGATAGTCTTGGGTTTGAAATATGGGTCAACTATTTACACGTGTGGGAAATGGAGATATATTTATAGGATGATTTTTTTGGGGGACAAACGCCCTTTTCTAAGGTGAAAGTGGAATGTTGGGGAAGGGATATAGGTACATGTGGGGGAGGTAAGCTGGATAGGTAAGGAAGCATTTGCATGCAGACAAGACAGCAGACAGGAGCAGTGTGTGGCACATGAGGGGGAAAAACACATTAGATTGGGAAGATGTTGTGGAATCCAAGTCCCATGAGCCTTCAGAGATGGCATCAGTTTGACTCACCTCCCCACCCATGGGACTGTAGGCACTGCTCCTCACTGCCCTAAGGGATGCAGTGCTGGAGGCCGGGCACTGGAGTGGGCCTGCTCCACTAGGTCGGCCATCGTACACTCAATCCAGCACAGGTAAAGGTTCAACCCTGGTTAGACAATACTGCACACCAGGACTGGCAGCTCATTGTGGTTGACAACACCTCCTCCACCACTGCTCTCAGAGGGGGGTTGGGCCCCATCCCCAGAGGTGGCACTACCCGACGGCATGGGTATTGCAGGGGGAGCAGAGGAGGGACTACTAGTCTGGATCCCAGATATGCTGGGACCCAGTTCCACAGCCAGTTGAGCCAAGGTAGGGGGATCAGCTGGAACCAGCCTAGTTTGACATGCTGTGGTGGATAAGGTATAGCAATAAGTTGAGGTTAGTAATAACCAAGCCAGTAATAATATTAACAGAATGGAACATTATTTTAATTCATCCAAATACATATCAGTGTATAGTATGTGTAACACAACAGTAAATAACATAACAGTCAGTATGGTAACAGCATGTCAGTAAGAATTAAACCATAAGGGCAACAACACCGTTAGTTTAATGAATGTGTTGCTCATAATAAAACATAGCAATAATCAACCATATTTTCAAAAATATGGTTAGTTTAACAAAGTATGTTATTATTAAATCACAATAAAACATAATAATCAACCACGTTTTCAAAAATATATAGTTAGTTGAACAAAGTATGTTATTATTAAATCATAATAAAACATAGCAATAATCAACAACCAAATATTTCCGAAATATAGTTAGTTTAACAAAATATGTTAATATTAAATTATAATAATAATGAACAGTAATACATAAAGTAAGATAAGGGGTGGGGAGAAAGAGAGTGAAAGACATTCCATTACTGACATTGCAGATGATATCCCTGAAAACACTGACAATAAATACTCTACAGGTGTGTAGTGTCATTTTTGAGTACAGAGACTACAATTCTCTTATAGCTGATGTGGCACGTACATACCCCTCAAGCTGTTACCATAGGTCAGTATGGGCCAAGTGATAACAATGCAGGTAGAGAACTACACAGAACACTTCACATCATGTGGACATATATAACTACCCAGGTGTTCTGCAAACAGATTCGGTAATACATTTCATACCAGGTAATAATTTTTCTGCTAATCATGTGACAGACAAATTAGGCATTTTAAATTACAGTACGAGAAATCATGACACTTGAGAGGCATGTTTCTGTACAAAAAGTAAACTAGACAACCGTCATGCCTTAGTTGGCAGACATGGGAGTAGAACCCAATAGCTGTGACTGCAGGGGACTCCTGCAAATAATGTAATAATTGACTGCAGCAACTTAATACAGGGATGCAAGGGATGCAGCCATACTGGGATTACACTGATTTACTTATGAATCAGCAATGCTGCTGAACACATTCTTGGTATTGATGTTAACATTCTGTGAAATCTAAAGACAATATCTGCTCATAATATGTGCTAACCCCCCCGCCCCCATATATTCGTTGTTATCCTGCAGAGAATGAAAATGTGAACATTATGTGACTGATACTGAACATGTACTGCTACATACACTGGATATAAAACCAGGACGGTGTGTGGCTAAATGTACTGCATACAAAATGTAAGCATTATGTGACTGATACTGAACATGTACTGCTACATACCACTGGATATAAAACCAGGACGGTGTGTGACTAAATGTACTGCATACAAAATGTGAGCATTATGTGACTGATGCTGAACATGTACTGCTACATACCACTGGATATAAAACCAGGACTGTGTGTGGCTAAATGTACTGCATACAAAATGTGAACATTATGTGACTGATACTGAACATGTACTGCTACATACCACTGGATATAAAACCAGGACTGTGTGTGGCTAAATGTACTGCATACAAAATATGAGCATTATGTGACTGATACTGAACATGTACTGTTACATACCACTGGATATAAAACCAGGATGGTGTGTGGCTAAATGTACTGCATACAAAATGTGAACATTATGTGACTGATACTGAACATGTACTGCTACATACACTGGATATAAAACCAGGACGGTGTGTGGCTAAATGTACTGCATACAAAATGTGAGCATTATGTGACTGATACTGAACATGTACTGCTACATACCACTGGATATAAAACTAGGACGGTGTGTGGCTAAATGTACTGCATACAAAATGTGAACATTATGTGACTGATACTGAACATGTACTGCTGCATACCACTGGATATAAAACCAGGACGGTGTGTGGCTAAATGTACTGCATACAAAATGTGAACATTATGTGACTGATACTGAACATGTACTGCTACATACCACTGGATATAAAACCAGGAAGGTGTGTGGCTAAATGTACTGCATACAAAATGTGAACATTATGTGACTGATACTGAACATTTACTGTACAAACCACTGGGTTTGAAACCAGGACTGTGTGTGGCTAAATGTACTGCATACAAAATGTGAGCATTATGTGACTGATACTGAACATTTTCTGTACAAACCACTGGATTTAAAACCAGGACTGTGTGTGGCAAAATGTACTGCATGCAAAGCATTTACCAGACTGAGCTACTGAGTCACTGCTGACTAGTGAGTGACTAATACTTGCCTGGAGATCACCTGGAACTATACTATGAACTGTGCAACACAGGTTACAGGACATTCCTCTGGCATTCTATTACTGTTACAATGTTATGATAGACTGCAGTGATAGGAGAACACACATGGGTGGAATACAACCATACTGCATATGTTAAGAAAGCCTTATGTTATAATCAACAATGCCAGTTAAAACATTTTATTGTTACTGGTTTGCAATATCTGTGAAGTCCACACATAATATCTACCCAAGGACTGGGATACCTCACCCATATACCTTTATTACCTGATGTCTGAGGAAGACAGAGCATTATGTGACTGATATTGGCCTGGAGAAAGCCTTGGATGGTACTTTGAGTTAAGCAATACAGTTTACAGGCCATTAGATTTCTAGGCTACAGCTATTACAGTGCTACACTTGACTGTAGCAACCTTACCATACACAATCAATGCACACAGCTCCACTACAATGGTTTTGACAACACAATCCTGCTGTACACCATTTTGCTTACAGTTATTGGTATTGTTTATTGCAATACAGTTGTTATTGTTCATTTATTGCACTACAGCTCTAATTTCCCATTTATTGCTCTACACTTCTACTTGCCCATTTATTGCACTACAGTTTTTCTTGTGTATACTTTATTGCAGAAAATGCTTTACTCTTTCTTGCTTTTGCACTACAGTTGGTATACTAAATCCATACTTACCATGCTCATAGAGTAACCTGGCCAGGCACTTGGCTTGGGACTTGACATTGCAAGCCCTCTCAGCTGCAGCTGTTTGGGGAGAAGTACACCATTATGCATACCAGTTTTGCAGATATTCACCTTGCATTTTGTTAAGACAGAGGAAGACATACTTACATACTTGTGGTGAATTCTCATCTCAAGTTTCCTGGACCTAGGTGTCCAGGGTTCCCCTCTGTCTCCCTTTCAGGTCATCATAATGGTGATGACACTGCTCACCTGTGCAGGAGATACCAGTAGCACTGGTGAGTTCCCCTGGCAAAACAGTCCCAGACCTCTGCTTACACTCTGAGCCCTGGAATCAACCCTGCATCAGCTGGGGTTCATGGTCTTTAACAAAGAGCTCAACCATGTCCCCGGACTCCTGAATGCCTCAGCTCTGCACCCAGAATTACACACCTTCACCAATACCATCAGCCATACCAACAATTAATTAAACTCCAATGACTACTACAGAATTCCCACCTATTAGGCTTAATATAGACTGTTTTTCCCACCCTTACAAGTCATTGATTAGCATTAAAAAAGCACCACTTCACATAGCAGCATGCAAACCAGCTATGCAGAGCTGAGCAGCTCAAAAATTCATAGAACAGCTGTTTTAGCAGCTCTTAGCACTGCACAAACATTAGCAGCCATTTGCATGGTTGAGCAGAGCTTAGTTCTGCCTGCTATGGATTCAAACACAAGACCTACCACCCATATAGCTGTAACTCTACCCATTTAGCTACTTGGATATTAGGAAAACTGATATACCTTCCCATATACTACTTAACTACCCATTAGCGTTGCTGAGCAGTGCGCCATGCCACACAAACATGCATAAACATGAGCAAGCAAACCTGTAAATAAATAATTAAATATATCCGGTTTCTATTTTTAGATGTCTGGTAGGTGTCGATTATATATGTATGAGCTCTTCTTGGCTCCGCTGCACTGTATGCCTCACCGCATAAATGCCAATTAAAAAAAAAAACAATAAAAAAAATAAATGTCATTATGATAATTTCTTACATCCAGTTTCTATTTTTAGATGTCTAGCAGGTGTCAGCTATCTAGATGTGAGCACAGCCTTGCACTGCTGCACTCCATACTGCGCCATGCAAACATGCAGTTAAAAATAAATAAATAAATAAATAAGAAGAAAAACCATAGAACATCATAAAAATTACATATTAAACATGTGAAACACTTCCCAACATTACTGCAGTGTCAAGAAGCCTTGCAGGGAGCTTCAAACTTATCTGCAGCCACGGCTAGCTGTTACACCTCTCCTTACACTGATTCAATATTCCTGTTCCTCAGCTGTGCCTCGGCAGCATGTCATCATTAATATGCATGGCGTGCTGTTGAGGGAGAACCGTGCCCATGTACATGGATACATTCCATGTAGGCTCTACATGGTGCCTGCATGGATTTTATTAAATCCTGGGGCAGGTGTTTTACCGGTTTTCAAAGCTATAAAACACTTAACAAATGCTTTCAGAAAGATACTGTAACATAGTCTCTTATGTTTACAGTCATTTTCCCATGCATCTCAGCTGTCCAGGTTTCTGCAGAATGTATACAGTAGATTTTTGCCATTATGTTGGGTATATTCTTCATAAAGTTTGTGATGTTCAGATAAATTACCGAAGATTGAAGACAATATATAATGACATACTTTTTGGTTTCAGACTTTATATCTTTCAGAAAATCAGGCAAACACACATTCTGTTATTTAGTAATTTTCTAAGTTTAGAACACAAATTTAGGGACAGATTACCAATGGAGAGCAGGCAGAAACATTTTTTAACTCTGCCACTCTCACTTGTACTGGCAGATTTTACTGCCTACACCAGGACCTGACCTTAACAGTTCAGCAGGGGGTGCTTAATATTTGTTAAGGTCAGGTCACATGGCAATCTAGTAATTAACCAATTTGTCTTTTTCTGAATATCGGATTGTAATCAGAAAGCTCCATGCAGTACAAAGTAATAATATCTGTCAAGCTATCTTAACATAGTTTTCTAATCAACGACACTGAAACACGTGGTTTGTACACAATCTCCTTATCACCTGCATTGTTCTGGTAAATCATTACTTATTGAAAAGTTTCAGTGGAAAGGCTATAGGTCACAAAATGGGTCTGCTAGTCTTAGCTTAAATTCCCTTCTACTGCATTCCAGAGAAAATTTAAAATATTTAATTTTACTTTGTACATCTGCTTGTAATTAGAGTTTGTGAATTTATCCTTGATGGACCCTCTGCAGTTATGACACAGACTGTAAGGGTAAATGAACCACACATGGCTAGTTTAAAGTAGCCATTTACCCATCATATTTGATGGAGGACACACTGCAGTGCCTGGAAAACATTCAGGCATACATATTCAGAACTGTGCATGACATGTTTATTCCCAGTTATAGTGTAAAACAGCTGCCAGAGGAGGTAAGAGAAAGGCAGCTCCTGCTGACTTATGAGATAATTGCTGGTAAGAAGGATGAACTGAGAGAGGGTAGAATGGAAAGTCAACTAGATCTAGGGCTGAGCTGGAGTGGGGTGGGGAGTGGCGGTAAGATCCAGCGAAGTGTATGTTGAGAGACTTAAACATCTGTTGTAGAGGTGTCATAGGGCACCAGGCACAGTAAAGGCCACGTGAAGCCTCCCAATATGGACCGAAGGGTCTGTTATGTAATGTGAAATGGATTGAACTGCACATATTCTTGGATGGCAGGCCTATGGAATTATAAATTGTAGTTTTATACCACTGATAAGCAGTACACATTGTAGTGACAGTCATCCTGACCCATATATGCATACACAGACAGAGACACATACACGCAGTCAATGTGTGTGACCTTTCTTCTACAGGAAAACATATTTTTAAACCTTTTGTTCAACACTGCCTGCTGTCTATCAGCCATAAGTATGGAACAATTGCTCTCAGTCCTTTCAAAAATGAGAATACATCATCCATGGGCCCTGACAAGATACCCAGTTGCCTGATTATCAGTGCCAAATATGGCCTTTCTGACCCCCGCCTTAAACTCTTTAATCTAAACTATTCCACTGGTTACATTCATGATCTGGAAAGCTCATTCACTGTAATCCTCTCCTGTTACTTGCAGACTATGTCATCAGTACATACCTCACTAAGACTAGAACAGAACTCAACTCACTACATACACACCAACATACACATTACTTACTAGACAAAAATCACACTAGTGAAGGGCATAGCCACTGATTTGCGTGAGTAGAATTTTGTCCCTAGAACTGTTCTATATGAACTTCAAAGCTGTACTGCAGTAAAGTAAGATATGTCTATGAAAGGAGGCATAAAACTCAATAAAAAGTCGTCTTTTTCTGTGTTTTAACTGATAGTCATTGAAAAGTTTTTCAAAACAAGGTTGGAGAAATTTGGCAATTATCAGCTAAGTATTTTCATGTTCAGATTATATAATCTTTTTCTTTACAGTCATTTGTATATTATATTATTAAAGAAGTGCAGCACAACAGTTTGGAAACAGTAGCTGTTTGTTATTTAAGCTTGCCTCTCAAGTTTTGAAGAATCTCCCCCATTTTGCCCTGCATTTTTGCCTGTTCTTCGTGACATTTTTCTGGTAAATCACTGAGGATTACAGTCAGTCAGTAATGCCAAACATTAAAGTTTCCTACTTCCTATTGTTCAATAAATGAGTGTTGATACAAAGCCTGCTGTTCTTTTAACTAAATTAGAGTAATATTTAAAAACTATCCCAGATTTTGGATCTTTGCCCCCTCCCCTTATTATTTTTGACTTTGTCAATAATTCTTGGACAAAGTTGAGAGGCTTGCATTATAAGTATAACTACACAACTGCCCTGCTAAATTTACCAGATACTGTTATTCAAAGTAAAAACTAAGGTAATTTTGTTTCTACCCTTTTCCTGGACTTGCCAAAAAAGCTTTTGACACTGTCTCAAATCAACTTCTCATTGAAAGACTAAATTGTATAGACCTTGCAACTCTTTCAACTAGCTGGTTCACCATCCACCTAAACAATCATACCCAGTCTCTAAAATGGAATGACTCCCACCCACATTCCTTCCAAACACTATGTCTGTCCCCAAGGCTCCGTAATTGGGCAATACTTTTCAGTATCATTAGTGACACACACAAGGAATCAAAACTCACCATCGTAATACAATATGCTGAAACACAGCTTTAGTTTGCTCACTCCCAATTCTTACCCCCTTAGAAACCATCACACAGGATGCTTTCATCTCTATAGAAAACTGGATAATTAAATTTCAGTTGCTGCTAAACCCCAACAAAACCAAACTCATCATATTCCTTCTTAAAAACATAGATCAAAACAACACTGACCATAATATTATCTCCTTAAGCTACACAAAAAAATTGAAAATGTCATCAACACAA
The DNA here is from genome assembly GCF_019279795.1 of Protopterus annectens. Classification (NCBI taxonomy): domain Eukaryota; kingdom Metazoa; phylum Chordata; order Ceratodontiformes; family Protopteridae; genus Protopterus; species Protopterus annectens. Next base: position 34,734,729 of record NC_056745.1, read on the forward strand.
AATTACTATAAGTTATCAGTCATAACAAGTTAAAATTTGGTCTGCACTTTGACGCTGTAGACAGAAAGACACATTGCAAATTAAGCTCTTTTAACAAAGCAAAACATCTGCTAAGTGGTCACAGTAAAAAAATACTCCCACCTCCCTTCTCCTTCCTGCCCTCCTATATGTCTCAACAATATTGACAAATCTCAACGTTTCCATCAAACACAAACTAGAAAGTACTTACTGCAAAATTAGCAAATTTGCCTGCAGCCTCCCAAACCCCTCCCACAACTGCACGGCACTCAGCACCCTCATCTGACTTGGACTTCCCCAACACATCACCATGTCCCATCTACTCACAGCCCACAAAATACTTCACCATCCATTCAAAACACCCTCAATGTCAAATTTCACCAATGGCGTGTACCAAATAAAATCATAAGATCCTCAGAACTTAAACTAAGTTTTGCTAATAAATCCAATAGTTTTTACGGTGACTCTTTATTCTCTGTCATCATCTCCAAGGCATGGAACAATCTTCAAAATCACATCAGGCTATTAAATAACCTGCAGCAATTTAAATGCTCCCTAAAATATCACCTGGTAACTAATAAACTATGCAAATGTACCACACCTACATTTTGAAGCATCCGCTATGGATACTGGATACTATACAAGTATATTAATGTAATATTTCTGTTAATACTCATAATATCTTAAAAACATGTGTTTCCTTAATCTGATACACTTTGTAAAAATGTTTGTTGACCATTTGCTTTGAAATACTTTGTAAATAATAAATAAATAATAAAAGGCACCACTAGCAAACAAAGGCACCTGCACAGATCGAAAAAGAATAACATAAAATAGTAATAGTAATAAAACCAGCTCTGCAGGAAGTCGGCAAATACCTTTAGGTAGAACAAAACAATAAAAGCATTAGCACTTAAAAATTCTTCAATTATTCGCTCAACTGTCTTTTCAGACCACAAATTCTTTCAGATATTTTCCTCCAACAAATCCAAATGCATAATAATCGATAACTTTTATTCACTCAAATAAAAAGTGGTAAGCGCAACCATGGTTTGAAAAAGCTACATAGCGAAAGCGCTTACCACTTTTTACTTGAGTGAATAAAAGTTATCAATTATTATGCATTTGGATTTGTTGGAGGAAACTATCTGAAAGAATTTGTGGTCTGAAAAGACAGTTGAGTGAATAACTGAAGAATTTTTAAGTGCTTTTAAGTGCTTTTCAGTGCTTTTAAGTGCTTTTTTGGATTGTTTCTTTGCGTTCTACCTGAAGGTATTTGCCCGACTTGGCTCGCACGATCGTCTGGGTGGACCCTGCACAGCTGGTTTTATTACTATTACTACTTTGTAAATAATGTTGACTGTTTTTATTTTGAATTATCAAAAATGTATTTCTATCCCTGTTTTGCAGCTTTTCTCCACAGGCTTCTACTGAACAGGGGCATTTCAGTTCCCAGATGGACTTTTCCCGGAAAACAAAAACAAATAAATACAAATAAACAAATTCTTGATAGAAGTAATGTGCAGGTACTGGTCACTGGCATTCAGATGTTTATTAAATATTGTTTTGTATTTCTGGAATCTGGTGCTTAGATGTTAAGATGCTATAAGACGTGCATGACGTAGAGTATCACTTTATTTGTTAATGTGGCTGGAACATGTACATTTCCCTGCAGATTTAAAAACTTAAATATTTAATTGCTCTAAGATCATGTAATTATTAACAGTTCAGCAGGTAGCCATCACTGTTTTATTATCAGCATCTCTGGACAGCTAGCTGTCACTGCCTTCACAGTTAGTTATTAACATTCTCTTGAAATCAGTATGCATTAAAGTGCATGCCCATTCTATAAATCCAGTAAAAATAACACAATAAGTAGTCTGGTAAAGAAAAAGGGCCATATTTTTTAACTGGTATGACTTGCACAATGGGTACTAGGACTGCTGGTAGAAAGGATTATTATCAGGTGTCCGATTATAACCAAGTTGTTACATGTTTGTGACATGGACATTAACCAAAGTCACCTTGAGGACAGAGTGATGTAAAGCTCAAGAAGTGAATCTGAAACCCTTTTGAGAACAAATCAGTACTTGTAATGGGAGAGGCTTGAACATAGTTCTTTGGACACATGGAGGTTTACATGCTCAGATGTATTGCTGGTTAAAGAAAAATAAAGGGCACCAGTGTGAAGTGTCACGTAAAACTACTGCAGACAATGTCCAGCAGCTAAGTGCCAGTGACTTTCAAACCTGTTAGACAGTTAACAATGTCACTGTGCCATGCTTGCTTTGTGGCAGCATGGAGTGTACAGCAGCTTCTTGTTGTTCTTATGGTACTGGTTGCCGTGGTGCTGTAGCACAAGGCTGGAGCTTAACAGCACTAAGAAGTGCTTAACAAAACAATGATAAAGCACCTTTCCTATTTTAAAAAAAGGGCTTAACAATATTGTGCTTTTCCAAATATTGAGAGTAATAGCGACAGACCATGTAATACAAAATTCTGGGTCTATTTTACAACAACGAAGAGGCATTTAATCAAATACCTCTGGCCGACACATATAGAGAGAATGCACTAAAGCGTGAACACTCAGAACACTGATTTCTTTCCCTGGGAAAGAAATCGGTAGTACTAACACACAAACACACACACTTTCAAACATTACAATGAGGGGGGCTCTGCCCCCCACACCCCCCTAACTAAATATACCAACTCTGAAATCGCACTACAGTGGGGAAAGGGGCAAACACACGGGGAAGGCCAAGGAATTTCTTTCCCAAGAAATCGCTGTTCTGAGCATTTGCACTTTAGTACATTTGCTCTATATGTGTCGGTGAAGAAGCATTTGATTAAACGCATCTTTGCTGTTGTAATATAGATCCCAAAAGTGTTCTAAGATGACATCTCCTACCACCCATCCAATAATGCCAACGAAAATTTGCCATTTATAGTCTAGTTTCCTACAGATAATGTTTTTTCTGTTACGTTTTTAGTAATCCTTCCTTCACATTGGGCCTAGACGTATCCTGTATTCCCTGATAGTGTGTATTTTGCCTGTAAGAATACTGACAGCAGACAGATCCTGCTTGTTGAAAGCACAATAAACATTTATTATCATCTTTGTCTAAGCATAATGCATCTCAGTATTCCATATATGGGTGTTTTAATAATTGAACAAATCATTAATATCATAAAGCCTTATAATCTGTTCTCCTGTCCAAGAAAATCTTTCCACACTGGAAGCAGAATCTTTGAGGTCTTTGTTCTCTGATTTTCCTTTTCCATCTCATACACAGAGGTCTAAAAAACATCTATTCAATTCTCAGTGATAGCAGTCTAACAGTGAACAAAATATTTTATCTTCAAGAAGTAAAAAATTGTTTTGGGAGCAGTCCAGAAGATAACAAACATTGTCTAAGTCCTCTAGGCCTTCCTCCATGCCCACCTCTTTGTTTACTTAGGGTGTGGGTTCCTCTGGTATCATGCAAAAACAGGCTTTGGAGGAAGCCTCTGACTTCAGTCTTAAGATTCCTTTGCTGGAAGATGTGGAAACCACTGTTGAAGACCTTGCCATCCAGGCATCTAGGCCTGGCCTTTTATTTCTCAGGTGCCTGTGTTGCCTTTTCATCCTTCAGTTAGGCATTCTTCCATTTTATTTACTACAGATTACAATCTGCTAATGGCTGCCATTAGAAGCTAAAATTACTTATACATTCTCTACCCATGTCTTCATTGTGCAAGGGCTCAAGGAAAATATTTTTTTCTTGCAGGTAGTATTATTTGTTTCACTAATTCTGCTGACTCCAGCAACTGTGTTTGAGGCATTGAGACCATCGTCTGTTACACACGTTTGTCGGAATGGTCTTTAAAGTCTGCAGTAATATAAACTCCTTTCCTTTCATGCTGTCCCTTAGCTTTTCTGTCTTCAATGGTATCTTTCTCTTTGTCTGGAAATTCAAAGTCATGGTGCCACTGGATAAGGCTGGCATCACTGTTGGCATCAGTAAACATTGCCCCATCTCACCCCCTTTGACTGTCATTAAATTAGGAACAAAAAAAACACTCAATGACCACAGAGTCAGTCAAAACAGCATCATCTTCTTTCAGCTGTTCTCGTTAAGGGTCACCACAGTGGATCATCTGTTTCCATTTCTTCCTGTCCTCTGCATCTTGCTCTGCCACACCAACCACCTGCATGCCCTCTCTCACCACATCCATAAACCTTACCTTAGGCCTTCCACTTTTCCTGTTAGCTGGTAGCTTCATCCTTAACATCTTTTTCCCAATATACTCAGCATCCCTCCTCAACACATGTCCAAACCAATGTAATCTTGCCTCTCTGGCTTTGTCTCCAAACCTTCCAACCTGGGCTGACCCTCTAATATACTGATTCCTAATCCTGTCCACCCTTGTCACACCAAGTGCAAATCTTAACATCTTTAACTCTGTCACATCCAACTCAAACTCCTGCCTTTTTGCCAATGCCACTGTCTCCAACCCATATAACATAGCTGGTCTCACTACCCTCTTGTAGAGCTCCCCTTTCACTCTTACTGGTACTCGTCTGTCACAAATCACTCCTGACACTCTTCTCCACCCACTCCATCCTGCGTGTACTCTCTTCTTCACCTCTCTTCCACCATTACTCTGAACTATTGATCCCAAGTATTTAAACTCATCCACCTTCACCACCTCTACTCCCTGCATCCTCACCATTCCTCTATCCTCCCTCTCATTCACACACATATATTCTGTCTTAGTCCTGCTGACCTTCATTACTCTTCTCTCTAGAGTATATCTCCATCTCACCAGGGTCTCCTCAACCTGTTCCCTACTCACACTACAGATCACAATGTCATCTGCCAACATCATAGTCCACAGGGACTCCTGTCTGATCTCGTCTGTCAGCCTGTCCATCACCATTGCAAATAAGAAAGGGCTCAGAGCTGATCCTTGCTGTAACTCCACCTCCACCTTAAACACATTTGTCACTCCCACCGCAGACCTCACCACTGTCACACTACCCCTGTACATATCCTGTACCACTCTTACATACTTCTCCGACACTCCCAACTTCCTCATACAATACCACAACTCCTCTCTCGGCACCCTGTCATATGTTTTCTTTAAGTCTACAAAAACACAATGCAACTCCTTCTGACTTTCTCTGTACTTCTCCATCAACTCTGTCAAAGCAAACATCTCATCTGTAGTGCTCTTTCCCAGCTTGAAACCATACTGCTGATCACTAATCATCAGTCAAAACAAATTATTTAATAAGCGCCTTCATTCTGGTATTCCAAAACTTCTTCAGACAACATATGACACTCCCAATTACATTTAAATAAAAAAAAATCACAAATCAGGTAACCATTACAAGATCGTGTGACCCATTTCCATAAAAATCACAATCAATTCATAATCAAAACCTTATGAATAACTAAATATCAAATATTAAATATTAAATCATCTCTTCAATGCCTGTACTTTTAATAGAGGGGAAAAAGAGACATGGTCATTTAACCCTGGTCATTTAGAGGAATTCAAAAAACTTACCAAAAAAGTTCACATTTCTCTAACACTAATTGCCACGTTCCACCCCTGGGACTAGGTTTAACCCTTTCCAGAATGGTAAACTTCAAATTATGATCCTCATAACACATTAAATGTCTAAATAATGCATTAGTAGTCTTTCTTTTTTTAATATCATACTGATGTTCATAAATTCTTTCACTGAGTTTTTGCTCCATTTTACCCACATAAAAAGCATCATACAACTGGCATAATGCTATATATATACTAGCCCAGAACTCTCACAATTAAACCTCAATCTTGTATATAACATTTCCCAAGTACTGAGAATCTATCCATCTCCAAGAATTTACAATACTTACACCTCAAGAGCCAAATTAATCAATTAATGACTGTGGATACCCCCTCCTTAAAAACATTTTCTTTAACAAGTCACATTCCTCATTAAAATCATCCTCATATTAAATGCTTGATGAATTTTGAATTATGTTAATGAAAGTACTGAGTTTTTAAGATTTTCCTATGTTTTGAGTGCTATTCATATTTCTTATTTGGATGTCCTGGAACATAAAGATTTGAGAAGGGGTTGTTTATTAGGTAGCATTTATAGGAAACCTACTTACTCAAATTCATTACTGCATTTTAACAGTGCACATCCATTTAAACAAAAACATGCAGTTATTAAGGGACAACTGGTTAGAGCTGCACAAATGTGCACTTGTGAGGATGATTTTAATGAGGAATGTGACCTATTAAAGAAAATGTTTTTAAGGAAGGGGTATTCAGAGTCATTAATTGATGAGTTGAGACTGGAAGTTGGTAATAAAAGGGGAAGTGTATATTTTACACCCAGGCTTTGGCTCCCGCTATAGTTCAGGGGACTTCTACTAGTAACAAACTAGCTGATAAGAGGTGTCCTTCCAGGCATTACCTTTCAGTGCTGATAGCCCTACGATTAAGGGTATTTTATATAAGAATTGGTGTTTGCTTAATGAGGATATTAATATTAGGGGTAAACTCCCTGATAAGCCCTTTATTGTACATAGAAGGGGCTATAATTTGAAGTCTGTCTTTGAACATTATACTATGAATATCAAGGGCCTGAATGGAGTAGTAAAATGTGGTAGGTGTACGTATTGTAAATTCTTCCTTGAGACGGACAGATTTTCAGTAGTTTGAAAAATGTTTTATATAAGAGGGAGGTTTAATCTTGGGTTAGTATATATATATATAGCTTTATGCCAGCTCTGTGGCACTTTTTTATGGGGCTAAAATGGAACAAAATCTTTGTGAAAGAGTTTATGAGCATCAGTATGATACTAAAAAAGGAAGGAATATTAACACATTATTTAAAAAGGAAAGAATATTAACGCATTAGTTAGACATTTAATGTGTCATGAGGATCATAATTTTAAGTTTACAGTTCTGGAAAGGGTTAAACCTAGTCGCAGGGGTGGACAATGGCAAATGGTGTTAGAGAATCATGAACTTTTTTGGCAAGTTTTTTTGAATTCCTATAAATGACCAGGGTTAAATGACCATGTCTCTATTTCTCCACTATTAAAACTATGGGTGTTGAAGAGGTGATTTAATATTTAATATCTGATATTTAGTTATTCATAAGGTTTTGATTACTGATTGTGATTTTTATGGAAAGAGGTCACATGATCGGGTCTATATTGAATTCTTGAAAGCTGACAGTGTCGAATCTGACATTGTTGGCACGAGAATAGTGAAACTGCAGAACGTTGAAGAAGTAAATGGAAATCTCCATAAGGGGAGATTTCCATTTACTTCAGTCTAGTGTGTCCTTGGAGTTGATATATTTAAGTAGCGGGGGTGTGGGGGGTGCCTGCCTACACCATTTTGTTTTGTTTTATTTTATTTTTTGGAACATTCAGTGTTTTAACAGTTCGATCACTAAGGGTCGACCTTTAGTGATTCGAACTGTTAAACATTCGATGTTCCAATACAGACCCGCATGATCTTGTAATGGTCACACAATTTGTGATTTTTATTATTAAAATGTAATTGGGACTGTTATGTGTTGTCTGAGGAAGATTTGGAATACCAGAATGAAAGTGCTTATTAAATAATTTGTTTTAAATCAACTGAGTCCGCAGTCTTTGAGTGTTTTTGTTGTTCCTAAGTTGGTTTCTTAGTTGTCTTGGTTCTTCTGGTGTTTGTGACTGTCATTAAATTGCTGTAACCTACTGCTTTGTCATCTTTGCAGCTCACTTGTCTTGTAATTGCTGCCATCTTTGCCTGGAATATAATGACATGAAGGACAAATGATGATGGAATCTGTAGTAAAACATTGCACTGTGAAAAAAAAATGACCCTGTTAAGTTTACAAGTCACATTATTGTCTTTAACAGAAGCACACAAAAAAGTATTTTTGTAAACCTCTCTACATCCCTTATAATCCTGTATGTCTAAATATGTTACCTCTGTGATCATACAACCTTCAGGCAAAGAAAAAAAACATTCTTTTCCCCTACAGTCCCATGGTCATGATGATTTCAATGCCTACTTTTCAACTAAAAATGGATGTTGGTTAAAAGTGATCAGATGTTTCTGATTTGAATGAAGCCAGTATAACCATATGCAGACATACCAGTATTATTACTTTTTTGGATAACCATAAACAACTTCATCTGTTTTACGTTAAATCATTGGTGCCGAGTTTTAGTTTTAGGCCTTAACAGTACTTTTAATTCTGTCATTTTTCTCTTAGTAGAAGTGACAACTTGTGTTGTTCATAGTACTACTATGTTGCTTCAGTCTCTCTCTTTTTAACTGCAGATTTACAGTTAAAATTCATGTTTTTCAACCCTGCCTCTCATCCGTTCAGGACTATGGCAGGTACAGACTTTAGTCTGTTATTTATTTATTTATTTATTTATTTATGAATTTACTAGCTCTAGACTATCACGTTTTCTATTTTGTCCTTTACAGAGATGATATTGTCCTTTTCCAGTCTGTCAGCAGAAGGCATTTCTAGACCTCCACAAGATGAATGCACATTTTCCAGCATCTAGTTCTGTCCAAACAGTTACATGCCTGTTACATTGTAACCAAAGCTGTGTGTTCTGTCCAAACAGATGCATGCCTGTTACATTGTAACCAAAGCTGTGTGTTCTGTCCAAACAGCTACATGCCTCTTACATTGTAACCAAAGCTGTGTGTTCTGTCCAAACAGCTACGTGCCTGTTACATTGTAACCAAAGCTGTGTGTTCTGTCCAAACAGCTACATGCCTGTTACATTGTAACCAAAGCTGTGGGCTGAGACTCAGTAAAGCTTTCCTTTTTTTGTGTATCTCTTCACCTTGTCTGTAGCCTCTGAAACAGTCACTTCATACAATATTTCGGAATTTGACTAGGATACTTACTTTTCCACTAACTTTGATTGTCTGCAAGTGATACAAACCTAACAAACAAAACCTGCTTGCAGCATACTAACTTCCTTTATCCTACTGCCCTGAAAAAGTGGCTCTTAATTCATTTGTATTCCATCTCCTCATTTCCCCTGCATTGTCCACTAGTGCTACTTTTCTTCAAACCTTACTCAGTAGAAATGGCCATTTTATGCTGTTCTCATTCTATGAAACATCACTGTTGCACACAAGTCATATGGGCCAACTGCCTATATTTCTGAGGCCATTCTTTCTTTCTCTTTGGGCAGCACAGTGTAGTAGAGACTGGTATTGTCTCCCTCACAGTGCTTAGTTATTCAGTTTGATTCTCAGCTGGGTTACCTTCTGTGTAGAGCCTATGATCCTCTGGTTTCCTCTCACATCTTTAAGATGTGCTGAAGGTGAATTGAAATGCCTCCAAGTTACCTGTAAGCATGCATGCTGGGTGATTAGGGGTGTGTGTATGTGTCCTGTGCTGCACTAACACAGTATGAAATGCCTCAGAGTTACCTGTAAGAATGCATGCTGAGTGACTAGTGTTATGTGTATGTGTCCTGTGCCGCACTGAAACAGTATGAAATGCCTCCAAGTTACCTGTAAGCATGCATGCTGGGTGACTAGGGGTGTGCGTATGTGTCCTGTTCTGCACTGACACAGTATGAAATGCCTCTAAGTTACCTGTAAGCACGCATGCTGAGTGACTAGTGTTATGTGTATGTGTCCTGTGCTGCACTGAAACAGTATAAATGCCTCCAAGTTACCTGTAAGCATGCATGCTGGGTAACTAAGGGTGTATGTATGTTTCTTGTGCTGCACTGACACAGTATGAAATGCCTCCAAGTTACCTGTAAGCATGCATGCTGGGTGATTAGGGGTGTGTGTATGTGTCCGGCACTGCACTGACACAGTGTGAAATACCTCCATGCTACCTGTAAGCATGCATGCTGGGTGACTAGGGGTGAGTATGTGTTCTGTGCTGCACTGACACAGTATGAAATGCCACCGAGTTACCTGTAAGAATGCATGCTGAGTGACTAGTGTTATGTGTATGTATCCTGTGTTGCACTGAAACAGTATGAAATGCCTCCAAGTTACCTGTAAGCATGCATGCTGGGTGACTAGAGGTGTGTGTATGTGTCCTGTGCTGCACTGACACAGTATGAAATGCCTCCGCGTTACCTGTAAGCATGCATGCTGGGTGACTAGCGGTGTGTGTATGTGTCCTGTTCTGCACTGACACAGTATGAAATGCCTCCAAGTTACCTGTAAGCATGCATGCGGGGTGAGTAGGGGTATGCGTATGTGTTCTGTGCTGCACTGACAGTATGAAATGCCTCCAGGTTACCTGTATGCATTAATGCTGGGTGACTAGGGGTGTGTGTATGTGTCCTGTGCTGTACTGACATAGTATGAAATGCCTCCAAGTTACCTGTAAGCATGCATGCATGCTGGATGACTAAGGGTGTGAGTATGTGTCCTGTGCTGCACTGATACAGTATGAAATGCCTCCAAGTTACCTGTAAGCATGCATGCATGCTGGGTTACTGGGGTGTGTGTATGTGTTCTGTGCTGCACTGGCACAGAATTCAGGAATGGCTTCTCTGTCTTGTGCCAGTGAATGCCAATCTGGTTCCTCCATGATCCTGAACTGGAACAAGCAAGTAAATGGTAAACACATGACTGAGTATTTATACCTTCATCCTTAATCTTACATCCTCTTACTCTCTGTGCCAGGATATTAAAGTAATCTTACTCTGATATAACATTCATTAAACATTCCCATGTATAAACTCACTACTGCTAGGTGTGTATTCCCTGTCATATTGCACTGATATGACTCATCATCATCATTATCATCTCCATCATCATCATTAGCCCCCCTTTTCCCATTTTTTACATGAGATTGGAATGTCACATCACTTGTCGACATTCTCCTACCTTCTTTGACACTCATGCCTGACTGTTGCAGGTCTTTTCTCACACAATCTGTCCACCTCTTTGCTGGATGCCCTTTCTTCCTCTTGCCTTCCTCCTGTCTGTTCCAAATCATCTTCACCACACTGTCTTCTACATTCCTGCACATATGCCTGAACTACTGCAGTCTGTTCTTTTTTACCCTTTCTGCAATTGGCGCTACTTTAGTTTCTCCTCTTGTGTCCTTATTTCTTCATCTGTCCCAGTCTCCATCACCTCTAACTTCTTCAACTGCTCTGCCTTTATTGCCCAGGTTTCTGTACCATACAGTAGTACTGGTCACACCACTGTTTTATACACTGTACTTGTGATCTTCTTTGGCATTCTTCTGTCATATACTACCCCTGACATTCTGTGTGAGTTGGCCAAAGCTCCTCTGATTCTAGCTTTGACCTCCTCATTCATATTTCCCGTCTCTTCAACCACCCCTCCCAGATACTTGAAACTCTTAACCTGTTTTACACTTTTCCTTTCTATCTCACTTTTCAGCATCTTCTGATTTCACACATTTGCTGCTATTACAACTGTCTTATCTGTACTCAGTTTCATCCCATGTGCCTTCAGTTTTCCACTCCATTCCCCTACACTTTGTGCAGTTCTTGCACAAAGTCTGCCTGTAATACCACATCTTCTGCATATAACAAATTTATTGATCTGTCCCCTCTGACCTGTTTGCTAATGTAGTCTATCACCAGTATGAACAGCAGTGGGCTCAGATCTGAACCGTGGGGCACACCCTCTCCGCTGGGAACCTCTCTGTAAGACCAAACACTGTTTGTACTTAAGTCATTGGGTCCTTGTAAATACCTTGCACTAATTCTACAATGTTCCTGGGACTTTGCAACACTGCAAGATTGCCCAAATCAGCTTTCTAGGGACCTTTTCAGATGCTTTCTTCAAGTATAGCAATGCCCATTTGGATTGTTTCATTATTTCTAGCTTCTTTTCAAGTACCTGTCCAACTGCAAACATTGGGTCTGTTGCTCTACATCCTGATCTAAATCATAACTGCTCATTTCCCATTTTACTTTCTACTACTCTGCATATTTATTTATCAACCACCTTTTTCAGCACTTTCATGCAGTGTGACAGGAGTTTGATACCTCTACACTGCCCACAGTTCAGGTCACCCATTACCAACACCAATTCCTGTTGTTCTGCTTTAACTAGGCCCTGCAACTGATGCACAAATGTACTCTTTTCCTCACTATCACAACCATGGTGTCAGGCATAGGCTGTCACTATCACAACCATGGTGTCGGACATAGACTGTCACTATCACAACCATGGTGTCAGGCATAGGTTGTCACTATCACAACCATGGTGTCAGGCATAGGCTGTCACTATCACAACCATGGTGACAGGCATAGGCTGTCACTATCACAACCATGGTGTGGGGCATAGGCTGTCACTATCACAACCATGGTGTGGGGTATAGGCTATCACTATCACAAACATAGTGTTGGGCATAGGCTGTCACTATCACAACCATGGTGTCAGGCATAGGCTGTCATTATCACAGCCATGGTGTGGGGCATAGGCAGTCACTATCACAACCATGGTGTCGAACATAGACTGTCACTATCACAACCATGGTGTCGGGCATAGGCTGTCACTATCACAACCATGGTGTTGGGCATAGGCTGTCACTATCACAACCATGGTGTGGGGCATAGGCTGTCACTATCACAACCATGGTGTGGGCCATAGGCTGCCACTATCACAACCATGGTGTGGGACATAGGCTGTCACTGTCACAACCATGGTGTCATGCATAGGCTGTCACTATCACAACCATGGTGTGGGGCATAGGCTGTCACTATCACAACCATGGTGTGGGGCATAGGCTGTCACTATCACAACCATGGTGTGGGGCATAGGCTGTCACTATCACAACCATGGTGTGGGACATAGGCTGTCACTGTCACAACCATGGTGTCGGGCATAGGCTGTCACTATCACAACCATGGTGTCAGGCAAAGGCTGTCACTATCAAACCATGGTGTGGGGCATAGGCTGTCACTGTCACAACCATGGTGTCAGGCAAAGGCTGTCACTATCACAACCATAGTGTGGGACATAGGCTGTCACTATCACAACCATGGTGTGGGCCATAGGCTGTCACTATCACAACCATGGTGTGGGCCATAGGCTGTCACTATCACAACCATGGTGTGGGCCATAGGCTGTCACTATCACAACCATGGTGTGGGCCATAGGCTGTCACTATCACAACCATGGTGTGGGCCATAGGCTGTCACTATCACAACCATGGTGTGGGCCATAGGCTGTCACTATCACAGCCATGGTGTGGGCCATAGGCTGTCACTATCACAACCATGGTGTGAGGCATAGGCTGTCACTATCAGAACCATGGTGTGGGACACAGGCTGTCACTATCACAACCATGGTGTCGGGCAAAGGCTGTCACTATCACAACCATGGTGTGGGACACAGGCTGTCACTATCAAACCATGGTGTGGGGCATAGGCTGAGATTATGAATCCTGCTCTATCATTGCATGGGAGTTTGATTGCCATGATTAGCCTGTCACTAATTCTGATGACATCCGTCATTGTCTTCTGAAGCTTCTTCCTCATTACAATTCCCACACCATTTCTAACCTGTCCTCCTCCTGAATAGTGAACTCTGGATCCCAAACCAAGTGCCTTTGCTGCACTGCCCTTCCGTCTTGCCTCTTGGATACATAGGATATCCAGCTTCCTCTGTACCATCATGTCATCTACTTCCAAGCTCCATCCTGTCAGTGAACCTACACTTAGTATAGCAATTCTTAGTTCATATTTGGTGGGTTGACTGGGTTTACATCCAGTTTTCATTCAACAGCACTATCCCAGATAACCAAAGATGGGAACTGTACACTGGCCAGCCAGTAGCTTATTTTTCCAGGGCTGCTGGGCTTTATGGCAGACACACACTGTCAACAGGAGCACATACACCCTTCCCACCATTAGCATGGGTCCCTGACGTAGGTCAGAGTAGGCCAGGTCCTCAGTCCACTTATGACTGGCAAATACCCATGCCCATTTTGGAGACATTGGTCAACACAACCAGATCACCAAGAGCCATACTTTTACACCATGAAGTGTCCCGGCTGTGGCATGCAGTCTGTGATCCTTGTTCTCCTACCTTGAGGATACTGCGCACCCTAGTAGATGCCCAAAAATGTTGGTCTCGTAAAACTCTTCCCCCTTTAGGGCACCATCTAGAGTCTGTTCTGCTGCCCACAACTCCATTCTTAGGTGAACTTGTGATGGAAACACTCAGCATGTTTTTCAAAGGTGGGAGAAAACCCACAGTGACACAGGAAGAACATACAAACTCCTAACCGGCATTGGTTGGAGGTCAGGATCATTGTACCAGTGCATGGTAGGCAAAGACCTTAACCATTATATCACTGATATGATTACCAGAAGATATTATGTTTCCCAGCAATGTTACAGTTTTCTCTATTGGCTAAAGAAGGTGCTAGTACTTGAATGCAAACGGCATTTTCAAACCCCAAATAATCCACAATAAAATGTTAATTGTGAGTCTTCATGAGCCCTTTCACAGCAATGACATGTTGTTAATGTGTATATGCGTGTGTGCATGTGTGTGTTTGTGTGTGTGTGTGTGTGTGTGTGTGTGTGTGTGTGTGTGTGTGTGTGTGTGTGTGTGTGTGTGTGTGTGTGTCTGCGCATGCATCTGTGTGTACATCTGTTTCTGCATGCATGTGTGTGTGTGTGTGTGTGTGTGTGTGTGTGTGTGTGTGTGTGTGTGTGTGTGTGTGTGTGTGTGTGTGTGTGTGTGTGTGTGTGTGTGTGTGTGTGGGTGCGTGTGTAGTATTTTGTTTGACTCTTTAGTGCACTTCCCGTGTACCATTACAGTTTCCTTCATAGTCATGTGTTGTGCATGGCATTTTTCTGCAAAATCCAAAGTAAGTAAATACAAGTAAAAAGGAGACTGAAAGAGCATTGGCAACAGTTATTTGTCTACTAGCTGTTCCCTGAGATGAATGGATGTTATTAAGTTCTAACCTGAGGATCTGAGGGAAAGAATACATTTGTTCTTGATGTAATGTTAGATCTGAAACTTAAAAAGAACTGTATTACCTTTAAATGTTATTTTGTTACAAAAATCTCTCAAATCTGCCTTTACACTGATATTAAAAGTGAATTAAATGAATAATGCAAACTTTCAGAGGCTATACATTTTTAAAGATGTTACTTTTGATTTTTTTCCTCAATTTTTTTTTATTTTTTCAAATACATTTGAATGAATTCCTTAGTATTTATACATAACATCTTAAATAACTGTGTACACTATTTACATTAACCTGACACTATAACATCTTAATGTATACAGTTACTTTATAAGTATGTCCAGTCCATTATCAGTGTGTGTGATTAATTATCGTATCATGTCAATCAATTATAAGACTTTCCCCCAAGGGTTGTCGATAAATGGCTTTGGATAAATTCTTAGTTCTTTCATTTTAATTTCCAATAATGCTGTGGTCTTCAGTGCACTGTAGACGTTTTCCATAGTTGGTATTGTATTTGTATTCCATCTTCTTGTTATATACTTCCTTGAAATTGCAAATATAGTCCATACTAGATACGTTTGACCTATTCAAATGAGGACCTTTGTTCACATTCAATAATACAAAAGCTTTAGTTAAATAAAATAATTCATTAAATAAAGTTTGTAGAAAGTTATTAATACCATTCCAAAATGGCTTAATTTTAACACAATCAAAGAAAATGTGGTTCCAATCTGTACTGTGTACTTGCACACATCTCTAACATATTCCTTTTATGGAATAACTAATTTTACTGATTCTATCTGGGGATAAGAATGCTCTGTGAAAGCATTTCAATGAAACACTTTCCAGTATTGTGTAAAAATGTATATTTTATTGATAATAAGGTATTTGCTTTAATATCTTCAGTTAACTGTATTGCGTTCTGTTATTATATATCTCCATTATGAGGTTTTGTGTGTTGTTATATAGTTTATCAACATTTTGTAAAATTTTGAAATACTGTTTCCCAAGTCAAAGTCATTATATATGATTTCATATATGTATTTCATAAATTTAGGTATTTCTTTAAATGAAGAATTGTTAATTATTCTACTTAAATCTTGTGAATATGACAGAATACTCTGTAAAGTTAGCCAGTCCTGTTGTGGAATTTTGTATGTTGTTTTTATTACTTGCATATCAGCTCTTTGATACATTGCAGCCAACAAACAAATCCTTTCTGTTCCCAGGAATTAATAATTCTCTATATATTATGTGGAAAGTTCTTTGTGACTATAAATGGTGTTAAAAGATCAAACCAGATTTGTAAATCTATATTTGCATTAATAATTTTCCTAAATGAGTCGATGAAAAAATTAATCATATGAGTTTTAGTGGGCTTAGTTATGTTATATTGCATACTAATAGATAATATGTGCCATGGCAAATTGTTTTATCTGTTATTTGAAATTTATTTGTAAATCAAATTAATTCATTGATATTACAGTTAGTAATTCTTTCCAATTTGCAGAGTAATTTGGACTTATCCATTCTGAGATTGTCTTAGATATTGATGTTTTTATATATGTTTCTATATCAGGGAAGTTTAATCCTCCCTGTTTCCCTGGTCTGACATGATGTATTAAAGCTATTCTGTTTTTTTTGGGAAACCATAAAAATTTTTTTAGGCATGAATTTATTTCCTTAAGTTTATTCCATTTTGGTAACAGTTGTATTGCCAAGGCTATATATAGGATATTGGGCAATATAACCATTTTATTAACTGTAGTCTATCTTCAAATGTTAATATTATTTTGTTCCATTCTTCCACAGAGATTTTAATTGTATTGATGATATTATTGTAGTTTTTTTAGACCAATTCATTATTATCCTTGCATAACTCAATTCCTAGATATTTTAAGGTAGATTCTTGTTTCCCTGTGATGTGATCCCCCTTAGTCTGTAGTTCTTTTTTTTATTTAAAAATAAAAATTTTGATTTTGATTTATTGAAATGGAGCCCTGAAGTCATGTGAAATTTTCAGTTAATATATCTAATTCTTCTAATGTCTCTTTTGTATTAGATAATGTTAGTAATATGTCATCAGCAAATAGCATTGCTTTAGAATTGTATTGTTCATAAACAATAAAAGTAGAAACCACCAACTGTAGGTTGTAGGTTGGCTCTCGTTTTGTTTACATTGTTCATAAACAGCTATTCCTTTGATTTTTATATTGTTAGCAATTGAATCTGCCAATATTTCAATAGCCAGAGCAAATAGAATTGGTGACATGGAACATCCTTGTTTAGTGCCTTCTGTTATATGTATAGATTCAGAGGTAAATGGATCTAATTTGACATACGCTAAATTATTTGTATATGTATATATATATATATATATATATATATATATATATATATATATATATATATATATGTATATTCTTTAGGAGATGAACAAAGAATGCAGGAAATTCAAATAGCATTAGGATTTTGAATAAATAGTCCCAATTTTGGCAATCAAAGGCTTTCTCTGTATCTAAGCCAATTATGAGTGTTTCTTTATTTTCTTTATTAACATAATCTACAATAGAAATTGTCCTTTTAATATTGTCATGTGTGTGTCTATGATAGATAAATCCAGCTTAATCATTATTTATTGTTTTGGATAGTGGTATTTTCATTCTGTTAGCTAATATTGTTATAAATATCTTATAGTCATTATTTAATAATGGTATATGTCTATATGAGGTACAGAGGTTTGAGGATTTGTTTTCTTTTTGGATTAGTATGATTAAGGAATATCTCCAAGAGGGTGGTATTAAAGCTTGTGACTGAATTTCTAATAGAGTTTTATGGAAAATGGATAGTATCTTTGAAGGAAACGGTTTATATATTTCCATAATTATGCCACCTATACCTGGAACTTTATTATTTTTACCTTGTTTTATTGTATCTGTAATTACCTTGCAGGATATGGGTGCTTGCAGATCTAGTTTTAATTTTTCTGTTTTTTTTATATTAGAACATTTTTCATATATATTTAATTGATTGATAGTATATTTTCTTTTTGGAAATGTTCCATATAGTGATTTCTATAGGCATCAAGAATGTCACCTATATCCGAGACATTTTTCCCTTTCTTTTCATGGAAGATACGTTTAATGTTATTAGCTTTTGATTATATTTTAATTCTTGTGGAAAAATTATGTAGATATTTGGGAGAAGTGGCCAATGTATTAATGCTGAGTTTTTCTCAAGCTAAACCAGTTTTATGTATTAGAATTTTGTTGTATTTATTGTTTAATACTTATACTTTCTTTTTCATCTCCAAATGATTTTGATTTTTTCAGCTTTTACTGACAAAAGTTTGGATTGTAGATCTAATAATTCAAAATCCCATTCTCTGATTTTTTTTTATACCAAGTTAGGGTTTTACCATATATGTAAGCTTTTGATGAGTCACATATCATTATTTTATTTATCTCTGTGGTGTAATTAATATCTAAGAAGAACTGTAATTCAGATAATAACCAGGGTTTGAACTCTTTAATTTTAGTTATATATGCTGGAATTCTGGAGTTAAAGATTAATGGTTTGTACCCACTTTGAAGTTTTAGTATCAACAAATTGTGGTCTGAAAAGGGGCAGGGAGTGATTGAGAAATTTTAGAGTGTAAGTCATGGGCAGCAAATATTTTATCTATTCTAGTTTGGGTACCAAATCTGTTATCTTGATGGGAAAACAACAAAGATTTATCTTCTTTAAATTTGAAAGTATCTGCAATATGAAATTATTCTACTCACTTGTTTAAAGCATTTGATACAGCAGATGTACGCAGTGGTCTTTTATTTGTAGTTTTAGAAATATCAAATATACAGTTAAAATATCCTCCTAATATTAAGTTGCCTTTATAATTATTGTATATGAAATCCAAGTGTTTTTAACAGTTCCTGTTTCAGTGCCTGGGAACTAGTATAGATTGGCTAGGGTCCATATTCTGTTATTATATTTAACTATTACTAATGTCATAAGGCCTTCTTTATCTTCATACTTATAAATGCTTTTTGGGTTAATCACATTTGTTTTCTGTAAAATTGTTACCCCTTTTGTCTTTGTCTTATAAGTGGATTGCACCAATATCATATATTCCTTAGGATTCCATTTGTAATTGTCATTTGTTTTGAAATGAGTTTCTTGAAGGAAGACATTTTGTGCTTTGTTCAGTTTTAAATATTTCAGTAGATTTGATCTATTGCTAGGATTGGTTAAGCCATTGGTATTTAAAGATAATAAAGTTAAATCCATCTTATATTATTTAGACTATGTATTTTTTGTTTTATTGTGACTATTAAACATTTTCCTCTGATAACTATAAAGTATATGTTTGAGCTTTTAAAGGAAATGATCAGTTTTATACTTTGAGTGTTTACCAATAAAGTAATGTTTTAGTCAGGCATACTAAAAATGTTTTTGTGAAATAAATTTAAACTAATAAATGTTAATAAAACTAAGATCTGCACTAGTCATGGAGTAAATACCTTGACAATCCAGAACATCTGAGCTCCATACATTGAATTATCATATGGAGTATATTTGTAATAGGAATAAGCAATATTTATATTATTTTGAACAGATGTAGTACTATTGTAGATTAGACAGAATTCTAATACAATATACATGTCTACTTATTGTATAAGTAATTAATATTTACATGAAAGATAGATGGCAAGCAATTCAATCATAGTAAAGTAGAATGTATCATATATAAAACCTCAGTAAAAAATTATAGCACACAGTTATTTAACATATTCACCCTTATTGATGAAGTCTTTCAAAACTTATTACTTAATATAAATAGATGGTAATAATATTAATACCTAATGTTTATAATACAATGTATTTTACTGATATATCAGAAGTTGTATTTCATTATTTGCCAGCATGTAAGTAATCACTTTGTTTGTTGCTAACTTACTTACAGCATCAAGTTTGTTTTATGTGACCATTGATGAAAGTTAGTGCATTTTAATTATCAGTTTATCCCTCGTCCCCCCATTTCCTACACATATGGATGTTCATATCAATCACTTCTTATTATAAAATGAGTAAAATTATAGGTTAAAAACAACATATTCACTTATTGTGATTAATGATTACAAGTTCCCTTTCCATATTCATAAATTGCCATTTTATGGCATATACTGAAAATGTTTAGATTTAAATGGCAACATTCTATTTTGCATAATCAGCAAAGGTTAAACTGACTGATTATTGTCAATTTAATATTATTTGTTCAGAATGTGATCATTACATTCTGTGACATTCCTAGTTCAGGCTTCTATTGTTTCCCTTGAACAACTTTGTCAGTGTGGTGTTGTATATAAAACATTAGTTACCTTGGTAACAGTTTAAGTATTATGTATGGGCAAGCTGGGTTACAAAACCACAATTCAAGTTAAAGCAATTATATGACTCGTTATGCACATTTACTTATATGAGAAAATCATCATGCTTCACCTTGATGTTCAATGTAGTGTATGCCATTTATAACAAGTTAAAACAGTAGTGTTATTACACACAAGCCCATGTTATTAAACTGAGTGTCTATTGTCAATTAATACTATTTGTTCAGAATATTATTGTTACATAGTGACATTTCAAGTTCAGGCTTCTATTATTTCTCTTGTCAGTTTGATGTCATCTATAAAACATTAACTACCTTGGTAACCGCTTAAGTATTATATATGGTTAAGATGGGTTACAAAAACTACAATTCAAGTTAAAACAATTACATGACTTGTTATGCATATTTACTTATATAAGAAAATCATCATGCTTCCCCTTGATGTTCACTGTAGTGTATGTCATTTATGACAAGTTAAGACAGTAGTGTTATTATACACAAGCCCATGTTATTAAATCCCAACTTTAATATCTAAATTCAGCAGACTGCTTCATCTTATATGACGATTATATATTTTATGTCTAGATTTACTAAAATCATACATTACATAACCATTCTGTGTGTTTTTTTTTTTTTTTTTTTGCTGTTGCTTAGTTATTTGAGAGACCACAAGCTGTAATGCTTATTCTTATTATTAGTTCCTTCCCAGCATGTTTATACAGTCCATAGACTTTAAATTATGAGACCCTTCTAGTTTGTTATTTGTTATAAGTACATTTCCATCCTTACATACACACATATCAATACTTCAAGCACGGGCAACAATGCCCATCCAGTTTTGCCAGAATACCATTCACTAGTTCATGTGGTGTGTTTCCAGGCTGTTCTTAAAATATCCAAACCAATATTTGTCCTGTTCCATTTTACCAGCCTGTTCCATGCAGTGGCCCCTCTGCTAGTCAGCCACTCTACACACCTTCCATTCCCAAAGATATTTCCATGAAGGAAATCTGATGGCTCTCTAGCACTTCCTGGCAACCCCAAACACCCCTAGAATCAGCTATCCCCATATGCCCAACACGTCTGAGCAAGCTCACCTCCCAGACCACTGCAAAGGGTTCTGCACAAGACCAACTGCTCTTAGTCTTTCACAATAACTCAGACATCCACTCGTATGTAAGTCCTTAATGTGTTTGGACCAAAATACATTTTAAATATAAAATTGCACTTATTATTGTATTTATTTATTTTTTTATCAAAAATCAACTTAATGAGCGAAACAAAGTGTTTGGAGACTATCAATATGTTTTTTTTTTTTTTTAAACCAAAAACTTCATTGCCAAGAATCATCTTGGAGGCTCCTCAGAGCTGTTAAGCATTATCATCACTCTGTCTCCATTACCATAGCAACCTGGGAGCATCTGTTTCTGTTAGTGTGTCTGTATACTGCATACCGGAGGCTTGTGATGCACCTGAAGCAAAGCTTCACTTCACTGCAACTTCAAGCCTAAATTCCCTCCCTTAAAGTGAGGCAGCAGCCAGGAAAAGAACGGAGAGCAAACTGATCCAAAAAAAAAACCTCCCAACAAGCCGCCACAACAAGAGATAACACATTCTTCCATTCATTCATTCCAGCCTTCCCACCTCTCACTCAGCAGATGTATAAACCAACTATTCTCTGCCAAAATATCCCAAATCACAGTTCTATCCACCTCCTTCCCCTGGATCCAGGCTAAAACACCAAATGTCTCTTCCTAATACACAAGCATCAGTAAACCTCGATCACAAGCCACAACCCACAGCTTCCTGGAGATGAAAACAGCAACATACAACAGCTGCCAGACACAGCTGCATCCACACACACCATGCCAGGCTTAATCAAACAGCACTCAAAGCTATGATACCTGTCATAACTGATATCAGCTATGTTTAGACAGAATAATAATGGCATTTGTACTAGCTGCCAGACACAGCTGCATCCATGCACGCCATATCAGGATTGATCAAACAGCACTCATAGCTGTGATACCTGCCATAACTGATATTAACTATATTTAGACAGAATAATGATAACATTTGTACTAAGAGCTTGCTACTATTATTTAACCAGGATATACATGACATTTCTAAATCATACTTTAACTGAAGAAGGCATTAGTCTCCATGACAGCATTGTTTTCAAAACACTGTACTGTTACTGCTATTATATATGATGTTAATTTGTTACATTTGAGTCTGAACTCTGATGAATGGTACCTTGTTGAATTAGTTAACTAATTACTTAAATTATTATAAGTAAAATCGGTACTTACGTATTATCGCAACCACCATGTTCTACATGGTTTACTCTGCAGGTGTGCATGCTACAGATGGGTAAACATGACTATAAGTAAATGTGGTACTGTTTAGATTGTTATGTTACAAAACACAACTGAAGTGTATCATGGTGAAATTAATGTAGTACAAATTAATGATAATACACTAACATTTGGGAAAAAAAACGAAATAGTTCGGAATATTTCTGAGGCAGCAGCGGCTGTATCCTAATTCGGTATTGAGTGGGCCTGTGATCCATACATTGTTACAAAGTCTGTTAATGTTTACCCCAACCAGACATTTTTGTCTAAAAAAAATCCTACAAACACTAAATAATTCTTTGAAGTTTTACTGGAAATACCTATTGACAGGGAAAATGACAAAACGCTTTTACTAACAATGACAGGTTATGATGGGGGGCAAAACACAATATTGTGATGTGGCAGACATTATAGTCCTCCTGCTTTCAGGCAGAGTCAGTATGTTGTTGCCTGTGGATGGAAATGCTGCAAAAGGGAGTTCGATTACATGAAATGTCACTGATTTAGACGAGGGTACCAACGCTGAAGTAGTTTTCACCTTCAGTGAGTCATTCAGAATGTGGTGGTTGCGATAATACGTAAGTACCATAAAAACAATGAAAAATGAACAAGATATGTATTCATGAGTTCAAGTACGGGAATAGAAACTTCTATGTTTGTATTATATGTTGCTTTGTTTGGCTTATATATAATGTAAATAGTAACCCATCTTGACCTACCTTTGTTTGTGAAGAATTACAGTGATGTTATAGCCAGCAACAAGTCTGCAGGTAATTTAAACGGAGATAATACCGTACGTCTGAATCAACGTAAAGTGGACTTTGAAAATGTTTATAATTTTAAATACAGTTTTAAAACTAAAAATGCATTTAAAGTGCCTGTAAATGAAGTTAATTCTACTTTTAGAAACAATATGAGATTGTTTGATGAAATGTTATTTAAATTTAAAAACCTAGAAATGGAAAATGCGTATTTAAATGAATGTTTAAGTTTAAAAATTGTGCCTAAGGGTCTTAGGGTATGTAGGTATCCGAACAAAGTTAGGGTAGGCAGTGAATTTCATGTTGAGCTTTTGCACATTTTTGACACGTGTGGGTTTGAAATTTTGAAAGCCATTATTAAAGAAAACATTAGGGTTATGGATGATTTAAATAAAAGAATAGAAGAGGTCAATGAATGTATTACTAAGGATCTATTGTTTTCAGTAGAAGATAATCAGGTCAAATACCAAAACACATTGAGAAATATTGAGAAAAGCATGAACAATATTTTTGAGAGGAAATGTAAAAAGCTTGATAGGGACATGATGGAATAAAAAGAGAAAATTAACTACCCAAAACCTAGGGACTTTTTTCCACAAAAATATAACATTGTCCATAAACAAGGAAATTTGGACAAAGAGGATTATGTGGAAAGTGAGGAGAGTGATGTTGATAGGGGGGAAAAAGAATTTCCTGAGTTGAGGAGATCAGAAAGAATTAAGAATTATTATCAGAGGAATCCCCAAAAAAACTATCGGGGGGGGGGCACCATATCAAAGGTACCAGAACAAGAGCAGACCTTACAGAGAATGGTAGTGTGTGCAAGTGGGAGTGTTGAGGTCCCTAACAGAGTGAGACAAATAGTCAATGAAGGAATTGTATGGAAATCAGGGAACTATAATATTTATAATTATAGTGGTTTAGAAATTACTGATGTGCACTTTCAACTATTTACAAAGGGAATGAAATTTGTGCCTAACAAGAAGGCAGATTTGAACAAAGTTTTAATTGATCTCAAAATGTTTACAAGGAAGAAAAATCTTGAGTTGATGTTCCATGAACAAAGGGACAATAACAGGGTACAGGGGAACCTGAAGAAAAAAAGTGTTTTTAACCCACCCTTAAACCAGCAACTGAGGAATTTTGAAACAGTGATGGAGAAAAAATTAAGGAAAGCACTTGTGGGTAATAGGGTAGGATATAATTTAACAAAGGAAGAGAATGAGTTACTAGTGCAGCTTTCTAGAGACCCCACTTTAAGAATACTTAAACCTGATAAGGGAGGGGGGACCATAATTATGGACCAAATGTCTTATGAGGCTAAAATGTTAGAATTATTAGGCAATGAAGAGCGATATGTGAGATCCTCTATAAATGAAATTAATATTGCAAACAGGAATGTATATTTAAAATTGTACGATCTATTGCTGGAAGGGGTAATTGATTTGAGCACATTTAGATTTCTAAATGTGGAAAAACCCAAGGTCCCCAACATATTTGGAATACCCAAGGTCCATAAAAATGAGTCGAACCCACCCATGAGACCTATAGTTTCTTCAGAGGGATCTGTTACAGCCCCTATAGACAAATGGTTAGATTGTAAGTTAAAGGGAGTAGTAAAGGAAGGGGCAGGTGTTGTTAAGGACTCATGGGATTTACTTCGGAACATTAAGAAGGAATTTTTTGAAGAAGGTTTAATTTTCATAACCCTGGATATAGTGGACCTTTTCTCATCTATTCCATACAAAGAAGGGTTAGAATGGTTTGAGGAGGCATTAATTAATTATGGGAAATTTACACACAATGAATTTTGCTTAATATTAACTTTAATGGACATTGTACTGAAAAGCAGCTATTTGCATTTTGAGGGGGAATTTTTTAAGCAGACAAAAGGAATTGCTATGGGTGCAAATTGTGCACCCATGTATGCTAATATAATTCTGGCAGCTTGGGAACAGAAATTTGTTCTGAATTCTAAGTTTAAAAACTGCTGGAAAATGTATAAACGGTTCTTGGACGATATTTGTTTATTATGGGTAGGATCGGACTCAGAATTTGAGGCTTTTTACCAGTATATTTCTCAAACCACTTCCTTCCTCTCATTTACTTATTCGAAGAGTGTAAACTGTTTAAAATATTTGGATATTTTTGTGGGGAAAGGCGAAGGTGAATTTTATTCAAAGGTATTTAGAAAGGACAATTATTCTAATTCTTTCTTAGCCTATGAGAGTGCACATCCCCATCACCATAAGAAGGGAATAATTAAAGGGCAGTATGTTCGAGGTAGCTGAATGTCCTCTAGGGACCTTGACTTTGAGGAAGAATGTAATAAATTACATGTAATGTTTTTGGATAGAGGGTATCCGAACGCTTTAATTGAGGAAATTGAAAATGAAGTTAGGAAAGGAAGATTAGACAAATATCAGCCCATTTTGGGGAAGGACGAAGTCATCAAGGAGTTGGATGAAACCAAGAAGGATAATTTTGAGGTGAAAAACAATTTTATATTGGATTATAGTGGTCAGGCAAGAGTTATTAGAAGGATGATGGAAGATGAATGGGCAAAGTTTAGTGAATTTTCTGATTTGGGAATTTTGTTTACACAGCCTCTTAAATGCACATACAGAAAAGGAAAAAATTTAAAAAATGTTCTTGAAAGTAAAACGAAGGACAATAGAACTACCAGGGAGAGAAAGGGTACTTTTAAATGTGGGAGGTGCTCACAGTGCCCATTTATTTGCAACAAGGATACCGTATATATTGAGAGTAGAGACATATTAGTTCATAGTAAACAATATGTTAATTGTCAGACTGTAGTATAATTTATTTGAGCTTTTGCAAGAAATGTGATGCATTTTATTTGGGGAAGTCCGAAAGAAGACTACGAAATAGAATTTACGAACATATGTATGAAATTAAAACAAAATGTATGAGCAATGCCCTATATAAACATAAAACTAAATGTGAAGAGGCTGATTTTACTTTCTTTGTGCTGGAGGTTGTGAACAAGGATGTCCGGGGGGGACCCTGGGAAGACACAACTGAGTATACGGAGCCGCCTATAATCCACCAGGTCTTAATAATTATGTGTCACTAGCCCCAGTATTAAAAATAAGGGCAGCGAAGCTTTGATATGTGAATGGAAAGCCTTTGGTCCAAGAACATATTATAAAAAGAGCGTATACTACCATTTTTTAAGTACAATTAGACACATTATATATTTATATTTAAATTAATTCTTGTAGGTTTTTTAACATGAGATCTCTTGTTAACAACAAAAAGGTTAAAAAGTATTGTTTCAAGCACTTTAATATAGCATTGAATGTAATGTGTTTTTTTGCACACTAGAGGGAGTGATGAAATAGATAGGTTTTTAATATATGTGTTTTATATATGTATTTATTATGGTTAAATTATTGAATTTTAAATCAAAGTTTCTATTTTCATAAATTTATTATAAGAATGAAATTTAGTAGGAAATGAAGTTTTTAATAAGGAATTAAAATGTAATAAGTTTGTTTTTTTAAAACAACAAAATGGCACTTTGACAAAGGCAGTAGTTTCAATGGGATTTTTCTATTAATAAAGTAATGAAGATTTTTATTGTATTATGAGCTCTAATTATCTAATTAGCAAATGTATTTAAGTTGAAGGGGAAGAGTATGTGTTATTCATTTGCATCTGAGGAAGTGAGCTGAAACGAAAACGCAGGTGTGGAGACATAGCGTTTATGTTATTCAGACATTGGAGCTGTTTTGTGGATTTTCGTGCTGACTGTGGTGTTCTGTGACATTTTCGTCATTAAAACTGTGAAAGTAAGAGGAGCCGTGTCTGTTTACTCCACTGGTACTTTTTGTTTTGTTTAGACATTATAGTCCTCCTGCTTTCAGGCAGAGTCAGTATGTTGTTGCTTGTGGATGGAAATGCTGCAAAAGGGAGTTCGATTACATGAAATGTCACTGATTTAGATGAGGGTACCAACGCTGAAGTAGTTTTCACCTTCAGTGAGTCATTCAGAATGTGGTGGTTGCGAAAATACATAAGTACCATAAAAACAATGAAAAATGAACAAGATATGTATTCATGAGTTCAAGTACGGGAATAGAAACTTCTATGTTTGTATTATATGTTGCTTTGCTTGGCTTATATATAATGTAAATAGTAACCCATCTTGACCTACCTTTGTTTGTGAAGAATTATTGGATTCTGAACATTCTGAATGAATCATTACTGTTTCTCAGTTGTTTAAGAAACCCTCCTTTTTTAAAATAATAACAGATGACAAGTGATGTACCATAGTTGATACTTTGAGATATGTAGTTTTAAGAGTTATTTTTTGGGACAGTTGTCTTGGAATCAGTTTTTTGTTTCTTCTTTCTAGCATCAGTCTAAGGATTTGTTTTGTTTATTCTTTAAAGAGTAGGGACCATCCATTCCATTTCTTCTGGGACAGACACTATGTTGTTGTTTTTGATGAATATAGTAGCTTCTTCTAAGTCATTAAAGGTTCTCATCTCATTGGCAAAAAGTACTTTTATCTTGGCTGTAAAGGCCAGCTATGCTTTAATGTTGTTCTGTTTCAACAGTTTTATTATTGGCCAGACTTTTTTCCTTTGTTCTGGTACTCTGCAAAAATAATCATTGTCAAACCTTATCAAGCTTTGATTGTATTTTAAGGGTGATTTTCTCCAAGCAGATTTTAATATTAGTTCCTTGTCCAGAAATGAAAGAAATGAAAGAAATTGTATAACTATGGATCTAAGTGGAGTATTTGTTGAGTTAGAAGCAGGTTTCAGTGCTCTATGCGCCCTTTCATTTCCAAATGAAAGTCCCTCTTTCAAGTTTCTACAAATTCAGGAATCCAGGTTAAGAATTAAATAATGTCTTCTCCTTCAGTGTTTTCAGACAGACCAAAGATCCTTATGTTGTTTCTCCTTTCCCTGTTTTCTAAGTCATCTATTTTGTTAAGCAGCCATGTATTCTGTTTAAGCAGAAATTATTTTTGGAATATTTCCTGTTTGAGTCTCCCTTCAATGTCATTTAGAGAAGTCTCTATGTTTGTTATTTTTGTATGGTGTTGCTGTAATAGTTCCTTAAGAGTATCACTCTGTTTTTGAGAATTTAATTTGAGGTTTTCTAAGTCATTTTTAAAGCCATCCATCTTCAAAGATAGTTCCTGTATGGTAAATGCCATCAATTGCAGTTCTTTTTTCAAAGCAGCATCTGGATGAGAATTCCTTGAGTTTATATTCAGTGACTCAATATATCTCCAAGTTACTTGATAGGAAAATGTTTGTATATCTCCACCAAAATTGATATTTATGGAGTTTAGTAGTTTATCTATAGATTCCTGATGTTTTAAACTTGAAAATAATAACATTTTCCTATATTATTATACTAGTTTATGGAGCTCTCAATATTTACTGCTCTCAGTTGGACATCTAGGCTCCGCCCCTCTACTTTTGACTTTAAAGAGATGAGTGGAAGATGTTGAACAAAGAACAGAATGAATTATAGAGGAAGGTGATGTGCAAAGCTACGAGCACATTATCTGTAGGTAAAGAGCAAATTTTCAAAAGCAGCATTCCTATTTATTTACATTTAGCTTTACAGTATCACCAATATGACAAGTTTAGGGAAGTAATATATTGTTTATGGAGCATTACTGCAATATTTAAAAGTGAATCATTTTGTTTTTTATATTAATGAATCTTGTGTCTGCTTTCCATGAAATCAGACATCCAAGGGTGTTTAACATAATATAACATATCTAGAGAGCACATTTATTTAGCGTCTGTTTACCGGGAAAGTCTGACTAGGACAGAGTCAATTTTCAGCAGAGCCCTGGGGAAGAAATGCTCTAGATTCATGACTTTGGAATGTGGGAGGAAATTAGAGCACCCAGAGGAAACCCACATGAATGCAGGGAGGACATTCAGACTCCACACAGAAGGCACCCCAGCTAAGAGTCAAACCAGAGCTCCTGTTGCTGTAGGACTCTAACATTAACCACTGCATCACTGAACACATCCCCAACAGAGTTACAGTCTTATCCCAAAATGTTTTTAATACAGTTGAAAATTGGCTTCTTAATCACTGTCTCATTTTAAATCCCAAAAAAACTAAGTTACTGCTGTTCTTGCCATCACATAGGTCCACCAGACCGACCTTCATCATAAAATCTAACAATGGCACCATTATTTCTCCAGATCCCTCAACCAAGCTCCTAAGCATAATAGTTGACAATAACCTTAAGTTTGACTTGCATATTAACCATACGATTAAAACAGTCAATAAAAAACTTGTATCTCTCTCTCTTCAAGATTAACCCTTCCTAACTCCCCTAGATAGACTGTTATTGCCTGCACTCACCTACTCTCTACCCTCCTCTATGCCTCCCACTTATTCACAAACTTGAGTAAAACTGGCTTGAACAAATACACTAGCTGCTATAATCACATTGCCAGATTTGCCACTGGTACAGCCTATAGAACCCACCACTGTCTTAACCTTAATCAACTTGGGTGACTTGAACTACCTAACCTGCTTAAGATTATCCAACTAGTTGTTGCCCATAAGACTCTCTACCAGCCTGAATATACTCATGTTCTTAAAAGCCTTATCACCCCCTACCAGAACCTCAAGTCTCTCCGATCTGCCAACAAAATGTTAGTTTACACTTTCAAAACTAACAACTCAGCTGGGGAAGCTCTATTCACCAACTCTGTTGGCAAAACATGGAACTCACTTCCTGCTGATCTAACATCTGAGCCCTTATTACCCTAATTTAAGAAAAATCTTATATAACTCTTTAAAACACGATGGCTATGTCCTTGCTTTCCCCCGGATTAACTTCCACCTCCTCACCTGTGTGCCTTTTGAGGACTTCTTGCCTCTAAGTGACTATATCTTAGCTATCTGGTTAATAATCCAATAGCTTGTATTAAACTGTGGGACCAAGTGATGTTATATCTTTAAAGAATGTAAGTCTGTATGGAAATTGTAAAAGTGATACATATGTATATATATATATATATATATATATATATATATATATATATATATATATATATGATAAAGTTCTTCGTAGTATTTATATATATATATAGTATGGAGCTCTTCTCCCCAGGCCTCCACTGAAAAAGGACATTTATCCAGTCAGACTATACTGGTCAACAAATGTAAAATAAATAAAAAACAAATAAATAAATAAAGGGTTAAAAACTTTTAGCACAATGACTTAGGTAGCAGAAAGCAGAAAGTGTTGTGTGCCTTTTGAGGACTTCTTGCCTCTATGTGACTATATCTTAGTTATTTGGTTAACAATCCAATGGCTTGTATTAAACTGTGGGACCAAGTGATGCTATATCCTTTTAAAGAATGTAAGTCTGTATGGAAATTGGAAAAAGTGATATATATTTATGGGTCTACTTCTAATGCCCGAAAACGCTATAGACCGACAACAAATTCACCGACACGAGAAGACCGACAACGCCGTTGACCGACACGCTCGAATCCCGACAGACGGAAGACCGACAAGGGGAATGTGTAAGCGCGACCTGGTAAGTATGCGATAGTGAGGGATTTGGAGTAGGGAGCGGACAGGTAAGTGTGCAATACTCAGGGATGTAGGGTTAGGGTGTGTGATAGGTGGGTGTGCGGTAGTGTCGGAGCTTGGGGTTCGGGGTGTGTAAGTGAGTTAGGGTTAGGGTGCAGGTAGGGAGAGTGTGCGGTAGTGTCGGAGCTTGGGGTTCGGGGTGTGTAAGTGAGTTAGGGTTAGGGTGCAGGTAGGGAGAGTGTGTAGTGTCGGAGCTTGGGGTTCGGGGTGTAAGTGAGTTAGGGTTAGGGTGCAGGTAGGGAGAGTGTGGTAGTGTCGGGCTTGGGGTTGGGTGTGTAAGTGAGTTAGGGTTAGGGTGCAGGTAGGGAGAGTGTGCGGTAGTGTCGGGCCTTAGGGTTAGGGTTTGGGTTAGGGCTAGTGGATATGTGTTGTAGTGTACTGTGTTGTTTACGTGTAGTGTGTCGGTGTTATTGTGTTCGGTGTTTCGCGTTGTCGGGTTTGTGCGTTGTCGGTCTTTTCGTGTCGGTGAATTTGTTGTCGGTCTATAGCGTTTTCGGGCATTAGAAGTAGACCCATATTTATATATGATAAAGTTTTTTTGTAGTATGTATGTAGTATATAGTATGGAGTTTTTCTCCCTGGGCCTCCGCTGAAAATGGACATGTATCCAGTCAGACTTTCCCAGTCAACAAATGTAAAATAAATAAATAAATAAATAAATAAAATAAACACATAACAATGGAACTTCCAAATACAAATATCAGCAATCAAAAAAAAAAAGTCTAAAGATCAATTTTTTTTTTTTTCCAGAAAGCTTTCTCAAAGCTGTGGGAACTGTGACTTCCCTCCTTTTATACAAACATATATTTTAATAATCACCAATTGGAAACAAAGCTTATTTTAAAAAATGATGTGCGAAGCATGTCAGAATAAGCCACTGTACAATAGTGACACCAAGTGGTCATAGGAAAACATTACACACAAAAAAATAAAATATGTAATGTGCAAAATGCATATATTAAATACAGAGCATGCAAAATTCTTCATTGCAGTATCTCTCGGCTTCTCCCATTAGGGGTCATCACAGCAGATGACCAGTCCACAGATTGATTGGCAGTGGAGTTTTTACAGTGTCGACTTGCCAAACTTCAAAGAAGGTACATGCACACACCTGCATGTATTTAAAACTCACTTGACCGCAGGAAGGACATGCAGACTCCAGACAGAAAACATTGCAGCTGAGAACCAAATCAGAAAACCTCTTATGAGGAGGTGACAACACTAACCACTGCACCACCAAAGCTCATATGCAAACTTCTTCATTAAGAAGTGAAAAGCTGTCTCCACTGTTACAGCACTTGCACCCTTATTGGGCTCAACAGAATCATCATGAATAGCCAATACTGCTGCTTCCAACCACATAGTATCTTCCAAGTTTAAAGAAAGACTGGAACTCACAGTCAAAAAGTTCTGGGAAACCATATCAAATATCCCAGATTCAAAAACTGATTAAAAAATAAATGACGCTACTTCCAGCACTAACTGAATAATGTGCAGATCCCAAAAGGTGCATGGAAAAAAGCAAAGGGTACACATGCAAACAGAATATCAAATCAAATACCAGCACTCTAAATAAATAAACAGGCAAACAAATAGACAGATAGATAGATAGATAGATAGATAGATAGATAGATAGATAGATAGATAACACTCTCTTCAAACTGAACAAACAAGTACAAACTCAAAAAGGTAATTCAGTGTATCCACACCATAAGCTAAATACCTTTCATAACAGATCAAGTTGACCCAAGTCCACAATCACTCACTTTATTGAGAAACAATTGAAAAGTTAAGCGCTTTCGTCTCACTACTAAATGGAGACTTCATCAGAACTAACTTAACACATACAAAACCACTCTTTTTTAATCAACCTGCTTACACACTAATTAATTAATTGAAAATTAATTAAATAAAATAAACAACAAAAAATCATTAAAGAGTTGTTTCCAGCCCATTGAATGAAATAAAAACATATTATACTTTACAAAAAGTACATGCAAAAACATTTTAAAAAATGTATGTTAATTCTAAGGTTCTTTTCTTCAACACAGGAGCCAAGGAAATACATTTATTAATAACTGGTGGCATATTTGAACATAATTTAATAATCTAAAAAAGCTCTCAACTCCAAACTGAGTCTCCACCACCAACCTCTGGAATTTATTGGAACTTGTTCCAAGATACCAAATTTAATTCTAGTGAAATCCTGACACTGTAAAGTATGTTTGTACAATGAATTGTTAATATTACCTTTTGATATTGCATATAGGTATTCATAGGTTCTTGTTTTTAACTTTCTTTCTGTCTTCCCTATATCATAACTGCCACAGGTGTGACAAATTGAAATGTAAACTAATCCTTTGGTGTTGCAATTTCCTTTCACCAGATTAACTTTATAACCATTTTCCCCTCAAAATAACCTTGTTGGACTCTAATATGTAGGGGCATTGCTTGCAAATCCTACAGTTGGTAGTACCTTTGTCACGTAAAGAAATAATTTTAAAAGGGCGCTTAAATATTGACTTGAGATTTCTACCCATCTTGTATACAAAGTTAGATTCATTCCCAAGAATTTTTAGGACGTCAGGGTTATCCTTAAATATTGTCCAATATCTGGTTATAATGGTTCACACTTCTTTTTCCCTACACCAAATGGTAGTACCATACTGTTGCAGTGCTGGAATTGTTCTTAGCATTGGTGATAATGTCTCACAAGTTCCCTTCACCTAACAGGGGCTTAAATTGAATTCTCCATGCATCCAAAATTTGGGCTTTAATAGGTTCAAGTGGATAGCTGGGATAACCTCTATCTTTGAACATGTTCGTGATAGTATCCATTTCCGAATTAAAACCTGTAATATCTGAGCACATGCATGCTGCCCTCACTATTGGCCCTTTGAAAATGTTTTGTTTAGTGAATTTGGGATGACAGCTTTTGTAGTCAAGATTGCCATTAAAAATGTATGTTTCCTAAATATCTTGCAACTAAACACACCTTGTGACAGTTCTTTAGAAAGTGTAACATGTAAATAATTAATAGTTGTGTCAGAAACTGTGGAAGTGAATTTGAAGTATGGACATAGACTTTTGAGATATTCTACAAATAATACTACTTGTACATCTGTCTCCTTCCATAAAATAAAAATGTCATCCAAGAATCGTAGATATGTGAACCATTTTGAGGGGAATTTAGATTTAAAAACAAACTTTCCTTTCCATGCATATAGAACCATGTTAGCGTACAAAGGGGTACAATTTGTTCCCATTACCACACATTTCAGCTGTTTATAATATTACCCCTCAAAATCAAAAAGAAAATTTTTAAGGATGAACTCCATTCCTACCATGACAAAGTTAATCAGTGTTTCATTAAAATTTGTCAAAGCCCTTATTGCTTCATGGAATAATTCTAAACTGCCGTCATACAGAATGGATGTAAATATGTCTATTACATCTATTGTAGAAAAACAACAGTCATTTGGAAACCGCATCTGGTTAATCTTACTCAGAAATCCCAAGAATCCTTTAACAGGTACTGTACCGGATACAACACTCCTTTGAAAAGTCTATCAATTAAAATACCTAGGGGGTGTGGGGCTCCCATTAGCACAGATAATAATCCTGGATGATGGTTCATCTATGTCCTTATGAATTTTGGGTATTCCAAAGGCCACAGGTATGAATGGATGTTCAACTTTAAGGAAAAAAGTGCATCCTCAACAAGTAAGTATATTTTCTTGTAAGCAATAAAAAACTCGTTTCTTGAGGAAATTTGATATTTAGATTTGTCAGAAAAAAACACTTGAAAGGGAATTCACATAGTCAACCCTGTTAAAAATGACAATTCCCCTCCCTTGTCAGGCTTAATAATCCTTATTATATCATTACTTCTTAAAACTTGAATTAAGTCATGTTCCCTTTTTGTTAAATTAAATAATTTTTACTTTTATTAAGATGTTTATTAGCAAATGTTGAATGCAGCTCTGCTATACACACATTCTCAAATGCCTGGATCATTGGATTCTGGGGGGGTTGAAACAACTCTTTTTAAAGTTGAGAACTTTTTTGGATTATTAAATTATGTTGAAATACGCCACCAGTTATTAATGAATGTATTTCCTTGGCTCCTGTGTTAAAGAAGAGAGCCTTGGAATTAACATACATTTTTTTTTTTTGAAAATGTTTTTACATATACTTTTTGTAAAGTATAATATGTTTTTAGTTCATTCAATAGGCTGGAAACAACTCTTTAATTATTTGTTACTGTTTATTTTATTTAATTACTGTTCAATTAATTAATTAGTGTGTAAGCAGGTTTGTTATAAAAGAGTGGTTTTGTATATGTTGACTTACTTCTGATGAAGTCTCCATTTAGTAGTGAGATGAAAGTGCTTAACTTTTCAATTTTTTCTCAATAAATCAAGTGTTTTAGGACTTGGGTCGACTTGATTTGTTATGAAAGGTATGGAGCTTATGGTGTGGATCCAGTGAATTGCCTTTTTGAGGTTGTACAAGTTTTATTTACTGGCAATTTTATCCACGTTTTGTTGGTTTACACACTAAACAAACAACTCAGAGGACAAGTAGTCTACCAAAGTCAAATTTGAGCTAGGTGTGGCCTCCCAGGCTAAGGACAACCGCAAAGCATTTGTT
Organism: Protopterus annectens; assembly: GCF_019279795.1. NCBI lineage: Eukaryota > Metazoa > Chordata > Ceratodontiformes > Protopteridae > Protopterus > Protopterus annectens. The sequence continues at coordinate 34,770,490 of NC_056745.1, forward strand.
AGCTATGTCTGCAACCTCAAAGGTAATGCAAAATTGTGTGCAGAACTCATTGCAAATGGAGCCACCTATACTGAGCAGAAGATATAGCAAACCTCTTGGCTGATAAATGGGTCTATATTATATCAGCGAATGCTTATTGATCGACCTTATGTAAGCAAAAGCTTACAATCTCGAACTGTCAGATCAGCGATTTTTTTCCTAGGGAAAAAAATTGCTGATCCAAAACACATACACACAACACAAGCACACCAAACAAACAGAAATCCACACACATACACCTAAAATCTGACACCTAACCCTACACTAAACTATGCACACACCACTAACTATCCACTTACCTTAACCCAAACCCTAACCCTAAGGTCCGTCACTATCGCATACTCACCTCACCCACTCCCTAACCCTAACTCACCTAAATCTGCCCTAACCCTCATGTCCACACAATCGCACACATACCTAACCTGAGCCCTAACCCTAACTCACCTAAACCACACTAACACTCACATCCACAGAATCGGGTCTACTTTAAAAGCACGACACGCCACTTCGCCGACACACAAACCACCGAGACCAGATAACCGACAACACATGAAACCGACAATGCAAAACACCAAACACCATTACACCGACACACTGAACGTAAACAACACATTACACTACATAACACAGCCACTAGCCCTAACCCAAACCCTAACCCTAAGGTCCGACACTATCGCACACTCATCCTACCTGCACCCTAACCCTAACTCACTTAACCCACTCCTAACCCCAAGGTCCGACACTATCGCACACTTCACCTACCTGCACCCTAACCCTAACTCACTTGACCCACCCCTAACCCCAAGGTCCGACACTATCGCACACTTCACCTACCTGCACCCTAACCCTAACTCACTTAACCCACCCCTAACCCCAAGGTCCGACACTATTGCACACTTCACCTACCTGCACCCTAACCCTAACTCACTTAACCCACCCAAAAACATAAAGCCCGTCACTATCGCACACTCACCCCACCCGCACTCTAAACCTAACTCACTTAACCTGTCCCTAAACTACAGTCCCTCACTATCACACACTTACCTTACCCAAACCCTAACTCCGACACTAACACACACTCACCTTTTCCACACCCCAACTCAAAATCCCACAATATCGCACACTTACCTGACCGCTCCTAACTCCGTCACTGTCGCACACTTACGAAGTCACACATTCCCCTTGTCGGTCTTTCCGCTGTCGGCAAATCACCCTTTCGGTAAACTTACCTGTCGGTCGTTTGGTCTTCGTCTTCCGCGTGTCGGGGAATCATCCGTTTGGTCTTTTAAAGGGGACCCCACAGAATCGCACACTTACCTGAATCCGACCTGTAACTTTCCACCACATCACTGAAAATACGGAAGCAACAGAAACAGACAACCGAATTCTTTCCCTAGGAAAAAATTTGAGTTTATGCTGCTTCGATATTTTCCACTTTTGCTAAAATAAGGTCGATCAATCAGCGTTCACTTGTTTAAGCATTCGCTGATCTAATATAGACCTTGATAAATTCAGCTCCAACTTTACTCCTCTCTCCCCCTCAACCTTCCCTCAGGAAATATCATCAAATATAACTCCCCCTACTATCATTAGGGAATAGGTCCTTAATGTTCTCTCTAAGACCAACAACACTGCATTAATGGGCTCAGACAATATCCCAGGATGCGTTCTAAATAGCATGAAACATGAACTATCAGGGTCTCTGCCATTACTATTTAATTCTAGCCTCCAAACAGGCTTCATGCCTCATGAATGGAAAAAATCAACAGTCATCCCTCTGCACAAAGGTGGGTCATCTACAGACCCTGGAAACTACAGACCCATATGTCTCACTAGTCGTTATATTTTAAGGTATGGAAAGAATATTAATGGAGATGATCAACAGAGATATAGTAAATCTCCAGACACTGGACCCAACCCAGTTTGGTTTCATCAAGAGCAGATCCTGCCTACTCAACCTGGTGGACTTTTTTGAGAAGGTCACCAAAGCAATGGATGAGGGCAAAGTCATTCACACTGCCTACCTTGACCTGGCCAAGGCATTTGACACAATATCCAACTCAGGTATTGTTGACAAATGCAAGAAGTTAGGTACAAACTTGTATGTCACCCGGTGGATAGCCAACTGGTTCACAGACAGAACCCAGGAAAATAGAATTGGGGAGTCCACCTCTACAGTGAGGCCAGTCACAAATGGAGTCCCACAGGGATCTGGTCTTGGACCGCTACTTTTTGGCATTTACTTCTCAGAAGTCAAGGCCAATGTTAATGGTCTCTGGCTGACTAAAATTGCAGATGATTGCAAATCAGGTGCTGTTATTGAATCTCACACTGACACAAATGTTCTCCAGGAGGGACTGCCATAGACAAACAACTTGTGTCAGAGTTATGGACTAAAATTAAATACCAAGAAATGCATAATAGTATCCTTTGGAAAGTCATCCATCCCTGATAAATATCATATTGCCAAAACACCCCTTAGAGCTAACCCAGTAGTCAGGGACTTAGGGTCATACATAGATAGTAATCTAGCCTTTGATCCTCACATGTCTACAGTGCTGAGGAAATCATTCTATGTTGCCCAACTTATAAACAAAGGTATGGCTTCTAAGTCCAAGGAAGTCATTGCCCCAACGGTATTCGGCATTCATCAGATCTATCATTGAGTGCAATGCTCCCTAGGCATATCCAATAATTGGAACATCCACAGAGGTTCCTCACTAAAAAAATACAGGGCGTAAGTAATATGTCCTATGCAGACTGCCTAATTAATTAATTAGTGTGTAAGCACGTTGATTATAAAGGAGTGGTTTTGTATGTGTTAACTTACTTCTGATGAAGTCTCCATTTAGTAGTGAGATGAAAGTGCTTAACTTTTCAATTTTTTCTCAATAAATCAAGTGTTTTTGGACTTGGGTCGACTTGATTTGTTATGAAAGGTATGGAGCTTATGGTGGTGGATCCACTGAATTGCCTTTTTGAGGATGTACAAGTTTTATTTACTGGCAATTTTATTCACGTTTTGTTGGTTTACACACTAAACAAACAATTCAGAGGACAAATAAAGTCTACCAAAGTTAAATTTGCGGTAAGTGTGGCCTCCCAGGCTAAGGACAACCCAAAGCATTTGTTAGCTATGTCTGCAACCTCAAAGGTAATGCAAAATTGTGTGCAGAACTCATTGCAAATGGAGCCACCTATACTGAGCAGAAGATATAGTAAACCTCTTGGCTGATAAATTCAGCTCCAACTTTACCCCTCTCTCCCCCTCAACCTTCCCTCAGGAAATATCATCAAATATAACTCCCCTTACTATCACTAGGAAATAGGTCCTTAATGCTCTCTCTGAGACCAACAACACTGCATCAATGGGCTTAGACAATATCCCAGGATGTGTTCTAAATAGCATGAAACATGAACTATCAGGGTCTCTGCCATTACTATTTAATTGTAGCCTCCAAACAGGTTTCATGCCTCATGAATGGAGAAAGGCAACAGTCATCCCTATGCACAAAGGTGGGTCATCTACAGACCCTGGAAACTACAGACACATAAGTCTCACTAGTCTTTATATTTTAAGGTATGGAAAGAATATTAATGGAGATGATCAACAGAGATATAGTAAACCTCCAGACACTGGACCCAACCCAGTTTAGTTTCGTCAAGGGCAGATCATGCCTACTCAACCTGGTGGACTTTTTTGAGAAGGTTACCAAAGCAATGGAGGAGGGCAAAGTCATTCATACTGCCTACCTTGACCTGGCCAAGGCATTTAACACAATATCCCACTCAGGTATTGTTGACAAACGCAAGAAGTTAGGTACAAACTTGCATGTCACCCAATGGATAGCCAACTGGTTCACAGACAGGATCCAGTAAAATAGAATTGGGGAGTCCACCTCTACAGTGAGGCCAGTCACAAGTGGAGTCCCTCAGGGATCAGGCCTTGGACCGCTCCTTTTTGGCATTTACTTCTCAGAAGTCAAGGCCAATGTCAATGGTCTCTGGCTGACTAAATATGCAGATGATTCCAAATCAGGTGCTGTTATTGAACCTCACAGTGACACAAATGTTCTCCAGGAGGGACTGACACAGACAAACAACTGGTGTCAGAGTTATGGACTAAAACTAAATACCAAAAAATGCATAATAGTATCCTTGGAAAGTCATCCATCCCTGGTAAATATCATATTGACAAAACACCCCTTAGAGCTAACCCAGTAGTCAGGGACGTAGGGTCACACATAGATAGTAATCTAGCCTTTCATCATCATATGTCTACAGTGGTGAGGAAATCATTGTATGTTGCCCAACTTATAAACAAAGGTATGGCTTCTAAGTCCAAGGAAGTCATTGCCCCAACGGTATTCGACATTCATCAGATCTATCATTGAGTGCAATGCTCCCTAGGCATATCCAATAATTGGAACATCCACAGAGGTTCCGCACTAAAAAAATACAGGGCGTAAGTAATATGTCCTATGCAAACTGCCTCAAGGCCCTATCCATGTATTCTGTCTATAACAGGCTTTTGAGTAGAGGTCTATGCTTGGCATACAGGGCATTGCAGACCCCACTCTGATGGACCTCCTGCATATTCACAAAACAAACAACACCAGAGTTACCCATTCTAAAGACTTAAACCTTGCCTGTGATATAAATAGAACCTGCTGGAGAGATAGGTATGTATCCCAGAGACTACCCTGTCTATGGAACAGGCTCCCAATCTGTGTGAAGCAGAGTTCCTCCCTAACCCAATTCAAGTGCAACTTGGACAATTGGATGAGAAATTGGAAATTCATCCCTGTTTTGGCACCTAAGTATCTAATGGACAGAGGTTTCCTGTAAATGGTTCATCTCCCAGGCCTGTGCTTACCCTTATCAAGGGTATTAGACCTTGTCAGAGATTTGGAATGCATGGCTATGCTTAAAAAGGCCCTTGTGGTCATTAGCCTAGTAAACACATATGAACCTATGAACCTATGAATAAATAAATAAAAGACCAGAGACCAAGGTTTCACCAAAAAAGTTTTCACAGTGCTGTGGGAACTCAGAGTCCCCTCCTTTTATACAAGCATAAATTATAGCAAACACCAATTCAATTGGAAACAGAGCTTAGTTTAAAAAATGACATGTAAACATTTCAGAATGACCACATTAAACAATAGTGACTCAAAGTAGCCATAGGAAATCATAACAAACACAAAATATAGCTTCAAATACAGAATGCATATTTTAAATATATAGTGATTGAAATTCTTCATTTAATCTTGTTCTCATTAAAGCTCCCCAAGGCATTATCCGTCTTCTTTCTTTAGGGTACAAAATGGTGTACCTAACCTTTTAAAAGAAATTCACAACTCTTTGTCATTGCCAAAAAAAGGAAATCAGGCAGTGGGATGCTGTCCCCAATGGTTATATAACGGGCTTCTCTCCTCTTGTATTGCAAATCACTTAAATGAATAGCAATTCTCTGCTTCCAGATGAGAGAAAGAATTATTTCCAAGATAAAAACATTCACACTGGCATACTATGACATACACCACCCAAAATCTAGTACAAGTAAAAAGATTCCTAATCTCAAAAACCTTCTTTGCATTGATGTTTTCAGTATATGTGTACAATAGACATAATTACTGCAAGGTGATCAGGTCAGTAGACTTACATCTGTACCATATTTGCACAGTCTTTCAAATTCAGTATGTCAAAACTATCAAAAATCAAAACAAAAAAAATGATCAAAACTAACGAAAAACAAAAGTTTTCCTTTTACTATCAGTAAACTAAAACAAGCCCCCAAAACCTAACTGTACCATCAGACATACTTTTTCTGACTAGTGACACTGTTATAGAAAGGGTTGTTCAAAAGGTAATTTATAGTATTAGGGTTAGGGGCAGCCTAAGATTAGCACACTTGTCTTTATAGAAAGGAATTAGCCAGATGGTGTATTTGCTTTCTTGTATTACTTGTAGAGCTTTTGGATGTTGCCAGAGCAGGGCTGAATTGATCTTCCATATCTGTAATGCAGATGACATGGGACAGCAGTCAATGCCATTTCCAATTCTTTACTTTTCCCACACAGAATGATTAATCATCTGTCTGTCTGTTCCATCCAGGCAACTTTCAGAGCGATACCTTTGATACCTTTCTTGTTTTTATTATATTTAGACTATTTTTCTAGAATGTGTGAGAATTTCATTTTGGTTATGTGGATTACTATTTTCCTAGCTCTGTGATATCCCCAGAAAATGTGACTAACATTATGCCTGCAGGAGATGAATTCCTTCAAAAGACTACCATTTAGATTGCCCCTTTTGTTGGGGGGGTCACCTGCTCTATATCTGTATTCACTGTGTCACCTTTAATGATAAACAATTTTAATAAAATCCAAAAATCTGAAGTCTTTCCATGAGTACAAAAGGATTGTGGTGTTATCCCAAGTGGCACCCATCACTTTAGGAGGGTAAATTATTTAAATATTGCAAAGAAAGCATTCCTTACAAAGGAAAACAAGTTTAGAAAAATGTAGAACCCCAGTATATTAGTTTCTAAGGATGCAGCAGGCAGAGAGTGAGATGCCTTTGTGATGTCATCAGGATCACTACAGCCTGAAGGTCCTGGATTCCTAGAGGCCTTGTATTCTTAGTGTCAGGCCCACAACCTTATTTAATCAGTCCTGAACAGAGACTGAGCAAAAAGTGTGAGATCTGTAGGCTGCACACTGGTTTCCAGGCACTTATGATATGTTCAAACTCATCTTTTGTTGGATCATCAGGTGTATTTTCACTCAGTGACATTCTTGCTTTTCTTTGCAAGAAACTCCAGGGGATCCAGCCACTATCATGCTTTCCAGTACTAGGAACAACTTCACAGATTGAGACACTCATCCTCTTCCAACTCTGGATTATGTGCTGAAAGATGTGACCTTTTATATGCAGCTCTGTGTTCCTCTAGGCTCTGACACTGATGATAATGAGTCCATCTCTATGCAGTCCCCTGCAGAATGCTCTGGAAAGATTTTTTAGCCTGATGAGTGAACATTTTAAGTGCCCTTCAAAGTGATATCCATGTTTTTTGAAAGACATTTGAGCCTCTTAGGGGTGGGGAAACTGACATCAACAGTAGTTTCTACTTTTTCCAGCTGGAAATACTTTTTAGTCGACCTTCATAGAACCAGACTGTTAGTCCTTGTCTCCAAGATGCTGGGCTTTTTCTACAGAGTTAAGAAATCCTGTACAGACATATACAGAAATGTCTTGGACTCACACTGGGGTCTATGTACTCTAGGGGTTCAAGACTGCTCCAGGACAGTTTATGCTCCTTCATGGTAAGGAACATAGAGTACAATATACGTTTGGTAAGGTGGTGTTTACTTCTACAACACTGGCCTTTACAGTCATAAATTGTTAACTCCACATTACACGAGGATGACTCCTTGATATTTAGCAAACAGAGGAGAGGATACGGCATTAAAAGTACTGGATGAGGCCATAAAGCATAAACTTACTAGGCTTGTCCAAACACCTTTTTGGGTAGGAAAGTACACCATAAAATCTGAATATAACTGCATTTGTTAATTGCAGGACTGCACCAGCAGACACATAATAAGGAGGCATGCTTTACTGACAATACACATGTTACTAGATCATGGCATTTACTGAACCACACTCTGGGCAGGAATGTACTGTTTATCCACATTTCTCAAAAGATATAAAAACTTGTACAGAAGGGGAAGGCCAGAAGGTACAGTAGGGACTATTCTTATAAGCAATCAATGCCTGTAGAAAGTTGTCTGAAGCAGATTAAGTCAAATGCTTTAAAAAAGAACAATGACTGCAAGGGTGGCAGAGAGAAAAGCAGGCTGCAGCATGAGGCAGGGGAGGAAGTTGTCCCTCCCTCTGTGGACACTACTGAGCAGCACTAGTAGTTTACCTAAAATCCACCCTCTCCCCTGTGCCTTTGTCTCCTTCCACCACTCCTATTCAACAGACAGTTTGGGAGGCTTTTTGTCAGACAAATGAGTGAGGGAGTTAATCTCATCAGACTATAAAATATAGTTCCCCATTAATCGTGGAAATGTGTGTCATCTGTTCAAAGCAAGAAAAACTAATAGAGCTTCTTCAGCCTAAGACCATAAAGAGGGTCTTCCTGTAGGAAAAAAATCACAGGGGTTCTATTACAGACTATTTTCAGTCTCAAAATAAGATTACCAGTGGAGCATTATTGTCTGTGAGAGGTCCATTCTAGAATAGTGCAGGTTTTAATGATAACCCAATTCAGGATGCTAACACTCCAAGCATTACTGTGTTAATTTCTAAACAGTCTGTTTTGGTAACCTTAAATTTAAAGAATGAGTAATTGCATATTTCCCTCGACAAGGGCAGCAGACAATTCCTGAGGTTCAAACCTGATGAAGAAAATTTCCAAGTAACTTCCTCATCCTTTAGTCTATTTACAGTGCCTAGAGAATTTATCACATTCTTAGCAAATTTGTCTCCCATATCAACCATCTTATCCCAGGTGCTCCATCTGATAGGAGATGTGACAATAAGGTAAATCTTAGTTAATAGCAGTAGTAGTACTGATAGTACATGTGACAATAACGTAAATGTTAGTTAGCAGTAGTAGTCATAGGAGATGTGACAATAAAGTAAATGTTAGTTAACACTAGCAGTAGTACAGATAGGAGATGTGAAAATAAGGTTAATGCTAGTTACCAGCAGTAGTAGTACTGATAAGTGATGTGACACTAAGTTAAATCTTAGTTAACAGTAGTTGTACTTATAGGAGATTTCACAATAAGCTAAATTTTAGTTAACAGCAGTAGTGATAGTAGATGTGACAATAAGGTAAAAGTAAGTTAACAGCAGTAGAACTGATAGTAGATGTGAATATAAGGTAAATGTTAGCAGTAGTACTGATAGTAGATGTGACAATAACGTAAATGTTAGTTAACAGCAGTAGTACTGATAGTAGATGTGACAATAAGGTAAATGTTAGTTAGCAGTAGTACTGATAGCAAATGTAACAATAAGGTAAATATTAGTTAACAGCAGTAGTAGCATTGATAGTAGATGTGACAATAACCTAAATGTTAGTTAACAGCAGTAGAACCGATAGTAGATGTGAATATAAGGTAAATGTTACTTAGCAGTAGTACTGATAGTACATTTGACACTAAGGTAAATGTTAGTTAGCAGCATTAGTAGCACTGATAGTAGATGTGACAATAAGCTAAATGTTAGTTAACAGCAGTAGTAGTACTGATAGTAGATTTGGTAATAAGGTAAATGTTAGTTAACAGCAGTATAGTACTGATAGTAGATGTGACAATAACGTAAATGTTAGTTAGCAGTAGTACTGATAGTAGATGTGACAATAATGTAAATGTTAGTAAACAGCAGTAATAGTACTGATAGTAGATTTGACACTAAGGTAAATGTTAGTTAACAGCAGAAGTACTGATAGTAGATGTGACAATAAGGTAAATGTTAGTTAACAACAGTAGTAGTATTGATAGTAGATGTGACAATAAGGTAAATGTTAGTTAGCAGTAGTAGTATTGATAGTAGATGTGACAATAAGGTAAATGTTAGTTAACAACAGTAATAGTACTGATAGTAGATGTGACAATAAGATAAACGTTAGTTGACACCAGTAGTAGCACTGATAGCAGATGTGACAATAAAGTAAATGTTAGATAACAGAAGCAGTAGTTCTGATAGTAGTTGTGACAATAAGGTAAATGTTAGTTAGTAGAAGTAGCACTGATAGTAGATGTGACAATAAGGTAAATGTTAGTTAACAGCAGCAGTAGTACTGATAGTAGATTTGACAATAAGGTAAATGTTAGTTCACAGAAGCAGTAGTATTGATAGTAGATGTGACAATAAGGTAAATTTTAGTTAACAGGATTAGTAGCAATGATAGCAGATGTGACAACAAGGTAAATTTTAATTAACAGGAATAGGAGTTCTGATAGGAGATGTGACAATAAGGTAAATGGTAGTTAACCATAGTAGAAGTACTGAAAGTAGATGTTACAATAGGGTAAATGTTATTTAACAGTAGTAGCACTAATAGTAGATATGACAATAAGGTAAAAGTTAGTAACAGCAGTAATAGTACTGATAGGAAATGTGACAATATGGTAAATGTTAGTTAACAGCAGTAGTAGTATTGATAGGAGATGTGACAATAAGGTAAATGTTAGTTAGCAGCAGTAGTAGTATTGATAAGAGATGTGACAATAAGGTAAATGTTAGTTAATAGCAGAAGTAGTACTGATAGTAGATGTGACAATAAGCTAAATGGTAGTTAACAGAAGAAGTAGTACTGATAATAGATGTGACAATAAGGTAAATGTTAGTTAACAGCAGTAGTAGTATTGATAGGAGATGTGACAATAAGGTAAATGTTAACAGCAGTAGTAGTATTGATAGTAGATGTGACAATAAGGTAAATGTTAGTTTACAGCAGTAGTAGTATTGATAGGAGATGTGACAAAAAGGTAAATGTTAACAGCAGAAGTAGTAATGATAGTAGATGTGACAATAAGGTAAATGTTAGTTAACAGCAGTAGTAGTATTGATAGGAGATGTGACAATAAGGTAAATGTTAGTTAACAGCAGAAATAGTACTGATAGTAGATGTGACAATAAGGTAAATTTTAGTTAACAGGATTAGTAGCACTGATAGTAGATGTGACAATAAGGTAAATGTTAACAGCAGAAGTAGTAATGATAGTAGATGTGACAATAAGGTAAATGTTAGTTAACAGCAGTAGTAGTATTGATAGGAGATGTGACAATAAGGTAAATGTTAGTTAACAGCAGAAGTAGTACTGATAGTAGATGTGACAATAAGGTAAATTTTAGTTAACAGGATTAGTAGCACTGATAGTAGATGTGACAATAAGGTAAACGCTAGTTAACACCAGTAGTAGCAATGATAGCAGATGTGACAGAAGGTAAATTTTAGTTAACAGCAGTAGGAGTTCTGATAGTAGATGTGATAATAAGGTAATTGTTAGTTAAAAGTAGTAGCACTGATAGTAGATGTGACAATAAGGTAAAAGTTAGTAGTAGTAGTAGTACTGATAGTAGATGTGACAATAAGGTAAATGTTAGTTAGCAGCATTAGTAGCACTGATAGTAGATGTCACAATAAGGTAAATGTTAGTTAGCAGTAGTAGTACCAATAGAAGAAGTGAGAATAAGAAAATTGTTTGTTAACAGCAAGAGTAGAACTGATAGTAGATATGACAGTAAGGTAAATATCAGTTAACTGAAGCAGTAGTAATGATAGTATATGTGATAATGTAAATGTTAGATAACAGCAGTAATAGTTCTGATAGTAGATGTGACAATAAGGTAAATGTTAGTTAACACCAGTAGTAGCACTGATAGTAGATGTGACAATAAGGTAAACATTAGTTAGCAGTAGTACTGATAGTAGATGTGACAATAACGTCAATGTTAGCAGTAGTATCACTGATAGTAAATGTGGCAATAAGATAAATTATGGTTAACAGCAGTAGCAGCACTGATAAGAGATGTGACAATTATGTAAATCTTAATTAACAGCAGTAGTAGCACAGATAGATGTGGCAATAAGGTAATTCTTAGTTAACAGCAGTAGTAGCACTGACAGTAGATGTGACAATAATGTAAATGTTAGTTAACAGCAGTAGTAGTACTTATAATAGATGTGACAATATGGTAAATGTTAGTTAGCAGTAGTAGCACTGATAGCAGATGTGACAATAACGTAAATGTTAGTTAGCAGTAGTAGCACTGATAGCAGAAGTGACAATAATGTAAATGTTAGTTAACAGCAGTAATAGTACTGATAATAGATGTCACAATAAGGTAAATGTTAGTTAACAGCAGCAGTAGTACTGATAGTAGATGTAACAATAAGGTAAATGTTAGTTAGTAGTAATAGTACTGATAGCACATGTGACAATAAGGTAATAGTAGATGTGACAATAAGGTAAATGTTAGTTAACAGCAGCAGTAACACTGATAGTATATGTGACAATAAAGTAAATGTTAGTTAATAGCAGTAGTAGCACTGATAGTAGATGTGAAAATAATGTAAATGTTAGTTAACAGTAGTAGCACTGATACCAGATGTGACAATAAGGTAAATGTTAGTTAAGAGCAGTAGTAGCATGTATTGTAGATGTTACAATATGGTAAATGTTAGTTAGCAGTAGTAGTTCCTACAGTAGATGTTACAATATGGTAAATGTTAGTTAACAGCAGTAGTAGTACTGATAGTAGACATGACAATAAGGTAAATGTTAGTTAACAATACTAGTAGCACTGATAGTAGATGTGACAATAAGGTAAATGTTAGTTAACAGAAGTAGTAGTACTGATAGATGTGACAATAAGGTAAATGTTAGTTAACAGAAGTAGTACTGATAGTAGATGTGACAATAAGGTAAATGTTAGTTAACAGTAGTACTGACAGTAGATGTGACAATAAGGTAAATGTTAGTTAACAGTAGTACTGATAGTAGATGTGACAATAAGGTAAATGTTATTTAACAACAGTAGTAGTACTGATAGTAGACATGACAATAAGGTAAATGTTAGTTAACAGCAGTAATAGTACTGATAGTAGATGTCACAATAAGGTAAATATTAGTTGACAGCCAAAGTAGTAATGATAGCAGACGTGACAATAAGGTAAATATTAGTTAGCAATAGTAGTACTGATAATAGACGTGACAATAAGGTAAATGTTAGTTAACAGCACTAGTAGCACTGATAACAGATGTGTCAATAAGGTAAATGTTAGTTAAGAGCAGTAGTAGTACCTATAGTAGATGTAACAATATGGTAAATGTTAGTTAATAGCAGTAGTAGCACCTATAGTAGATGTTACAATATGGTAAATGTTAGTTAACAGCAGTAGTACTGACAGTAGATGTGACAATAAGGTAAATGTTAGTTAACAGCAGTAGCATTGATAGTAGATGTGACAATAAGGTAAATGTTAGTTAACAGCACTAGTAGCACTGATAGCAGATGTGACAATAAGGTAAATATTAGCTAACAGCAGTAGTACTGATAGTAGGTGTGACAATAAGGTAAATGCTAGTTAGTAGTAATAGTACTGATAGTAGATGTTACAATATGGTAAATGTAAGTTAACAGTAGTAGTAGTACCTATAGTGGACATTACAATATGGTACATGTTAGTTAACAGCAGTAGTAGTACTGATAGTAGATGTGACAAGAAGGTAAATGTTAGTTAACACCAGTAGTACTGATAGTAGATGTCAGAATAAGGTAAATGTTATTTAACAGCAGTAGTAGTACTGATAGTAGATGTCACAATAAGGTAAATGTTATTTGACAGCAGTAGTAGTACTGATAGTAGATGTGACAATAAGGTAAATGTTAGTTAACAGCAGTAGTAATACTGATAGTAGATGTGACAATAAGGTAAATGTTAGCACCAGTAGCACTGATAGCAGATGTGACAATAAGGTAAATGTTAGTTAACAGCAGTAGTACTGATAGTAGGTGTGACAATAAGGTAAATGTTAGTAGTAATAGTACTGATAGTACATGTGACAATAAAGTAATAGTAGATGTGACAATAAGGTAAATGTTAGTTAACAGCAGTAGTAGCACTGATAGTATATGTGACAATAAAGTAAATGTTAGTTAACAGCTGCAGTAGCACTAATAGTAGATGTTACAATAAGGTAAATGTTAGTTAACAGCAGTAGTAGCACTGATAGTAGATGTGAAAATAATGTAAATGTTAGTTAACAGTAGTAGCACTGATAGCAGATGTGACAATAAGGTAAATGTTAGTTAAGAGCAGTAGTAGTATGTATTGTAGATGTTACAATTTGGTAAATGATAGTTAACATCGGTAGTAGTTCCTACAGTAGATGTTACAATATGGTAAATGTTAGTTAACAGCAGTAGTAGTACTGATAGTAGACGTGACAATAAGGTAAATGTTAGTTAACAGCAGTAGTAGTATTGATAGTAGATGTGACAATAAGGTAAATGTTAGTTAGCAGTAGTTCTGATAGTAGATGTGACAATAAGGTAAATGTTAATTAACAGTAGTAGTACTGATAGTAGATGTGACAATAAGGTAAATGTTAGTTAACAGCAGTAGTAGTACTGATTGTAGATGTGACAATAAGGTAAATGTTAGTTAACAGCAGTAATAGTACTGATAGTAGATGTCACAATAAGGTAAATGTTAGTTGACAGCAGAAGTAGTACTGATAGTAGACGTGACAATAAGGTAAATGTTAGTTAACAGCAGCAGTAGTACTGATCGTAGACGTGACAATAAGGTAAATGTTAGTTAGTAGTAATAGTACTGATAGTAGATGTGACAATAAGGTAAATGTTAGTTAACAGCATGAGTAGCACTGATAGCAGATGTGATAATAAGATAAATGTTAGTTAAGAGCAGTAATAGTACCTATAGTTGATGTGACAATAAGGTGCATGTTAGTTAACAGAAGTAGTAGCACTGATAGTAGATGTGAGAATAAGGTACATTTTAGTTAACAGCAGTAGCACTGATAGTAGATGTGACAATAAGGTAAACGTTAGTTAACAGCAGTAGTAGTATTGATAGGAGATGTGACAATAAGGTAAATGTTAGTTAACAGCACTAGTAGCATTGATATCAGATGTGACAATAAGGTAAATGTTAGTTAACAGCAGTAGTAGTACTGATAACAGATGTGACAATAAGGTAAATGTTAGTTAACCGCAGTACTACTGATAGTAGGTGTGACAATAAGTAAATGTTAGTAGTAATAGTACTGAAGGTAGATGTGACAATAAGGTAAATGTCAGTTAGCAGTAGTAGCACTGATAGTATATGTGACAATAAAGTAAATGTTAGTTAACAGCCACAGTAGCACTAATAGTAGATGTCACAATAAGGTAAATGTTAGTTGACAGCAGAAGTAGTACTGATAGTAGACGTGACAATAAGGTAAATGTTAGTTAACAGCAGCAGTAGTACTGATCGTAGATGTGACAATAAGGTAAATGTTAGTTAGTAGTAATAGTACTGATAGTAGATGTGACAATAAGGTAAATGTTAGTTAACAGCATGAGTAGCACTGATAGCAGATGTGATAATAAGATAAATGTTAGTTAAGAGCAGTAATAGTACCTATAGTTGATGTGACAATAAGGTGCATGTTAGTTAACAGAAGTAGTAGCACTGATAGTAGATGTGAGAATAAGGTACATTTTAGTTAACAGCAGTAGCACTGATAGTAGATGTGACAATAAGGTGGCGTTAGTTAACAGCAGTAGTAGTATTGATAGGAGATGTGACAATAAGGTAAATGTTAGTTAACAGCACTAGTAGCATTGATATCAGATGTGACAATAAGGTAAATGTTAGTTAACAGCAGTAGTAGTACTGATAACAGATGTGACAATAAGGTAAATGTTAGTTAACCGCAGTACTACTGATAGTAGGTGTGACAATAAGTAAATGTTAGTAGTAATAGTACTGAAGGTAGATGTGACAATAAGGTAAATGTCAGTTAGCAGTAGTAGCACTGATAGTATATGTGACAATAAAGTAAATGTTAGTTAACAGCCACAGTAGCACTAATAGTAGATGTTACAATAAGATAAATGTTTGTTTACAGCAGTAGTATCACCGATAGTAGATGTGACAATAATGTAAATGTTAGTTAATAGCAGTAGTAGTACTGATAGTAGATGTGACAATAAGGTAAGTGTTAGTTAAGAGCAGTAGGAGTTCTGTTAGTACATGTGACAATAAGGTAAATGTTAGTTAACAGCAGCGGTAGTACTGATAGTAGGTGTGACAATAAGATGAATGTTAACTAACAGCAGTAGTAGTACTGATAGTAGATGTGACAATAAGGTAAATGTTAGTTAACAGCAGTAGGAGTTCTGTTAGTACATGTGACAATAAGGTAAATGTTAGTCAACAGCAGCAGTAGTACTGATAGTAGGTGTGACAATAAGGTGAATGTTACTTAACAGTAGTAGTAGTAGTACTTATAGTAGATGTGTCAATAAGGTAAATGTTAGTTAGCAGTAGGAGTTCTGTTTGTACATGTGACAATCAGGTAAATGTTAATTAACAGCAGCAGTAGTACTGATAGTAGATGTGGCAATAAGGTGAATATTAGTTAACAGCAGCAGTAGCACTAATAATAGATGTGACAATAAGGTTAATGTTAGTTGACAGCTGCAGTAGCACTGATAACAATTGTGGCAATAAGGTATATGTTAGTTAACAGCATCAGTAACACCTATAGTAGATGTTACAATATGGTAAATGTTAGTAAACAGCAGTAGTAGTACTGATAGTAAATGTGACAATAAGGTAAATGTTAGTTAACAGCAGAAGTAGTACTGATAGTAGATGTGACAATAAGGTAAATGTTAGTTAACAGCCTTAGTAGCTTTGATAGTAGATGTGACAATAAGGTAAATGTTAGTTAACAGCAGTAGTAGTACTAAGAGTAGATGTGACAATAAGGTAAATGTTAGTTAACAACACTTCTAGCACTGATAGTAGATGTGACAATAAGGTAAATGTTAGTTAACAACACTAGTAGCACTGATAGTAGATGTGACAATAAGGTAAATGTTAGTTAACAGCAGTAGAAGTAGTACTGTTAGTAGATGTGACAATAAGGTAAATGTTAGTTAACAGCCTTAGTAGCATTGATAGTAGATGTGACAATAAGGTAAATGTTAGTTAACATCAGTAATAGTACTGATAGTAGATGTGACAATAAGGTAAATGTTAGTTAACAGCCTTAGTAGCATTGATAGTAGATGTGACAATAAGGTAAATGTTAGTTAACAGCAGTAATAGTACTGATAGTAGATGTGACAATAAGGTAAATGTTAGTTAACAGCCTTAGTGGCATTGATAGTAGATGTGACAATAAGGTAAATGTTAGCAGTGGTAGTACTGAGAGTAGATGTGACAATAAGGTAAATGTTAGTTAACAACACTAGTAGCACTGATAGTAGATGTGACAATAAGGTAAATGTTAGTTAACAACACTAGTAGCACTGATAGTAGATGTGACAATAAGGTAAATGTTAGTTAACAACACTAGTAGCACTGATAGTAGATGTGACAATAAGGTAAATGTTAGTTAACAGCAGTAATAGTACTGATAGTAGATGTGACAATAAGGTAAATGTTAGTTAACAGCCTTAGTAGCATTGATAGTAAATGTGACAATAAGGTAAATGTTAGTTAGCAGTAGTAGTACTGAGAGTAGATGTGACAATAAGGTAAATGTTAGTTAACAACACTAGTAGCACTGATAGTTGATGTGACAATAAGGTAAATGTTAGTTAACAACACTAGTAGCACTGATAGTAGATGTGACAATAAGGTAAATGTTAGTTACCAGCAGTAGTAGCACTGATAGTAGATGTGACAATAAGGTAAATGTTAGTTAACAGCAGTAGTAGTACAGATAGTATATGTGACAATAAGGTAAATGTTAGTTAACAGCCTTAGTGGCATTGATAGTAGATGTGACAATAAGGTAAATGCTAGTTAGCAGTAGTAGCACTGTGAGTAGATGTGACAATAAGGTAAATGTTAGTTAACAACACTAGTAGCACTGATAGTAGATGTGACAATAAGCTAAATGTTAGTTAACAACACTGGTAGCACTGATAGTAGATGTGACAATAAGGTACATGTTAGTTAACAGCAGTAGTAGCACTGATAGTAGATGTGACAATAAGGTACATGTTAGTTAACAGCAGTAGTAGCACTGATAGTAGATGTGACAATAAGGTACATGTTAGTTAACAGCAGTAGTAGTACTAATAGTAGATGTGACAATAAGGTAAATACTAGTTAGCAGTAGTAGTACTGAGAGTAGATGTGACAATAAGGTAAATGTTAGTTAACAACACTAGTAGCAACGATAGTAGATGTGACAATAAGCTAAATGTTAGTTAACAACACTAGTAGCACTGATAGTAGATGTGACAATAAGGTAAATGTTAGTTAACAGCAGTAGTAGTACTAATAGTAGATGTGACAATAAGGTAAATACTAGTTAGCAGTAGTAGTACTGAGAGTAGATGTGACAATAAGGTAAATGTTAGTTAACAACACTAGTAGCAACGATAGTAGATGTGACAATAAGCTAAATGTTAGTTAACAACACTAGTAGCACTGATAGTAGATGTGACAATAAGGTAAATGTTAGTTAACAGCAGTAGTACTGATAGTAGGTGTGACAATAAGTAAATGTTAGTAGTAATACTACCGATAGTAGATGTGACAATAAGGTAAATGTCAGTTAGCAGTAGTAGCACTGATAGTATATGTGACAATAAAGAAAATGTTAGTTAAGAGCCACAGTAGCACTAATAGTAGATGTTACAATAAGGTAAATGTTTGTTATCAGCAGTAGTAGCACCGATAGTAGATGTGACAATAATGTAAATGTTAGTTATTAGCAGTAGAAGTACTGATAGTAGATGTGACAATAAGGTAAGTGTTAGTTAACAGCAGTAGGAGTTCTGTTAGTGCATGTGACAATAAGGTAAATGTTAGTTAACAGCAGCGGAAGTACTGATAGTAGGTGTGACAATAAGGTGAATGTTAATTAACAGCAGTAGTAGTACTGATAGTAGATGTGACAATAAGGTAAATGTTAGTTAACAGCAGTAGGAGTTCTGTTAGTACATATGACAATAAGGTAAATGTTAGTCAACAGCAGCAGTAGTACTGATAGTAGGTGTGACAATAAGGTGATTGTTACTTAACAGCAGTAGTAGTACTTATAGTAGATGTGTCAATAAGGTAAATGTTAGTTAACAGCAGTAGGAGTTCTGTTCGTACATGTGACAATAAGGTAAATGTTAATTAACAGCAGCAGTAGTACTGATAGTAGATGTGACAATAAGGTGAATATTAGTTAACAGCAGCAGTAGTACTGATAGTAGGTGTGACAATAAGGTGATTGTTACTTAACAGCAGTAGTAGTACTTATAGTAGATGTGTCAATAAGGTAAATGTTAGTTAACAGCAGTAGGAGTTCTGTTCGTACATGTGACAATAAGGTAAATGTTAATTAACAGCAGCAGTAGCACTAATAATAGATGTGATAATAAGGTTAATGTTAGTTGACAGCTGCAGTAGCACTGATAACAGTTGTGGCAATAAGGTATATGTTAGTTAACAGCATCTGTAACACCTATAGTAGATGTTACAATATGGTAAATGTTAGTAAACAGCAGTAGTAGTACTGATAGTAAATGTCACAATAAGGTAAATGTTAGTTAACAGCAGAAGTAGTACTGATAGTAGATGTGACAATAAGGTAAATGTTAGTTAACATCCTTAGTAGCATTGATAGTAGATGTGACAATAAGGTAAATGTTAGTTAACAACACTTCTAGCACTGATAGTAGATGTGGCATTAAGGTAAATGTTAGTTGACAACACTAGTAGCACTGATAGTAGATGTGAAAATAAGGTAAATGTTAGTTAACAGAAGTAGTAGTACTGATAGATGTGACAATAAGGTAAATGTTAGTTAACAGAAGTAGTACTGATAGTAGATGTGACAATAAGGTAAATGTTAGTTAACAGCCTTAGTAGCATTGATAGTAGATGTGACAATAAGGTAAATGTTAGTTAACAGCAGTAATAGTACTGATAGTAGATGTGACAATAAGGTAAATGTTAGTTAACAGCCTTAGTGGCATTGATAGTAGATGTGACAATAAGGTAAATGTTAGTTAGCAGTAGTAGTACTGAGAGTAGATGTGACAATAAGGTAAATGTTAGTTAACAACACTAGTAGCACTGATAGTAGATGTGACAATAAGGTAAATGTTAGTTAACAACACTAGTAGCACTGATAGTAGATGTGACAATAAGGTAAATGTTAGTTAACAACACTAGTAGCACTGATAGTAGATGTGACAATAAGGTAAATGTTAGTTAACAGCAGTAATAGTACTGATAGTAGATGTGACAATAAGGTAAATGTTAGTTAACAGCCTTAGTAGCATTGATAGTAAATGTGACAATAAGGTAAATGTTAGTTAGCAGTAGTAGTACTAAGAGTAGATGTGACAATAAGGTAAATGTTAGTTAACAACACTAGTAGCACTGATAGTTGATGTGACAATAAGGTAAATGTTAGTTAACAACACTAGTAGCACTGATAGTAGATGTGACAATAAGGTAAATGTTAGTTACCAGCAGTAGTAGCACTGATAGTAGATGTGACAATAAGGTAAATGTTAGTTAACAGCAGTAGTAGTACAGATAGTAGATGTGACAATAAGGTAAATGTTAGTTAACAGCCTTAGTGGCATTGATAGTAGATGTGACAATAAGGTAAATGTTAGTTAGCAGTAGTAGCACTGTGAGTAGATGTGACAATAAGGTAAATGTTAGTTAACAACACTAGTAGCACTGATAGTAGATGTGACAATAAGCTAAATGTTAGTTAACAATACTAGTAGCACTGATAGTAGATGTGACAATAAGGTAAATGTTAGTTAACAGCAGTAGTAGAACTGATAGTAGATGTGACAATAAGGTAAATGTTAGTTAACAGTCACAGTACTACTAATAGTACATATGACATGGAAATAGTGATGATGGAGAAGAAAGTTTGTTAGACTGAGACTAAGTGGATGACTTGTGAGCTTGGAGAGGTACAGCAAACAATTGAAATTAATAGGCCAGTGGTATCAAACATAAGAAAGTGTTTGAAGGTAATACTGTGTAAGCATTGTTGTGAAATAGCCTAGAGTAATAGAGCAGTTTGGTAATAGCCTGATAGATGTACTGACGAACAAATGTAATTAAGACTGAGGGTGCAGTTTGACAGTGGAGATGGTGAGGGGAGGGGAGGCTCAGGTAGGTTTCAGTGGGGGGATAAAAGAAGAAAGCAAGAGGGAGAAATTTTGGAGAAGGAATTAGTGAGAATGTTCTAAGTAAGAGTGTAAAAAATCATGGCAGTAGAGAAGAGACTGATCATCCAGGGTGGGTGCATGAGCATATCCATTTATTTATAAGGTGTTCTTTCAGAAGTGTTTTTAACTTTAATGTATTGTTAGCGTTGATAATCGGGGTATGGAATTCCAGATTTTGGTTACCTTGTTTGATATGAGGCAGTCACCATGGCAATTGTTGGATTTAATTAATTCTAGAAACAATTTGTCGGTTGTTCCTAGGGATCTGTTCATGCTACAGGGGTGACTCAGGTCTTTTAGGGCTTTGCAGTGGCTAGGGTGGATAATGAGATTATGTGTGATGTTTAGTTCGTTAAACAATTAGTAGGTTTGGACATTCCAGCCATTCTCAGTATATGTGTTTTTATATAACATTATTATACATTAACAGTTATAGCAGGGCAGACACATTCAGGAAGTGTAAGTCCTACAATCAGTGGTAGAGGAAATGCCTGTGGAGGAGATTGCAGCAAGGGAGGAGCTTGTGAAGGAGGAATTGCCTTATGAGGAGATTGAGGAAAAGGAGGATGTGCTTATTGAGGAACATGTGCAGGACATGACTGCAGGGGAGGAGACTCTGAAGGAGAAGGTATCGGATTAGGAGCATATGGAGGAGCTGGCTGCAGAGGAGGATTATACCAGATAAAGATGGGCACATTATGCAGTGCAACTGGCTAAGAGGCAGCATATAAATCATAACTATGACCAGAATAAAGCATTACACAGAAAGGAAAAGCGATGCATGCAAACTTTTACCTGGAATATGCTATTCTATACATGGACCTGCCATACAGTGAATAAAAACATAAGGTACCCAAGTAATACAATCCAGAGAGCAGGGCACAGGTGAGGAGGGCCATATTGCAGCATATTACCCTACTGCATTGGAACATATACCATGTCATGGCACTAGTCCTAAAGAAAATACAAACTCCTCTATCTGCCTAGATGCACCTCTAAGCTACAACAAAAATACGCATTTTAGACTACCATATTTTCAGTTAATTTATCAAGCAAACATTTTTTTATGATAGCAGGCAATGTCAACTTCTGGGATGTACACTTATCAAATAGTCTTCAATAAAATCACTAAGTTGCTTACTTTTCACAAGCATACAGAGCAGCTGGACTGCAACCTTCTGTAGCAAAATAAGACCCATGGTGGTTACAGGGAATTATACTGTGAAAACCCAGGCTCTCACTGGAAATGGTTTATTGTAAGGAGTGTACCACCTCAGTAAACTAACTCAATAAATACATTTCAGTGTTTCTAGCACTAAATTTATGTTATAAGGTAGCAGCTAATGAATGTTTTTGAATCTCTAGTTTTACTCATTGCAAATCTGACCAAAGCTATGCTTAGAGGCTCCCACATCAACATGTTCTAACAAGACCACCTGCAAATTACATTAAATATGAGTGGATGGGTCCATAACCTCTGTGGGGGAAAATAGCAAAATATTGCAGTTTTTAGTGGTACTTAAGAACATAACTGCTACTGCTCTTAAGAAGCATGCTGCTGGTGGACACATTCTATACATGTGTTCAGACTCTAATATCATGATATAAATAGGTGCACTGGGCAATGATAACATTGTGACTGGTCGTGTCAACAAGTTGACTAATGCTGTACATTGCATGAAGAAAAGGTAAACATGCATGACCACGAGAGGGCTACTACAGCTGTCATAAATGTGACCTGGTGAATGGCCATGGCTAGCAAAGGCAATAAAGTTGGCAGGTCTCCCTGGTGGTGCAGCAAAGAAAGTAAAATATTTTGCATTTGTTGCACAAGACCACTGGGAGTGCCATATTGGGGAATCTTATGAAGTGGATGCTTGTCACAGTCCTGCAGGGTGATGTCTGATGGCACTGGCCAGGGTGGTGTGTGATGAGACTGGCCAGGGAGGCATCTGATGGCACTGGCCAGGGTGGCGTCTGATGGCATTGGCCAGGGTGGTCTCTGATGGCACTAGGCAGGGTGGTCTCTGATGGCACTGGTCAGGGTGTTGTCTGATATCACTGGTCAGGGTGGTGTCTGATAGCACTGGCCATGGTGGTGTCTGATGGCACTGGCCATGGTGGTGTCTGATGGCACTGACCAGGGTTGTGTCTGATGGCACTGGGCAAGGTGGTCTCTGATGGCACTAGGCCAGGTGGTCTCTGATGGCAGTGGTCAGGGTGGGATGTGATGTCACTGGCCAGGGTTGTGTCTGATGGCACTGGCCAGGGTGGTCTCTGATGGTGCTGGGCAGGGTGGTCTCTGATGGCACTGGTCAGGGTGGGGTCTGATGTCACTGGCCAGGGTGGTGTCTGATGGCGCTGGCCATGGTGGTGTCTGATGGCGCTGGCCATGGTGGTGTCTGATGACTCTGGCAAGGGTTGTGTCTGATGGCACTGGCCAGGGTGGTCTCTGATGGCACTGGGCAGGATGGTCTGTGATGGCACTGGGCAGGGTGGGGTCTGATGCCACTGGCCAGGGTGGGGGTGGTCTCTGATGGCACTGGTCAGGGTGGGGTCTGATGTCACTGGCCAGGGTGGTGCCTGATGTCACTGCCCATGGTGGTGTCTGATGGCACTGGCCATGGTGGTGTCTGATAACTCTGGCCAGGGAGGAATCTGATGGCAATCACCAGGGTGGTGTCTGATGTCAATGGCTATGGTGGTGTCTGATGGCACTGGCCGTGGTGGTGGATGATGACTCTGGTCAGGGAGGCATCTGATGGCACTGGCCAGGGTGGTATCTGATGGCACTGGCAAGGGTTGTGTCTGATGGCACTGGCCAGGGTGGTCTCTGATGGCACTGGGCAGGATGGTCTCTGATGGCACTGGGCAGAGTGGGGTCTGATGGCACTGGCCAGGGTGGTGTCTTATGTCACTGGCCATGGTGGTGTCTGATGGCACTGGCCATGGTGGTGTCTGATGGCACTGGCCTTGGTGGTGTCTGATGACTCTGGCCAGGGAAGCATCTGATGGCACTCACCAGGGTGGTGTCTGCTGACATTGTCCAGGGTTGAGTCTGATGGCAGTGGCCAGGGTGGTGTCTGATGGCAATGGCCAGGGTTGTATCTGATGGCATGGCTAGGGGGGTGTCTGATGGCACTGTCCAGGGCGGTATCTGATGACACTGGCCAGGGTGGTGCCTGATGTCAGTGGCCAGGGTGGTCTCTGATGGCATTGTCCAAGGTGGTGTCTGATGTCACTGTCCAGGGTGGTGTCTGATGGCATTGACCAGGGTGGTGTCTGATAGCACTGTCCAGGGTGGTGTCTGATGGCACCGACCAGAGTGGTGTCTGATGGCACTTTCCAGGGTGTTGTCTGATGGCACTGGCCACGGAGGTCTCTGATGACACTGTCCAGCATGGTGTCTGATGGCATGGCCAGGCTTGTGTCTGATGGCACTGCCCAAAGTGTTGTCTGATGACACTGGCCAGAGTAGTGTCTGATGACACTGGCCAAGGTGGTGTCTGATGACACTGGTCATGGTGGTGTCTGATATCACTGGCTATGGTGGTGTCTGATGGCACTGATCAGGGCGGTTTCTGGTGGCACTGTCCAGGGTGGTGTCTGATGACACTGGCCATGATGGTGTCTGATGGCATTGTCCAGGGTGGTGTCTGATGGCACGGGCCAAGGTGGTTTCTGATGACATTGGCTATGGTGGTGTCTGATGTCATTGGCCAGGGTGGTGTTTAATGGCACTGGCCAGGATGTTTTTTAATGTCATTATTCAGGGTGGTGTCTGATAGCATGGGCAGAGTGGTGTCTGATGGCATTGGCCAGGGTGGTGTCTGATGACACTGGCCAGAGTAGCGTGTGATGGCATGGCCAGGGAGGTCTCTCATGGCACTGGCCAGGATGGTGTCTGATGTCATGGCCAGGGTGGTCTCTGATGGCACTAGCCAGGGTGGTCATTGATGGCATTGTCATACCTCAAAGTGGAAGTATTACCAACACCACTACTCTGACATAAAAAGACACTGTCCTGACCTTCTTAGTGGGAAGAAGAGGTCAGAACAAGGGTGCCTGAGATGTATTATATGTACCTCAATAGGTTCACAGCTCATTACACTTAAACTTCCTTTATAAATGATAATTTTGGACATTGAATTTATCTCATTGTATTTCTTTTGAGTTTTTTTGTACCTCAGGAAGGCAATTATAGAGGATTCTCTTCTGTATCACAGGATATTGGAGACATTCTCCATGCAAAGAGGTATATGTTGTTGTTTCTTATAATAATTTTGATAACTAAGTCAACAAGGGAGAAGACAAAGGAAAGTTCATAAATGTGCATGAAAGCAAGTAGGGACATTAAAAACTGACAAGATGGGAATGGAATTTATTGTAGAAAATTAGCAAAAGAACCAAGGTGTTGTGAGAAAATGTCTATAGAGGGAAAGGTAATAGAGCGGGATGAGACCAAGCAGATGTTTGAACTGCAGGTTAGAGACTGCTTTTCCTACCAGGGACTGAAAACAGAGTATTGGCAAACAGAAAGCAATATGGGAGCATGAAGTGAAAAAACAGCTCTGGCTGAATTTTTAATTGAGTCTAGGACAGAAATTGCACTTAAAAAGGGATAATTAGTAGAATATATAAAATGTTACATGATAACTGAAGTCAATAAGAATTCGAAAGAAAAGCCTGGGAGAGAGAATGGAAAGGCAGGAAAGCAATAAACAGTGGCTGACGTCTGTATGGTTCTCAAGTTTACAACAAATTCCAGAGGGTTTATAATTTCTGCATGGAAATGTTTGCATATGCACTTCTATATCCCATGCAAACTTGAAATATTTTTTTTCTTCAGTAAGATAGTAACTGATGGAGGTGTAATTGGAAGAAGAGAAAGAGGTAACTAGGAACATCTTTCTGGGAATGTAACATTTTGGCAAATTTTAAAAATTCCATTTGGAGTACGTTATTGGGATAAAATGAATGCAACCAAGGAAATGGTTCTTTTGAGCTGAGCGATATAGGATCTGAATTTCCTAGACTTAGTAAGGTCTTGCCTAATTTAATGCTATTTGGCTGCCTAATATAATGTACCTTTCCCAGCTGCTGCAGTGTGCAATTAGACAAATAACTGCATCTTAATAATTCTGTACTGTGCCCTTTCCTTATATGGTCTCCAGACTGACTACTTGGGGTATAGCATGAATTGAGCATGATAGATGGAAGCATTACCTCCTTGTTCTGGGGTCTACCTCTTCTATGTTCATTCCTGCATTCTGTTTGCTGCTGCTACTGGTGGCTCCTTAGAGATATGGTTAACACCCACAGATCCTTTTCCTGCTCTGTAGACAACAGGCTGCCCCATAACCCCATCTTGATATTACACACCAGGTCTTTGTGCAATCAGTACAGTACTTTGCATTTGTTTCTTTGAATCCCTACGGTCACCTTTTTACCCTCTGGTTTAGCCTTTCTAAATACTTCACTGGACTCTTCCCCACCCTCCCTCATGCACCTATTTTTTTGCCAACAGCTGACAAGTTGACACTGTTTTCTACTCCCTCAGGTTTGTCTGAAACAAGCACTCTGTAGAGCACTGGACACAGAACTGACCACTGTGGACCTCCCTAGTCACTTTTCTTGCTCCTGGCATCCTTGCTCTCACATAGTCACCTTTGTCCTTCCCTTAAGTTATGCTACCTCCACTTACACACACACACACACACACACACACACACACACACACACACACACACACACACACACACACACACACACACACACACACACACACACACGCCCTGCAGGTTTTAATTTAAAGGCTTATACAAAGTACACATGGAATAGTTTGCTTTTCTTCTATTATTTGTGTATTTAGGGAGACATTTTCTGGAAGCTGAAGAGCCATATGGTATAACACAAACCATTTTGATAGCTCAGTGATTCAATCAGTAGCAGTGCAGCCTCAAACTAGTCCTTAGGGTGCCTTCTGTGTGAAGTCTATATATTCTCCCTGGGCCAGGGTGGGTTTTCTTGGACAACTCCTATTTCCCCCTTCATCTTAAAGACATGCTGTAGCTGGATTAGTGACTCCAAATAGAGAAAGTGTGTGTGTGTGTGTGTGTGTGTGTGTGTGTGTGTGTGTGTGTGTGTGTGTGTGTGTGTGTGTGTGTGTGTGTGTGTGTGTGTGATGCAGAAGAAAGGCTTGGCAATCTTGTTTGATTCCCTATTTGCCTAGTAATCCCTCTGAATGCTGACAGCGGTTCATGCAGTTCCTGAGTCAAATGTTACTCAGCAGCTTCGAATGGATGGAAGGACATGCAATGACAGAGAATTTTAAAGCAGCTTTGAGTACTGACAGCTGAGTGATTGAAATATAAAACATGCAGAGCCCTAACTAGAATGGAGTGACCTTGGCAGGTGCCCCAGGTGCAAGCTGTTAGTGGTATCGCCAGGTATCAGGGGTGAATGAGGGTGGTATCAGCATTAATTTATGAAATGGTGAGGATACTGCAGATTCATAAATGCACAATCATACTGCACTCACAGTTATGACTGAAGCATTCATTGTGTGGAGGGACTTGTAGCAACCTGTGTGGTACACTTGTAGCAAGCAGGTTATTAAAGTTGCAGAGCACAAAGGAGTTTGGGTCCACCACTCTGAGTAGAGGAGGTGTCAGCTTGTAGAACTATCCATGGCTCCAGATAACTTAGCTACAGTTTGAAATCTTGCTTACTAGGAATATATTCTGCTGCATTTGTAATTTGTTAGTCTGTTTACATTTCAAGAACCAGTAAAGTGTTTTATTACTGATAATGTTATTTAGTATTTTAACTATCTGAGTGGCTTTTTTGTTGATTTTACACATTTTAACAAAACAACAGCAGCACTGGTTAGACCTGTAATATATTTAATATTTTTCTACAATAAACATGTTGACATTAACTGACATCATGTGCTGTACAGAAATGGATGGGAAATGTGTACATTTATGTGCAGTGCTATTAATTGTCCTACCCTTTTCTTCTCAAGTATCACACATCATTTTGTGATCTAGCTAGAGTCATTTTAATTTTATTTTTATTTTTAATAGATTGTTATATATTATATATACTTGAAATCATTTCATGTAAACATTTATAAATAACTATGCATGCATTACACTCCTTGGATC
This sequence comes from Protopterus annectens, assembly GCF_019279795.1. Classification (NCBI taxonomy): domain Eukaryota; kingdom Metazoa; phylum Chordata; order Ceratodontiformes; family Protopteridae; genus Protopterus; species Protopterus annectens. The sequence continues at coordinate 34,798,674 of NC_056745.1, forward strand.
TACATTCACGGTTTTATTCAGTTTCAAGGTTAAGTTACTTCATTGTGTCAAAGGATCATAGAACATACAAGGCAAATGAGTCTTTAGATCAAGCATTGCCAGTACCCACTCTCAAACTGAACCTCCGGTACCCACCCACAGACCGAACCTTCAGTACCCACCCTCAGACTCAGATGGGACCTCATGTACCCATCCTCACACTGAACCTCTAGTACACACCCTCAAATCAGACCTCCAGTTCCTACCCTCAGACTGAATCTCCATACCCACTCTCAGACCGAACCTCCAGTACCCAACCTCAGACCGAACCTCCAGTACCCACCTGTAGAACAGTATGTATATTGTACCTAGTCAGCCAATGTAGCTAGGTAGCACATGCATATAAGTTGCTGAGCATGTGCAGGATCAGTCCGATTTTGCACAGTCAGCCATTTTTAATTTCTCCAAGTCTTTTGGGTTTCTAATACCATGACGGGAATGGACCCCATTCCTAAGTCAAAGTACGATTAAAGTCCATGAAATTAGTATTGTTTCACTCTTTGATGTTAGCCAAAAGTGCTCTTCACAGCACCGCAATGTACCCAGTAATGACTCCTTCTGCAATTCGTACGGTGTTACATGAATTGGTAACATATCTAAATACAATTGTAAATTCTTTTTTATAAGACCAGTTGCTCCTACTATATTAGAACTGTCTGGGTATCTTTCTTCCACATTGCTCTCATTTCTGTCTGCAGATCGAGGTATTTTATGACTTTGTGTCTCTCTGTATGCAAGACACTGTAGTCACTAGGTGTGGTGATTTTAATGATCAATGCTACTTTTGTCTTCTTTTCATGGACCATTATATCCGGTTTTCTAGCATCTATCTTTTGGACTGTTGGTATTGGGTGATTTATTATTGGGTGATTCCCATGTGATGTAAACTTCATCATTTTCTACGATTCTCTGTGGCTCATGTTTACATTGTTTTTCAGATACTTCGATACCATAATGTTTGCACAATCTCCAGTATAACAATCTTACCACATTATTATGCCTTTCAGTATACAGTCTCTCTGCCATTACAGAGTTGCAACCAGCAATAAGGTGTGTGACTGTTTCCAATTCGGTTCCATAAAACCTACATCTGTCTGTTTCTCCCACATGTTCAGTGGACGTAGTAAACCAGCGTGTACGTAGCTCATTATCTTGGGCTGCCAATATTAACCTTTCATTTCATAATGTAAATTCATCTCTCCTTAACCATTCCTGCACTTGTTCTTGATCAACATGAGACTCTTCCAGATGTTTTCTATACTTGCAACTATATTTATGTTTTTTCCACATTTCTTGTCTTCTCATCTGGTCCTTCACCTTATATTCTTTTCTTTTTAGCACATTCAGTTGCTGCCTGGTTTTTATCCATTTCTGGTTTGATTTCCATTCCTGCTTGACATCAATATGCTTCTGTTGAATTAAGCAGAGATGTCATCTTAGATTTATTCTCCTCATGTTTCAAATCTTTCACCACATTTGGATATTGTGAGGTCAGTAGATATGTGTGGAGTCCCACGATTGCAGATCTATGCATGTAATCAATTTCAAGGAGGCCCATCACTCCTTTAAAAGGGAGAATATATCATCTTGGTATACACTGATTTTTATAAATCATTTGGTGAGCATGAAGCATCCTTCTTGATTTAATATCCAATCTATCCAACAGTTTTTGGGGCCAGTCACTCAGTCCAAAACTAAAAGTTAGGACAAGAATAGCAAATTGATTTATAGCTTGGATCTTGTTCCTAGGTGTCACTGCTGTTTTCAGGATTAATTTAAGTCTTCTAAAGTACTCCTTACTAAGCCTTATTCACATTTGTTATTTATTTATTTTATTTATTTATTTGCATTTGTTAACCGGGTTGGTCCAGCTGGGTAAGAATTACCCTTTTTCAGTGGAGACCCGAGAGGAAAAGCCCCAAACAGACATACAAATACATACGAATAGAGACAAATTAACAATATTACAGAGGAAAACAATCTTATGGGTACAATGGATAAGAAAAACAATGAAAGTTTGAGAATGTGAGTAAGGTAGGCCAGAGGCATGCATGCAAAAGATTTACGAAAAGATGTTCTGAGCAAGATCTCTGAATTAAGTTAAAGTAGGCAAAGAAATGATTTTGGTTTGGAGTTAGTAGTGTGGGAGTTTTAGGTGGGAGAATGTGAAGGACATTCCCATTTGGAGGCGAGATAGGAGAGAAGCATGGATTCGAAATTGTTGTGGTTAGGTATATTACGTAGTCTGGCTATAGTGTGGGATAGTAGTAGTTTGCCAGGTGGGTGGATGGGTTTGTGTACATGCAGGAGGTTTTGGCCTGTGGATCTCAGGGTATGGGTAGGTGTGTAGGGTGTTAGAGGTTTAGTAAGAGAGGGGCATTCTGCTGTTTTAAAGATGAGTCTGTGGGCTGTTGTAAGTTGTAGGTACTTTAGGTGGTTGTGGAGTTCTAGCCAGTTTAGGGTGTGTAGGGAGTGACAGTGATGGGAAGAGTTCTTAGAATTGGTTGCAAATTTGCAGATTTTGTTGTAACAGGCCTCATGTTTAGCACGGAGTCCGAGTTGTAGGTTGGAGAATAGGGGAGCACCATCCAAGAGAGAGGGGAGAAGGAAGGTAGATGCAAGGGTATGACGGGAGGATGGAGTAAGGTAGTAGTTGTGGCTGTAGAGGAGACCGATTTTCTGGTGGGTCTTTTTGATTGCTGAGAGGATGTGGGAGTCAAATTTTAGGTTTTCATCGATGGTAATACCAAGTAGTTTGGTACTAGGAATGATTTCAAGAGGGGTGTTATTGTGGCTTTTGATGGAAAATTGGACTTTGTGGAACTGGGAAGTTTTGGTGGGAGTAAATAACATTAGTTTTGTTTTGTTGGTATTCAGGGCCAAGTGATGCGATAGCATCCATGATTCAATTTTGGAGAAGGCTGTTTGGGTATTAAGTAGAAGTTTGGAGGGGCAGGAGGCTGAGCAGATGATAGTGGAGTCATCTGTGTATTGGATGATTGAGGCTTCAGGGATGGAGAGGTGAAAGTTGTTAATGAATAAGTTGAAGAGCAGAGGGCCAAGTACTGATCCTTGGGGAACTCCTGTGGGTGTAGGTAAGAAAGGGGAAGTTGATTCTTTCCATTGTACAGCCTGTTGGTGCATAGAAAGGTAACTGGCGAACCAGTCTAGGGTTGAGGGAGATAGATGCAAGTGTGAGTGCTGGGACAGGAGGAAGGAATGGGAGATAGTGTTGAATGCCTTTGAGAGGTCAAGAAAAAGAGAAGATACCTATTTGCTGCTCTCACGTGCTAGGTTGACTGTTTCAAAGAAGGAAAGGAGGGCTGTCACAGTGCTGTGGCCTGGCTGCTGATCCTTCATCAATTCCCAAGTATTTATACACCCCCTCTTGCTCAAGTTCTTTTATATCACATTCTTGTCAAAACTGATGTTTTCCTGGTGCTGCTATTTTCCTTTTTTTAAAGGTTGCTTTTGCACATTTATCAAGACCAAATGACATTCCAATATCATCTGAAAAAGTTTTGAAAACTTGCAGCTGTGCTTTCAGTTCATCTGATGAGCTATACAGTTTTAAATCATCAGCAAAGAAAAGATGGGAAGTCATTAGACTTTGTTGTTTTCTAGAAGCCAAATTATAGCTATGGCCTAGGCTAAGTAAGTAGCTTAATGGGTTAATGGCAAGGCAGAATAACAAGGGTGTCAGAGAGTTGCCCTGGAATATCCCCCTTTGCATTTTTATCTCTGGGGATAATAATCTGCCCTTTACCATGGCTTAATTGCAAAGTGGTCTGCCACTGTTTCATGGTTACTGTAATGTAGTCAATCAGTTTAGGGTGTATTTTATACATTGTTAAGCACTCTTTTATCCATGAATGTTGCATACTATCAAATGTTTTTTTGTAGTCAATCCATGCCATACTTAGGTTCTTCCCTTTCTTACAATTCTCCACTATAACTTTATTTAACAACAAATGATCATATGACTTTCTTTTATTGCCTTTTTCTTCTACTGCCATAATTGAGTTTTCTTCCAAATGACTATAAACTTTGTCGGCGTGAATTCCCGTGTATATTTTGAACGTCGTCTGAAGGCAAGTTATTGGTCTATAATCTTTAGGGTAGCTTGTAGGTTCACTCTTAAGTAAGAGCATTGTTTTTCCTGTTGTTAACCAGGGCGGTGTATGTTCGGTGCGCACATATAAATAGTTCTTACTCATGGCCAAATCCTCATGCAAAGAAGTTTATACTTTAAGCCAAACGTTAGGTACTGCATCTGGGTCTGGGGTTTTCCAGTTAGAGACTTTTCCCAACTTTATTTCAATCTCCCTGGCTGTTATTTCATCCCATTTCATATCCTGTGCCTTTAAACTTCTTATTCTTTCTTTTATTTCTTCTATCCATTTAGCATCTTTGTTATGTTCCACAGGATCTTCATAAATATTTCTCCAAAATGTATCTACTTCCTCTTTTTTTGGTGGTCTATCACTTTCTTTTACCTTATTTCCCAATTTTCTATAAAACTTTTTTGGGTCATCAGTAAATTGTTTATTTTGTGCTTTTCCCTTATATTTATCTTCGTATCTTCTAAGTCTTTCCACCTGTTTTGACATTTTTAGTTTATTTCCAATACTGCATAATAGATCCTGGTCTGTTCTAATACTAAGAATTGCTTTTATCACATCTATCTTTCTTAATATTTTTATTGATCTCTTCCCTCTTCTATAATCTTCTAACAATGATACTTCTTGTCTTAACTGCTTTATATTTTTCTCTGTTCGATATTTCCATGATGGTATTTGCTTTCGCCCCCTCTTTTCCCTCGCTACCCTGTGTTCCTGTGGTAGAACTTTATCAGTTATTAATTTAGCAGCACAGTAATATATTATGTTTACTTCTGTTGTATCACATGGGTCTCAATGGACAGTCATAATTACTGTGTTCTTTTGTATTATCAAGCTTCTGACTTTGGGGGTTTTTGTTTCTCTCATTGATCTTGATATATCTGTCTGTGTCTATTAAATCAAGCAACTCTTCTCTTAACTCCTTTTCTTCCATACTGAGGACACATCCCTTGTTTTCCATTTCCTGTGGGCAATCTATAAAAAGTTCTATAACATTGTCTTGTGGCACATTCTCTTCAATTTCATCCTGTGCCATCCGTTGCTCTGTCATATGGGAACTCACTGACCTATCACTCCTCAACATTGACTGCATCAGAGTTTCCAGTTTCCTGTTCCTTTCCTTCCTGTCCAGCTTCAAGTGAATGTTTATACTGGTTTCCCGTGGAAGGCTCCAAAATATCTTGATATGGCACCAGACCAATTGCTTCCTGTTCCACTGATTTCCCCGTAATTTGGGTATCCATCACTCTATCCTGTTGTGGTGCTTTCTGTATTTTATTTTCTACACTGAATCCTTCTCTTTGCAGTTGATCTATTACCTCAATTTCTATTTCTTTGACTTCTCCATTACTAATCTCTTTTTCTACTTTTCCTCTTAGTCTTATTTTTTGTATTGTAAAGTTTTCCATATCAAGATTCCTTTGCCTATATTTTTCTTGAGATATCTTTAGTGCTGCTCTTTTTGTATTAGTTAGTTTTGCTTTCTCCTTTGCATAAATATTACACCATATTAATTCTCAGCCAGAGTGAGTGCAGACATGAAAGGACATGCACGTGAGTGTGTCTGAAGTAGCAAGTCAGTTGGTTTATGAAATTCAAAGTACATGTTCCAGTTACAGCTCCGGATGCATTTTTGTACAATAAATGACTTGAACGCACATCCAGCCTCAGGTTATCAGTTGAATACACAAGACAAGCAACATGGTGTCAGAATGGGATCCGAAGTTGAAGCAGCTCAGAAACCATGAGGCACGCAGGTAGAAGTGGAGTAAGATACAGGAGCGAACTCACAAACAGGTCAGTGGTTATTCGAAGTTACTTAAATTTGTTTCAAATGATTTTCAGCCACCAAATATGTGGCCTGACATTCAAAGTGTTAGAAATAATTACTGAGTTATTCTAACTGTCCAAAATACTGATATAATGATTAATGCATTTGAAATAATCTCTGAAGTGTTTAAAATGTTTGAAAAGGCTAAATTGTCTATTTTTTTTCACACTGTATGACGTTTCTGCAGTAACTAAGACTTTTCAAAGTGTCCAGAGTATTCAAGGTGTTTGCAGTGTTAAAATAAAGCATTTTAGCAGAGATTGTTGTGCACTTGAGCAATATTACAAGTACCAGGTCTATATGCATGTTTAAATGAAATGTGTTGCTATGGTAGAGGAATTTTGCAGACCTGAACCACTGGTGTTTGGTAATAATATTGCTGAGAATTGGCGAGTTTGAGCAAGAATATAGTTTAATATTTAATACAGGCTGCATTTTCTGATAAAGACGCATGTACAAGAGCATTTATTTAGCTGGTTCAGTGTCCATTGAGCAAGAATATTCATTTGTGTATGTACCTGCCTAGTGTGCAGGGGAAAACCACCATATAGGGATACAGGCTAAAACGTAGGAAGACCCTGAGATTTTAAAATGTAAATTTAGGGAAATGTGGAACCCTCAAACAAATATTACAATGGAAAGGCACATATTTTACACAAGAAAAAAAAGCCTGGTGAAAGTATTGCAAAATAAAGCAAAAATGTGCAGATTTGGTTATACACGAATGAGTTGATAAAAGACTATTTTGTATATGGTGTTGATGCAATGAGAAATATGCTTTGAGATAGTGAATTAACATTAAGCAAACTACAGAGCTTACAGAAAATCATATGAATATGCTTATGAATGAGAAAAGCATGCTTGCAGTATCTGCTAGTTTGAATTAAAATGGGCTTCTTGTGGCCCAATTGGACTATCCTGGAAAACAAACTGAAAATAAATAAAATAAATATAAACATTTTGTTCCTTAGAAATTAATAGGAAATCTGTAGAGCTTAAAGTTGACACTGGATCCAAGTGCAATGTTATATCAGCACAAATGTTTGCTAAAATAAAAACTGGTGAGAAACTTGATTCAGCAAAGTGTGCAAAACTAGTCGCTTATTGTGGTGAAGAGATTCAAACTGATGGTGCAGTAGTTATTTCATGCCATTCTGCTGGAAACAGCTATGACTTGCAGTTTTACATAGTCAAAAGACACATGCAGTCATGTTAGGCCTCAAACACAGTCTGAGAATGGGACTCATTTCATTTAATAAAGAGATTCATCATATAAGTATGAATAACCAATAGCTTTACACAGAATATTTTTAGTGAATATGCTGATATTTTCAAAGACAAGCTTGGCAAACATCCAATGACATATTCCATGAAGTTAAACCATGAAGTAGGCCCAGTTGTCAGACCAGTAATTAAGATTTTGGTGGCAATGCAGAGTAAGGTAAAAGTAGAACTTGACAAAATGGTGAATTTAGGTGTCCTTACTCCAGTAGAAGAACCAACTGAATTGGTATCCTCCATGGTTGTAGCTCATAAGAAAAGCTCAGATGACATTTGGATATGTATTGATCCAAGAGACTTAAACAAAGCATTTAAAGATCCTCACCATCCAATGTGTACAGTAGAAGAGGTAGCCACTCTCATGCCAAATGCTAACATTTTTTCAGTCTTAGATGCAAAAAGTTCCTTTTGGCAAATTTTGCTAGATGCAAATCTTCATTGTTAACCACTTTCAGTACACCATTTGGTAGATACAGATTTTTGAAAATGCCATTTGGAATAAATTCTGCCAGTGAACTATTTAAATGCATATTGGAGCAATTTTTTTCTGGTTATCCATGTGCTATTATAGTAGACACCATTATTGTAGGAGGCAATGGTGAAGACAAACATGATAGAAATCTCAGGAAATTCTAGACCATGCACGTGTAGTCAATCTTAAACTGAATCCTCAGAAATCCAAATTCAAGCTGAAAGAAGTTACTTATGTGGATCATTTGTTTACCAGCTCTGGTTTACAACCAGATCTGTCTAAGCAAACAGCTATTGTTGAAATGCCAGTCCCAGAAAATGTCACATCTTTACAATGTTTTCTTGGTATGGTCAACTATTTAGGAAAGTTCATCCCAGACTTGAGTGAGCTTTCAGCATCATTACATGAGTTGACAGGACAAAATGTAAACTGGTCCTGGTTGGAACAAAACCAAAGAGCATTTGATAGTCTGAAGAAGAAAATTGCCAGTCCACCCACATCAAGATATTATGATGTTCACAGACCTGTAACTCTTTCACGTGATGCTTCAAACTTCGGCCTTGCAGCAGCATGTTTCAGGAAGGCATGCCAGTAGCCTCTGTGTCCAGAACTTTAACTCAAACAGAGATCCAGTATGCACAAATAGAGAAAGAGCTTTTGGCAGTAGGGTTCACATGTTCGAATTTCAGTGATTATATTTATGGCAGACCTATCCAAATAGAGACCAATCACCAGTCTGTAGTGACAACTTTGAAAAAGCCAATACATACAGCCCCAGCTTGTTTGCAGTGCATGATGTTAAAACTGCAAAAGTGCCATTTCAATATTGTCTATACAAAAGGCAAATATTTATACTTTGCTGATGTTTGTCAAGAGCACCGACAAACTACAGAACAACATGAAAATAAGAAAGCAGACTTTGAAGTCATGGAAGTCAGACATTTTTTTGTCATCACATTTTGATGAACTAAGGAATCACACAGCTTCAGACTCAATTCTCCAGAAGCTAAAAAACATTATCAGTCAAGGATGACATTTACCACGTGATATTCAGCAGTATTTTCCTTACAGAGATGAGCACATGACAGAAGATGGAATCATCATGAAAGGTCCAAAAGGGGTAATTCCTAAAGCATTACAACAAGAATATATCAGAATCTTGCATCCTGGTCAGCCAGGTGCTAATTCAACCAAAAGAAGGGCAAGAGGCATAGTATTTTGGCCTTCTGTGTCAAAAGATATAGAGAAGGAAACTCTAGCATGCTCAGTTTATAATAATACCAAACCACACCAACAAAAGTACCACTTCAGCTAAGCCAGATTCCTGAATTATCATGGTTGACAGTTGCTATTGATATTTTCAAATGGAATGGTCAACATTGTGTAGTGTTAGTAGGCTCTTATTCAAATTGGTTTGAAATCGACCTAATTCCTATTTTGATGTCCAGCACATTAATTACAAAATTAAAAAGACATTTTTCTGCCCATAGTAGTCCACATAAAGTCATATCTGACAATGGTGCACAGTTTACAAGTCAGCAGTTTAAGACATTTCGACTAACACAACTAGCACCAACCAGTAGTGGAAAAAACAAAAGTAAATGCACAAAAATTCCACTGAATGCTCCAAGAAAGCAAACCAGGAACTTTAAGCATACAAAACTGTAATTGCCACTTTTCAACCAAAATGGACTTCATCAGAATGAATCTCATTAGATACAAACCCCACTAATATACAAACCCTCAACCAATCAATAAAAACATTTAATTATTATGTGAAACAAGATTGAGTAAAAACTACAAAAGGTATAAAAAATATAACAATGTAAAAAAAATTACTTACCACACCTATAAACAAATAATTCTTAATGTCCTATCTTTTAAAAAAACATGTAATATTTATAGTGCGATTAATTGCAGGAAAACTGTCTGCTCCTAATTTTAATTGCCAAAGCTTCTCTTTTTGTTTTACTTTATTTCTAAAATTGCTACCTCTCTTACCCATAAAAACCTGTTCTACACAGTAAACATATATTTGCAAAATCTGGGACATTCTAAGGAATGTTTATAAAGGACATTTTTATCATTTTTATTTTTAAGGACATACAAATGTTCCTTAATTCTTAGGTCCAAGGACCTGATAGCCATGCCTACATAGTAGGCACCACATCCCATACACTTGCTTTCATAAACTACCCCTTTTGATTTACAATTAAATACACCTGGAATGGGAATAGCATGACCAAGATGTTCCAAATCTAAACATGGCCTCTCTAAAATGAATCTACAGACTGAACAACTTCCACATTTATGCATTCCATTAGACTTAAATAACTTCTCTCCCAAATTATCAATTTTAGTAGACTCATGTTGTAAAAAGTTTTTTTAAATTATAAGAATTTTTAAAAACAAATCTTGAATGGGCACCCACATTTCTTATTACATCTGTATTTATTTTTAAAACCTTTCAATTATTTTAATAATTTAATAATAGAGCAAATGCCATAACTATCGATTATCATATCTATATTACAATAATGTGTTTATTACATGGATGTTTAAAGTACTGCAGTGACAACGGAGGTGCATTTCTTGTGATTTGACTCACTTTTTCAAGTCCAGCAGCAATGCTAACTGGAGAACATTTACACACTGCATTCAGCATCAGCAAGCCACTGACAGATTTGTTTTATTTATTTATTTATTTATTTTACATTTGTTGACTGGGCTAGTCTAACTGGATACATGTCCATTTTCAGTACAGGCCCAGGGAGATAAGCTCCAATGAGAACAATAACAAAAAAATTATAAAATAGCAAATTATATTTACAAAGTTGATGTAAACAAGGTACAATGCTTTTACATTAATGAGACTAATCCAAGAGGTTAGAAGTTATTGACATATAGCAACAAGTGCAGGTATAAATTGTATCATTCAAATGCAGTTGTAATACATAGTATATAGAGGAGAAGGCAGCTGATAATATATGTAACATATATATATATATATATATATATATATATATATATATATATATATATATATATATATATCCATATGGCCGAGACCATATGACTGACTTTTGAAAAGCCGACCATGGGGAATCGCTATCTCAGTACAGTGTGGAATGGGAAAATTTCCCTCTTCTGCACTGTAGAGCGATCTCGGAGTTAGTATATTTAAGTTATGAGGTGTACAGGAGGGCTTGCCTCCCTGATAACAGTTTTAAGGTAAGTGTTTGTTGTGTTTTTTGTGTTTATTTTACATGGTCGGCTTTCAGAAAGTCGATCATATGGTCTCAGCCATATGAAAGTCGACTTTGTGAAAAGTTGACCATGTAAAGTAGACCCCCTGAAAAGACACATAAACGTTACTGTCAAGCCGCTGACAGATCCTGAAAAGACACATAAACATTACTGTCAAGCCACTGACAGACCCTAAAAAGACACAAACATTACTGTCAAGCCACTGACAAGTAATGTTACATTACTTGTCCTTGGTGATTCAACTGTAGCCTCCAATGCTTCCACAGTTCCCTTCAGAAGTGCCACTTTTACAAAGTCTATCTTACATTGTTAGTGCCTTCACAGTAATGCTGCATTCAGGCGAAGTTTTTCTGTGAGTTTATGGTGAATAGACCGATCTTATTTCCAGATAATTTCAACCAGCTATCAGAACTTCATAATGCCTCTGAATTTCTACCAATAGCAAAGCCCTAACAAACAAACCTGTTAATCTCTTAAAGCAATAAGAGCCGACTAAATCAAAAGTAATAGAGAGAGAGAGGCCCCAAAATATGGACAATTTCTAAATGTTGCTCTTACTGAATTACTAGAATAACAGGTTTTGTATTAGCATGCATTTTCCGAATTGTATGAAGTCTGAAACTCAAATGTTTGTCATTATTTAGTAACTTCAATCCTCAATTTATCAGAAAACCACACATTTTATGAGGAGCAGAACACATGAAGCCTGAAACTCAAATGTTTGTCATTATTTAATGGCTTAAATCCACAAAGATTTATCAAAAAAACAAATTTTATGAAGAACAAACCAAACATATGTGGTAAAAATCTGGACAATCTGTGAAAATCTGGACATTTGAGAGCTATATTAACTAATGTTTATAAACACATTCATGCCATATAATGGTGGGCTCTTAAAGACATTTAACAGACAGGGAAAATATCAACAGTGCCACCAATTACCAAAAACCTTCACTTTTATTTGACAGTGCTTATTTTAGTGGTTACTACAAAATGTAACTTTCTCAAAACTGAAACTAATTAAAACATCTACAGCCATCAATTAACCAAAAGAACCAGGGCAGAGTTACCTGGCTTAGCCATGCTCTGGATTGAACACAAGGAAGGATAAAGTTTATTATGTAGCTGCCTCATTGAACAGGAAGAAATTTTTCAGAATCCCCTTAAAAGTCTAGGGATGTGCAGATATTTTATCCTGTGTTGTAATGTTTGAACTATCTTGTGTGGAAATGAAATTGTGACTATCTGCAGTTTCTGCATGCTAACACTGTTAGATGAAGCTGTATAAGATTACAATTTTCCAGGACTAGCTTGAGCTTTGCTACCTGAAGCAGTTTGCTCTTTTTATACCTAGAGCAGTGAGATGCATGTTAACAGGGCACTAAGGCTGTAGCTGTGAGTCTGACTTACATACCAACACTGGACATTAGTAGCAAGACTGCTGGACATGACCACAAGGACAGTGAAGTGTGGTAGGGACAACTATATGTAACAATAATGATCACCATGTATATTGCTGTATTTCACAGCAGATTTTACTCAAAATCCACTTTAATATTATGCAACAGTTTTTTTTAATAAATTCCAGGCATAGAAATTTGGATGATTAAGCAAATCTATTTGATATTCATAAAAGATAACTGAACATAAACAGATTTCTTCAACAGAACTTACAATTAACAAAACTGTCGTCCAATACTTCAAAATTCATTTATTGCTTTTAATAACAATTCAGTTTCTGTTACAAGCCTCTTATTCATAAAAAAAAATGTTCTTACTGTCCAAGTCCCAGAAGGGTTAGGGAATTATAACTCTGTTAACACAAGTTTCAAATCCCAGAGTTGTAGGTTGTCTTTCGTCTTTTCCAAGTCAAAGTCCTGAGAGGCTCATTAGCTTCTATTTTGTAACTTCAGACTTTTTCTCCCATACTCCAGGTCTCGTCAAACAATACCGACACTGCAGTTCAAAAGCTTTCTCTAGCTCTCATCACAGAGCACCATGGAAACTGAACACTCTCAATACTCAGAGGTCAGGAAATCTCCCCTATCTGTGGTAGCCATGTTATACTGCCAATGGCAGTTCCTCTGTGTTTCTTACCATTGAGACACCCTTTGACCTAATAACCCTACACTTACCTTCCAGAATACACCTTCTCCTGAAGGAAACCTCAGTCTGTATTTAGACTGCGCTCAAAATACCCCATGCCTCCAAACATCAGGAGTTTTGTGTGTGTGTGTGTGTGTGTGTGTGTGTGTGTGTGTGTGTGTGTGTGTGTGTGTGTGTGTATGAGACTGGTATGAATGCAATTTGGGGATGGGGACACCACTAGCCACCAGGGATTATTACAGAAGACTTGTGCCATAATGGCACAAACCAGTACAGGGATTGTGGGTGGGAAAGAAACACTAGACACCAGTGAGATTACTCTTGTGTTATAAGGGTACTAAAACAGTACAAGGATGGGAGGTGGAGAGGAACACTAACAGCGAGAATAATCTTGTGCTGTAAATGGCACTTAATATAGGGATCAAGGCTGGTGGAACAGGAGACCCTAGGGGAAACTCCTCTTGTGCCATAACAGCATTTAAACCACTATAGGGATTGAGATCTGGGTGGAACACTAGACACCTGTGAGAATACTCTTGTGCCATAACAACACTTTTAACAATAGGGGATCAAGAAGTCATGGAAGCCACTGGACACCAGAGGCCAAGAATATGACATGGGGCTGTCACTTTGTTAGCCTAGGACCAAGGGATATGACATGGGACTGTCATTTTCTGTGATGGCCTAGGAGGCATCAGGGATACTTAGTTAGCAGAGGGGCAGGTAAAGGGAATCTGGAGTCTCTGTGTGGCCTTGAATCTGTACTTATATGTATGGGAGTATGACTGAGGGGGAAGGATATATGTGCTTACACAATGCAGTTGCCATGATTACCTAGTATGGGAAGAGCTGATCTACATATTGCAGTATAGGATCATGGGAAATTACCAGTCTATTGGCTTTGAGGCCCTTACAAGCCTAGCCAAGAATTTAGTCCATGTTCCAACAAGTCAGCACCCTATGCCACTGTCCATCAGGGACATAGGTGGAATCCCAGGGGTGTATTTTCTGTTCCCCATTCAGTTATCCAGTAGGTATTGCAATTCAAAGATATGCAAATTACCCTAATAATGATGTTTTTCTCATTGCCTCATTGCAGCTAATTTGTCTTTGATTCACAAGCCATTTCTCACTCTGCATGTGTTAATGAATCATCAGGATATCCTTAAAGGAAAATATACATAAAATATGATGACATAGAATACATATGTAAGAATTTGCAATGTCAAAAGTAAAACTAATGAATGATACAAAATGAATTTAGTTTATGAAGGGGAGGATAACATGAGAAAAAGCAATAAAGCTGATTAATTCAGTAAATACATTTTATGTATTGGTAATAATACTCAAACTACTGATGTACACAATGCAGTTAAATTTGACTACTAGACAATCAAACATAAGAAGAGTTATATGTGTTAGTATTATAAATGTTACCTTTTCAACCAAGGTAAAAAGTAGTGAAAAAAAAAGAAATATTGGGTAAGCTTTGTTCACGGCCATTAATTGTTAATAATTATAAATATGAAGTGATACAAATAATTTATCAGTAGTTAAGTTTGTGTAACTTACTACAAATGTGCAGATGCACATTTAGTTTTACAACAAATCTTTAAGCAGAATAACCAAGAGGACATTATGCAGTCCTCTGTAATCCTGAAACCTGGTATTGTTTGACATTCTTAATGCAGCAGAAATTGTTTTAATGTATAAATAAAGATATATTTCCAGCACTGTGTTATAATGGGACTTACCTTTGAAGTGCTTGAAATCTGTGAAATTCTTCCATTCTTTTATAAAAACAAATTACATGATATTATTATTTAACTTTGTCTCCCACTCCATTTACAGAGCGGGAAAGAGACAAACATTAATGCAGTTAAACTGAATCACCTCAAACAGGTTTTTAATGATTCATAGCAAACAAGCTGGCACCTCAGTGGTTGAATTCAAATATGTTTATTTCCTGGCATCCAGAAGGAATCCTCTACATATGGAGAAAGCTCTCAAAGATCTGAGTCTGAAGGTATGTTTGTTTATTTATTTATTTGAGTATGCATAGATGCAATCAGATTACATATAGCTTTTCCAAGTAGAGTTGTAAAATGATAATAGCATAGCCAAGTGTTGGCTAATAAAGTTTTTTGCTTAACTTCCACAGCTTGGAGGCATTCTAGCAGTCTGGGTGCCAATGAAATGCTGTTCAGAGTTTGGCAACATAGATGGACTATAGAAAATCACCACAAGAACCTTGTGATTTTTAGCGAACAAGTTAATCTTTAGACCACAGACATATGCAAGAGGCATATCTCTGGAGGAGTGAGCTTAAGGTTGGGCATTTTACAGATGAACAGAGAATTTTGTGGACAATTTGTAGTTTCCTGAATTTAAGATAGCTTGGGAATTCTATTCCATGCATGTTTTGGATAGCTATGCAACAGCAGTATCTGTATGGAGGATTTACTACAAATTTACCTTTTTATTTAGTTGGCACAGTCCTCCTCTTACCTGGCTATCAACTGACTGACAAGATTGGAGTAAAAGTATGGATATGCTATAGTGAACAGTTAGAAACTTCTGGGAAGTCTGTTGTTGGACTTAAAAAAATAGTAGAAACATAAGATATCTCTTGTCATCAAGAAATAACTTTCTATGAATATATATAAACATTTTTCAGATTCAGCAATCAATGAGAAAGCAAAATCATCAATGCATTCCAAATAATGTGTTTACTGTAATTCTATCCATTATTAAATCAAAAATCTAGACTTTATTGTTTAGTCAGCAGATATTAATCAATTGATTCAGCTTATTGATTTTTCCAGATATAACTATTTCCACTAAACAAAAAGCTAGAAAGAAAAAAATAATATAACTAGAAGTCTTGTTGTTGCTTCCAAAGACCATGGCAGCTTTAAATATTTTTGAATTTGTCTTGTTTTTATGTTTTCTATAAAAGCTGAGTCAACATTACAACTACCTAACTTTATAGAAATGCCACATAAAATCAGTTCTCAAATTTTTGCTCTGAATAACTAGCTATTCTACAGTAATGCTTGGGCCCCAATGTAATTAAGAAAAAAACACTGTTGTTAAATTGACTACTTACAGTTTCTTTACTTCATAATGCTACTATATGCATGTTCAGCTTTCTAACATTCGCTCTGTTTCAACATCCAAGACTTTTTTAAATCATTTTTCATTTTTAAATGTTTATCTAAGTTCTGCTGCTATACCTCTCTTTCATGTAACCATATCTGTCTATAGTACCTACTCTCTTTCCATCCCAAACTGATCTGTGGCATCAGACCAAAGAACCCAGTTTTATTACTCACAAATACCTACCACAGTACTGTAAAGTATTTTATGTTTATCCAATGTACATCACTGCAGGTACATAATATTGCAGAATTTGATTTGTAATCCTGTACTTTTAATGAAAGCTTTTTGTTCAGTCCTATGCCTCTATGATACATTCATAAGTGTATAAGTAATATTACAGTATTCAGGCCTAATGGCTAACTAGAAACACCGATTCCTTTTAGTACAGAACAGAAACATTATTACCCATCCAGCTGTCCAAAGACTTCTTAGTAGTCAAACTGTTAGGTAAACAAATATTAATCAGAATATTATTCCATAGGATGGTCATTTTATTAACAGTATATGAGGACTTTCTTTTAGTCTTACAAACACAATTATGAAAGTTCACATTACTGTGTGGTAAGGTCTTATCATGTGTAAAGATTTCCATATTAAACATACCTTTTAAAACCGGGTCTTGAAAAAACATTATAGGCTAATACAAAATTTGACAAATATACCTATAACTCAGTGAATAAAGTTTCAACTGACTACAGCAGTTCTCATAATTTAAATCCTTGACTGAAGCCATTCTATTAGTAACTTTAAATGCACAGCTTCCAGTTCTTATATTTGACCATAAGTATATGTACAGAAAACATTGATGTGCTCTAAGGTAGGCCTACTAAAGAATTTAAATGCTGTTATACAACAGTAATCACCTCTTATTGCTAATCATCCCTTCGCAAGGCAGCAGCCTTAGTGAATTGTTGACTGATTTAAGACTCTTTGGATGGACCGTTTCTTTGAAACTGTTGTTTGGTGTTGATAATCAGATAGAAACACAGTTTGTCAGCAGGTTTAAACATAAAAGTACTTTTTCACCAAATTTGACTCCTAACGTAGAATGCTTTATTCAAATGTGTGAGAAAGACTTTTATTTGTATTTTTTGCAATCTACACGTAAATGCTTGTACTTTAATTTAAACAAGGGTGAACGACAGTCTTTGTTATGCATGTTTCACAATTCTGAATTGACTATAAAACCAGCTGATAAGGGGGGTGGTGTAGTACTACTGGATACTAATGCATACAATGACGCCATGTTAGAGATGCTCAGATACCAACACTTATATTGAGATAAATCAAGATATCTTTGCTAGAATTGTAAGGAAGGGTTATGATGACCTTTGTGATCTACTAATGTGTAGACAGATTACTCAAGAAGTATATAACTACTTTATGGTTGATTTTCCATTGATTCCTTATATAAAAGGTTTACCAAAGGTACATAAGGGCGTCACACCTCCTGCAATGCGTCCGATAGTAGCTGGTGAGGTATGGGTGACAGAAAACATTTCAAACTACCTAGAGACAATTTCAGGACCTCTAGCTAGGAGTATTCCTACCATTTTGAAGGATACATATCAGTTAATAGAGAAGTTGACTCATTTAACAGCATAACAAGCATTCTCCTCTTCCTGTATATTGGTTACCTAGGATGTTAGGAATTTATTTACCTCAATCCCTAATGATTACGGGGTTGAGGCTGTTAGAGATATATTGAATACGACAGAGGGTTTTAATAATGAGCTACAGATACTTATTTGTACCCTATTAGATACAGTACTCTCCAATAATGTTTTCATGTTTCAGGAGACACTATATATACAAAAATGGGGTGTCGTTATGGGCACCCCATGTGCAAATTCTTATGCAAACCTGGTGATACATTACTGGGAGAAGACTTTCTTATTTGGCAGTGCATTTTATCCACACGTGCTTCTCTATAGACGATTTGTGGATGATATACTTATTGTTTGGAACGATAGTATGGACAGGTTAAAAAATGTTGTTAATTATTTAGAAACAACTACTGATTTTTTAAGGTTCACTATGGAGTCATCCTATTTTAAGACTGATTTCTTGGATATTACTATTTCCAAAGATCGATCTGATCAGGTTTCAACTTCTCTTTATAGAAAGCCATGTTGGAAGAATGCACGGTTTCATTACAGCAGTATGCATCCCCGGTTTGTATTCCCAAATATAGTAAGGAGCCAGTATACAAGGATTATTAACGTTTGTAAGAACGATCTTGATATGTGTAAACAACTCGATAATATGGAAAGGTTATTTCAGGAGAGAGGCTATACACATACTATGACAAGAGCTATGAAGAAGTCAGTCCTGAATTCAACAAGTATCAATGTGAGTAGATACGATACTATTCCTAGTAGACCTAGAATAGCCTCTAGTGATATCAGAGTAGGTTTTGATCGTGCTAAGGTAGCATTCATGACTAGATACACTAATGGCAATAAGAAAGTCATTGAAATTATAAGAAAGAATTGGATGTTTTGACCATAGATCCTTCTATTTCTAGGCTAGTAGGAGAAACACCAAGGTTTAGATATAGGAACAGTAAGAACCTTAAAAGGTTGCTTTGCATAGAAAGGGCATCTATAGAACAAGAAGTGATACATAGGGAATCATTAAGGGCAGGTACCTTCCCATGTAACAAATGTAATATGTGTAGCCACATTGTTGATAGACAGCATTTCATTCATCCTTTTTTAGATTATACATTTATACCTAGATTTCATGCAACTTGTAATAGCATGAATCTTGTCTATTTGGCAACCTGCATGAAATGTGTGGCGTTTTATGTAGGCATGACATCTAGGAAGCTAAAAGACAGGATGTATAATCATATATGCGATATTAGGAAAATGAATCAATCTAATGCATTAGCCAAGCACATTGCAGTCCATACAGACCATGTTTTTAAGTTTAGAGTTTTACAAATGGTCACCAATAACAAGCAGGGGGGGGGGGGTGATAAGATGAATTACCTTGAATCAGTGGAATTATGTTGGATTTTTAGATTAAGAGCACACATAGAACCAGGTCTTAATCAATTTGTCAGTATTAAATCTGTTTTGGCTGCACATAGATAGTTGGATGTTAGAAAGCAGTGTTTAATTATGTTATTATGTTATTGTTTTATTTTACATTCTAAATTTATTCATTAATATGCTTTGTTTCTGATTATATGAAATAATTGTTTTCTAGTGCTTTTTAATATTGATCAGGTAACTAGTATAGTAATGTAAGCTGATTGATCAAACAGTAAAGAAGTCTATTATTACTTTGATTATGAAAAGTTGTAATATAGTATAACAGCACTATATGACTTGAAGGTTTCAGTAACCAAGGAGTAACAATGGGTTAACAAGCTTTTGATGCCTTCATTGATCATTAGTTGTGTTAATTAATTAATTAACTTATGATGTAGTGGGTGTATATATACTTCCTGAAATTAGTTGATTTTAAAACCTGATGAAGCGTGCCTGGTAGCATGTGAAAGCGCTTGTTTTATACATTTGTGATAAATTTAGTGTATGTTCTACCTCGTGGTGGTCCTCTCTTGTTGCTTTTGGATTATTGCTAATGTTCTTAGATTGTGACCCAACTTCCTCAGAGCCTGACTGCATACAGTTTTTACATTATTTTCAAAAAAATTAATTTGAGGTAATCATTAAACATAATTAAACGTACCTTTTAAAACTGGGTCTTGTAAAAACATTATAGGCTAATACAATCTTTCCACGAATATACCTATAACTCAGTGAAAAAAGTTTCAACTGTCTATAGCTGTTCGCATAATTTAAATCCTCGAGTGAAGCCATTCTTTTATTAAATTTTAATTGCACAATTTCCTGTTCTTATATTTGACCCTACGTATATGGGAGTGGTGATTCATCACTGTGACATAGCAGAAATTCCCTGAGGTGCCAAGAGATAAGCTTTTTTTTTTTACATTTATTTCATTAACTTGCACTTTTTAACATGTACAGTTGTGCTATATAGGTTCATAGGTTGGTACTAGGCTATCAGCCCTAGGGCCTATACAAGCCTAGCCATAACAATTCCCTGGCTATTTCTTCCCACATTATTTACTTTCCTGGACCCCTGTCTAGCAGGGCGACTGACATGATCCCTGGGGTGAATTTCCTTTCTCCCATCCAATCGTCAAGGTTCCTCTTGAAGAGGTCCAAAGAGGCACTCTGCTTGACATGTATGGACAATATATTCCAGAGTCTGGGGAGACTCTGGGTCAGGAACCTATCCCTCCAGCATGTTTTGTTTATTGTGATGACAAGGTTTAGATCTCTGGAGTGTGTAGCTCTGAGGGATTGGGATTTCTTTAAGTGTAGCATGTCCAACATCTCTGGGTTTGACATGGCCTTGTATGTTAAGCAGAGATCGCCTCTGAGTAGACGATATGCGACAGAGTATAGCTGGAGTTTGTTAAGGTGGTCAGCGTAGGGCATCTGCTTTAGGCCTGTGATTCTTTTAGTGAGGTATTTCTGAGGCCTTTCCAGTTGTTGCAGATGTCTTGAGAGGTACATACCAAATGGGGTGTTGTATTCTATAATGGGTCTAATGAGGGATGAGTACAGTGGGACAATGACCTCCTTTTTTCTGGATGAAAAGCCCTTCGTGATGAGGTGTGCCACATAGAAGGATTTCCTGACTGTTGTGGCGATGTGGTTATCGAAGGTGAGACCACTGTCCACCTGTGTCCCTAAGTCTCTTATCACACTTTCTGTGTTTAGTGTACTGCCACCTATATGGTAATTCATGGATACATGTTTTTCCCAAAGGGATAACAATACATTTCTTGGCATTGAGCTTGAGCCCATGGCTCTGGCACCAAGCATCTGTTTCTGTAAGGCCCTTTTGTAGAGTATCCACATCATTTGGGGATTCAGTAATGGCTCCCAGTTTGCAGTCATCTGCAAACTTTGTTAGCCAGAGTCCCTTAGTGTTGACCTGTACTTCAGAGAAGTAGATGCCAAACAAGAGCGGCCCCAGGACTGAACCCTGAGGTACTCCACTTGTCACTTGTCTGGAGCTGGATTTGGAATCGGCTACTTTTACAGTGTGGGTTCTATCAGTAAGCCATTTAGCAACCCATTGGGTGACATAGGGATTAATGCCCAACTTAGTAAGTTTATCTATGATTCCAGAGTGGGGATGGTGTCAAAGGCCTTGGCAAGGTCTAGATAGGCTGTGTGGACCACCTTACCCTTGTCCATGGCTCTGGAGACTGATTCAAAGAAGTCAATCAGGTTCAGGAGACAAGATCGGCCCTTCACAAACCCAAACTGGGTGGGGTCCAGTGTTTGAAGGTTGCCAATGTCTTTGTTTATAAGTTCCATGATAATACGCTCCATGGCCTTGCAGATAAGGCTTGTCAGACTGATGGGACGGTAGTTTCCGGGATCCAAGGTGGATCCCCCCTTGTGGATTGGGATAACTGTAGCTCTGCGCCACTCATTTTGCACTGTTATAAAGCTTTTTTTACTGTTTCACTGCATTTGTGTACTGTTTTATACTGTTTTAACTGTATTTTTCATTACTAGATAGTGTTTTATTACTGCAACTGCATTTTTATTGAATGACTTAACTGTAAACTGCCTTTTCATACTGAGAGTTGTATTTTCTGTTTGTCAGTGCTCTGTCTGTGTTTTTCTGTGAGGTTTCTGTGTTCTGATCAGGTTTCATAGTTTGGATATAGGCCTGCTGTATCCAGGCCTGGTTGATTTTCTTGCTGAGTTTCCTGTGTTTCTGGCAGCCATCTTATGTTGGTAGGAGCTTGTTTTCTCTGTAAGTGAGTGTAACAGGGCTGCCTGTCCTTCTCTAGCATGAGTGACTGGTTGAAAGTGCAGGGGCTAGCCGAATTGGGTACAAATCTGAGCTTCTAAATTCTTCCATCTTTTCTGGTATTTATACTCTGTGTTTGCAGGGCAGTGCACTTGTTTGGTCATTGTGCACTGCCGTGACTCTCTTTTAACCCATTGTGAGGTATCTCAGTTCCATTTTTCCCGTACCAGCACTCCTGGGTAACTGATGCCCTCCCTTGCACCTACTGTGTTGATTTTATTCAGCCCTACTCACACCTATAGGTACTCTTTTCTGATAGTACCTACTCTACCATCCTTCACCTTGTTTCTACAGATTCTGACCACCATGGATGGGCAATTTCCTGTGATTTCTCCTGCTAGCCTGGTTGATATGGGCATCCTGAGACAGTGTAGTAACTGCCTCATGTACACAGACAACCCTCTTCTTCTACCACATAGGAACACAATATGTGAGAGATGCAATTATATTAAGAACCTAGAATCCTTGCTGTCTCAATTACAAACCAGTACAACTTGCACTGAGAAGGTTGTGTGCACAAACACCACAAGCACCACACCTCTAACACCACCCACACCTGTACAGTACATTCCTAGATATGTAGAGGTTCTCAAAAAAAAATACCTGAACAGAGACCTCTGAGGCAAAAGCACACACACACACACACACACACACACACACACACACACACACACACACACACACACACACACACATCACAACCCACAGCACCAGATAACCCACATAGTACACATGCCTGTGTCTCACAGCCTCTAAGGCCCAGCCACAAACCCAACATACTAGTCATAAGAGACTCTATCGTGAGACACACAGATGTGCCCCTTGCCAGGCTAGACAAGGGGAAAGTCATGGTAAGTTGCTTGTCAGGTGCTAGAATCCACCATATCACTCACGCACTCAAGTCTCTCAACAACAGGTACTGCTATGACTCTGTCACAGTCCGTGTTGGTGTGAATGACTTGAGACATATCTCTCTGGACTATAGAAGACAGACATGATTGTGTTCACTGAATATGTGTCCCAGGCAGGTATGCCCCTAGCCTTAAGCAGCATCCTACCGTCACCCAGAATGATGTCTCAATACAAACAGAAAATGATTGACTTTAACAATTGGCTTAATTTCTGGTATTATTCCAAGGGGATCCAGTACCTGACAGCCTAAGAGGAGATAACTGACAGACCACAATGCTTTGCCAGAGATGGCATTCAGTGGTCTCCCCTGGGCTTCAGGCTTCTAGTAAAGGCTCTTGCCTCCCCCATAGTGCCTTTTTTAGGCAATGTCATGAGGACAAAATTACCAATGTGAAAAATTCTTCTAAACAAAATTTAAAGTTCATGCTTTTAAATGCTAGGAGCCTTAACATGAAACTGCACTCATTGGAAGCATTCCTTGCCCTGAAAGATACTGACATTTATGCAGTCACTGAAACCTGGTTCAAAGCTGCTGAGAGGACTCCAGCCTTACCAGGTTACTTGTCCTACCATACTGTCAGACCCTAAATGGAGGGCTACAAAGCCAAAAGAGGTGGGATTTCAATATTTATCAAAGCCATACATACCTCCAGGCTGATCAAACAGTATGACATACAGGAGGCACTCCAAGTGCATTAACTGTTGACAAAACACCTATTGAAATCATAGCTAGCTACAGACCCCCAGCCATGACTCAGGAGGCCCACTCCACCTATCTGGACTTACTTGAATCCATCAAGATTCAACCCTCTACCCTGATCCTGTGTGACTTTAACTACCCAACCATAGAGTGGAAGATCTATTCTAGCTCAAACATGAATGCCCAGAGATTCCTCGACTTCATCAATGCCAATGCATTGGATCAGCTGGTTGATACCCCCACAAGAGGTGAAAATATCCTGGACTTGTTACTAACCAACATGAGTAGCCACTGTAGCAGCCCTACAGTGTCATCCTCTTTGGTAAGATCCGTCCATAAAGCAATCACTTTAAAAGTCACCATCTCCTCTGACCTTCCCCCGGCCTCAGGGTCAAACAAAAAAAAATTTCCAAAGCTGACTACAACCTCCTGAGAGCAGGTATAAGCAGCTTTACAGCCACCATTCCTTCAGTTGGAACAAGCACTAATATTCAAGCCTACACCAAAAAAACTATATGAGCACCTATATAGCTGCATGGACTCAGCAATACCTGAGAGGACCAAATCATCTTTCTCAAGGAAGAGTAAACCTGTCTGGTGGACAGCAGCAATAAACAGACTCTAAATTAAAAGTCAAAAATTGTTGTCCAGGACCAAGAAGGAGCAGGTGCCAATTTGGAAGCAATCTCTCCTTTGTCTGAACAAGCAAATAAGGTCACTGGTGAAATCCTCTAAGATTAACTTTGAGTCCAAATTGGCCACATCCACTAAGGACAATCACAAGGCCTTCTTCACATACATACACAATCTCAAAGATAACTCCAAAGTCTGCTCTGAATTGGTGGTCAAGAATAGCACATACACAAATGCCACAGATATAGCCAACCTGCTGGCAGACAAGTTCAGTGAAAACTTCAAGCCCCTGTTGCCCCATTAGTAAACCAAGCATCTCCAGCACCTGCCCCCCTCCCCTCATCACCAGGGATCAGGTCATTAATGCCTTCTCAAAGGCAAAAAATACAGCCTCCATGGGACCTGACAACATCCCTGGCTGTGTACTACATGAATACAGGCAAGAGCTCTTAGCATCACTAGGCACCCTATTCAACCAAAGCCTGTGCACCATCTTCATCCCAGCAGAATGAGGACAGCCACTGTCATTCCTCTACACAAAGGTGGAGCACCCATCGACCCAGGCAATTATCAGCCTAACTAGCCTGATCTGGAAGGCCATGGAATGCATTATCTTTGACCTTATTAACAAGGACATTGGCAACCTCCAAATGCTTGATCCCACACAGTTTGGTTTTGTCAAAGGGAGATCATGCCTGTTAAACTTGGTCGCCTTCTCTGAAACAGTAACCAAAGCCATGGATGAGGGGAAGACAGTGCACACCACCTACCCTGACCTAGCCAAAGCCTCCGACATTATTCCCCACTCAGGCATAATAGATGAACTCTCCCAGCAAGGCATCCCATATGTTATTAGATGGGTAGCTAACTAGGTCACTGATAGAACCCACTTAGCCAAAATAGGGGGAAGCCACCTCTAGTAGTAGACCCATAACAAGTAGCGTACCCCAAGGATTGGTCTTGGGGCCTCTACTGTTTGGAATATACTTTTCTGAGGTGCAAGCCAAAACCAGTGGACTGTGGCTGACCAGGTTTGTAGATGACTACAAGCTGGGCACTGTCATACATTCCTCTAGTAATCTGAACATTCTCCAAGAGGGCCTTACCCAAACTATTAACTGGTGCCAGAAGCATGCTCTCAAACGGAATGTCAAGAAATGCATCATTATCCCCTTTGGAGAAAATGGGGTCCCCACTAATTATCACATTAATAACAGTGTACTAAGCACTCAATCACTTGTGAAGGACTTGAGCACCCAGGTTGATAGCAACCTGACTTTTGACCACCACATCGCCTCCATTGTAAGAAAAGCTTTCTACATGGCCCACCTCATAAGTAAGGGTATTACATCCAGGAACAAGGAGGTCATAACATCCCCTGTACTCCTTCCTTATCAGACCCATTATTGCCAAGCACTTGCAGCAGGTGGAGAGACCACAGAGGTTCCTGACCAGGAAAATCCAGGGCTTCAAACACCTATCCTATACAGAAAGGCTAAAAGCCCTGTCCCTCTACTCAGTGTCATACAGACTGCTCAGAGGTGACCTGTGTCTGGTGTACAAGCCCATCTTAGACATAGCCTTCATAGAGTTGCTGCATATCCATAAGTCAAACTCCACTCATGCAACCCACATGCAAGGCCTCAACCTGGTCTACGACATTAATAGAACTTGTTGGTGGGATAGATTTGTGTCCCAATGACTCCCCCCATCTGTGGAATAGACTCCTTCTCCATGTCAAGCAGAGTACCTCACCAGCCCTCTTTAAGAGGAATATGAATGAATAGATGGGAAACACAAAATATACCTCTTCGATCCCACCTGTGTCCCTGCTGGACAAAAACAGGTGCTTACTTTGTGGGAACATGGGTGTAATTCTTGGCTAGGCTTATAAGGGCCTCTGGGCCAATAGCCTAGTATTGTCCTTTGAACCTATGAACCTATGTACAGAAAACCTTGTTATGCTCTAAGGTAGGTCTACTAAAGGATTTAAATACTGTTATAAGACAGTCATATTCTCTTATTGCTAATGTTCTTAGATTATCACACAACTTCTTTAGAGCCTGACTGCATACAGTTTTTAAATTGTTTTCAAAAAAATAAATTTGACGGAATCAAGGCACTCACATATTTATATTGATCAGCTTCCATTAATGAGTAAATAGGACAGAGCGGTAACTTATTACTAAATTATATAACATTACATTTATCTGTACCGAAGTTCAGACCAATAGATTGTTATCCCATGTGACTTACTTTCTCTAATAATGTATGACATCATACAACTTTGTGTGGAGCTTATTTACCCCAGGCTTCTGCTTAAAATAGCTTTTTTCCTAGTCAGACTTTTCCAAGCTACAAATGGAAATAAATAAATGTTTTGGCAGAATTATGCATTTCCATTTAAAACTGTTTCAGGATTTAAAATGTCTGTAAAACCTTGAACCTATCATGCAAGAGTTCCATAGGCACTACTAATTAAACTACAAGATTATTTTCCAGCAGCACTAGTTCAGAAAATCAACAATGTTACCACCGCTGACTTTATTCTTAGATTAAATGTAGGTAATACAAAAGTTAGTCACATAGTATTTGGTATGTCTTTGGCGTCTTTATTTTCCAGCTAAGAGGAAGCATGGCTTTCTTGTTTCAGGGCTTCATTTAATACATTGTGAGCATTTTCAGTAAATGTATTAAGAGCATCACTGAGAAGTTTGTATGTTGCAATAAAGGATAAAGGGGCTGAAATTAAGCCACCAAAAATGGGTATAAGATGGAACAGTTCTTCAAATGCCATCAAACCAATACAGGCAGCTGAAACCAGCATTCTTGTGATCATCTCTGGTGTTACTTTTACCTGCAGTAAGGGATTCTTGACATGACTCTTTAGTTTTTCAAATGGTTTTTGAACTCTCCAGGCTAACCTATTTAAAGATTTGTCATCCAACCCTAGATACAGTCGATAGTGCAAAATGGAACTGACTATCATTGCAGTATCACATACAAAGGAGACCCCAGGGATTGGCGTTGCTGCTATTCCTCCAGAAGCAGCAGCTACTAACAATACACGTCTCTCTAAAATTTTCTTTTTTTCTTCTATTGTCTCATGGCTAAGATTGGGAAGTGAAAGCTGAAATATGTCATTCTTTTGTTTTGGCAGATCTTTTGAAAGTTTAGTTTTAAACTGTTTAAAATCATAATTCTCTAAATCAAATCTTGAAACAAGGAAAACCCTTACTGATTGTTCCCCTAATTTTCCTATTTTATTTAATTCATTAACACAGTTGTCCCTAATTTCCACAAGGACATCGTCCACATTGGCTGACCTATTTTTCCACTGGGCTGCACATACGTCTTGATCTATTTTGCTTCGCATAAAGTAAAACGGTTTTCTTAAACGTCTTAACTCTGCAACTATATTGATATCATTTTCCTTTACACGAGAACTAATAACAACAATAAAGAAATCATAGCGTTCAAACTTCATGTTTTCTAAGTATTGTTTTGCTGTGACTTTTGAACCACCCATCCCAGGAAGGTCCCAGTATATGACCTTAGGGAGGTCAGGATGTGTATATGGTGCTGGTTCCATGGTGCATTCCATGACATCAGTGGGAGCTGCTCCTTCATCTTTGTCATTCAGGCCTCGCAGTGCATTTATGAGACTCGATTTTCCCGTTCCAGTACTTCCAGTTACAGCAACATGTAAGGTGACAGCTTCTTCAGCCTTCAGAATTTTGACAGCAGTATCAGCAAGAGCCTCATTGTTTCCTTGTCTAAAGGCTTCTTCCAATTTCTCTGTGTCTTCATTCTGAAATATAAACAGCACATACTTAATGCATGCTAACTAAGAGAATGCAATGTAAACAAGTTTAAAGAAAATCGCTATAGAATTTTCCTGTACCCTTCAGTAAACTGGGAAACACGTGTTGCCATTGTAGGGTATCTTCAAAAATTCCTTGACTTAATAAAGAAAAACTGCCACAAACAACTGGTAAATAAAACCACAGGAGGACACAGAATGCTTTACATTTTCCTTATAGATATGGTTGACTCTTGCACTACTCCTTTTCTATTTCCTTGGGCAGTGAAGTCTAACCATAAACTTGTGATCTTCTCTTTCAATCTCACAAAAGCTCCTGCAACAAACTGCACTATATTTATGGACTACTAGCCTGCCAACCACAATCCACTTG
The DNA here is from genome assembly GCF_019279795.1 of Protopterus annectens. Lineage (NCBI taxonomy): Eukaryota > Metazoa > Chordata > Ceratodontiformes > Protopteridae > Protopterus > Protopterus annectens. Next base: position 34,827,268 of record NC_056745.1, read on the forward strand.
GTGATGAAATGTTACAATTCACTTATGACTGCACCTCCCCTGTACCAAGAATCACTAAGCAATTCTACACCCATTTAGAAATAAAATGAATAGAGCTAGCAACTTGATGGCCCACCAACATAAATAAACTATATGGTGAAATAAAGAAACTCCTGAAATTATTTAGTAGATCCACACCTCCTCTTTTCAATGATAATATCACAGGTATTACAAATAAAACTGAAGAACACTATCAGGTCTGTGATGCCCCTGCACTGGCCCATTAATCAATCCTCACCACTAGCACCAGTGAGGGATGTACACATTGGGAGGATGATAAGTACACACACACATTAAAGTACAATTTCCCTTAAGAGCACTCAGAGATCAGAGTCAGTCTGGGGCTGGTTTCTCCCTCTTTCTCCAGATCCCCAATAAGACTCCCCACTGGCACAGTTATAGAGCTGAGTCCTTCACCAGAGTTCCAAGCCAAGTCCTTCAATCACTCTCAATGTACAACCAGAGCTTTGTGTCCCTGCCCAAGTAGCTGACACCCACACACACACTTTGAGATTTGATTTATACATAAACACACACCTGTGAAAGGCTGGCACAGGTTTACTAGCTATGCCCCCTTCTGCCCAGACCATCAGGTAGTTAGCACTGTCACCAGAACCCCATATCAGCTACTTTAAGGCCCTTCCCAAAGGGTAACCAATCTTACTGTGTAATGTTACTATTATCCAAATGGTAAGTGTGACCAAGGCCAAGGCTGTTTAGGAGTGACCTATACACTGTCACCAAGTACATATGCAAGTACCCTAAGAGCTTACATATCTCTAAACAAACTGGCTGCAATTAAAAGGTTTAAATATATTTAATAATAAATAAAAAAAGACAATATTCAGTACCTCAGCACAGTGACTACAGAGTTCAGAACCACAGGAAATATTTTAAAACAACACTGTAGGACGGTCTCAGATAAATACAGAAAACATCTAAACTAATCTTTACTATATTCCTATCTCTAAAGAAATACTATGCCTAGACCTTACTTACAGAGCAAGGCAAATGAGATGAGAAGTGCTGAATGGATGTATTCAGATCCAAAGACAAATACAAAATGCACAGTCTCTGAGAGTTTTCCCCAATTAATATCAAAACATTACTGCTGGGCCAGCTGGATGACATTACTATTTGTCACCTGCCTTCAGTTTCCAGACTAACACAAACTTAGAATTTAGCACCTCTGTGTCAGAGGTACATATCTCTCAGAAGTTTGCCTAGAACTGGAAGTCAAAAAACGGTTAAACACTTTTACATTTGAAATCTAGTAATTCTTTCTGTTTCAAGACAATAGGAAAACCTCTAAGTCTAGACATTGTGTCTGCTCTGAGCTGACACAGAGATACAGAATCGTAAAATAATTTCCACTTATTTTCTTGAGGTTTTGCAAGTTAACTCTGTATGTTCCAGCTTCTACCATGAAAACACATTTGCACAGGCAGATAGTCTATATACATTTCTGTTCTTTTCTAGCAGGGTACACCATGGTTGCATTCTTGAAGATCAGTACATAACATATAGTTCAACACACACTTCTGGATCAGTAGCTTAATATACACATAACATATAGTTTTCTTAAATTTGTAAGATAAGCCTATGTATCATATTAATATTCCCAAATTACATATGATTATTTACAAACTTCCAGCTAGCTGGGCTGGCAGCATTTTGGTTTGTCACAAGGTCCACTAAAGAAACCCTTAAACTTTTGCTGACCTCTGAAGCTAAAGAAAATTATACAGCCTTCCTTAACTCCTGTTCTGACCTAAATAATATTAGCTATATCCATTAGTTCTATTCATAATACCCCAATTATCTGAAAAGACCATTTACTGAAAGTGCTAACCAGTGCCAAACATACTTCCTCCATGTGACCTGAGAATATACCTGATTGGTTAATTCATAGTGTTAAACACGCCCTTGCTGACACATTCCTTAAACTGTTTAAACTAATATAAGCTACTGGTTTTATCTTGATGAGTGGCACACTGCAGTGATAATGTCACTCTAAAGGTGTGACCTCATAACCAATCCAGGTAATTGCAGATCTATCAGCCTTACAAGATGGATAGCAATCTATTTGAAAGATAGAACTTGCTCAGTGCAAGTTGTAGGTGCATCATCAGAAAGTATGAAACTGACCAGCAGCAGCCTTCTAAGATCTTGTGAAAATAAACCACGAACTGAAGCTGAAAGGAACGCCTTTTAATAAAATTAGATTTTAAACGTTAAATAATACACATACGTTTTTCGTTCTTTGCATTCTTTATTTCGTGGTTTGGAGCCTTCTAAGATCGATGCTAAGAGCTCTTTTTTTAGTATTTGTGTCTCAGATCTTCAGGAAGAGAGCTACGACCTCTAGCAAAGTTTGCAGATGACAGCAAACTGGGGGTTATTAAGTCACCCTATGTACTCCTTATTAAAAGGTCAGTACTCCAAACATAATGAATGTTGGAACGCCAAAAAAAAAAAAAAAAAAGAAAATCCAGGAGAGGAGAACATTTTATAAAAGTCTAAGATCCCCATATACTGGAGAAAAGAGAATATTCTGCGAAATAACCATCTTGGACTTAGTATATGTAAGTCATTTTTTGTGGACATTCAGTCACTGTGTTTTGGGATGAGCTCGGTCACCGACTCACACCCTTCAGATTGAACTGTACTACAAATGATCTCAAACTAAATATTAAAAAGTGTAGCATTGGCACTTTTGGTAAACATCCCTCCCTCCATTGTAATGTATAGATAACACATCACTACAAAATGAAAATATAGTCTGGGACTTAGGTATGTGGGTTGATAGCTCCTTTCTCTTTGGACTACCACCTGACAACAGTTGTCAGGAAGTCCTTTTGTTTAGCCAGCTAATTCCCAAAGAAAATGATCAAGGTATAAATAGGTAAAACCTCCTTATACTTAGCACTGACAAACCATCTAAGTTCAAAGCTTCCTTTCGGATGCATCTCTCTAAATATATCAAGCAATTAGAAAGACTCCAAAGGTGCTTTATCAAAAAGATCAAAGTTGTAAAGTCTCTGAGCTACTAAGAGAGGCTGGAAGCTGTATCCCTTTACTTAGGGTGTTTTAAGGAGAAATCTGTGTTTCACTTACCATGCCATTAGAGACACAATTGTCCTGGAGCTCTTTATCTCTGCAAACTCAGTATCTCCTCCAGTACTAAAACCAGACCAGGCATCCAGATCTTAACCAACATAAAAACACATGGTAGAAAGACAGGTTTATAATGCTGCATCTTCCAAACCTCTAGAATAAATTTCTTCTGCATATTAAGCAGGTCGACTCACTTTTTTCCTTTAAACATAAACTAGATGACTGGATGGGTATCCATAAAGTTATTCTGGGATTGACAGGTATGGCCCTCCTGTGGAAAGGAGATATGGCCTGAGGGAGGTTACTAGCAAGGCTTGAATGATTATGAGACTCAATGGCCTTGGAATATCTATGATTCAGTGTGTGGCATATACAGTGTGCATAAGAACAAATGGATGCTTTGCACAGCATTGAGTTTCCATTGTTATGCACAGCCGTAAGCATTTCCCTTTACACTATAACAGTATCTATCTGTTATCTGTGCCTATCAATGATTACATGTTCTCAGGTATATACTAGACTAATAACCACTGGGGCCTTTATAACCCTAATCAAGCAACCCAAATGAATCCCTCTGGCTATTTTGTCTTTCAGTTTGTTATAATGAGCGTATGTTATGGCATAATTTAACAGCTGCCTCTATCAATCAGAGATATAAGTATCAGACCGGGGATAAATTTCCGATTTCCCATCCACTGGTCTAGGTTATGCCTGAATAGGGGTTGGGAAGGTCTGCGCTTTACATGGATGGGAAGCTTATTCTGAGATAAATAACTGTCCTTCTAATATAGCATATTCAAATCAGTTCTGATGCTGTTTGTGTAGCAGATATACAAAAGGTACATGAGGGTGGGATCCAAGGATGGCTGATACGTGAGGGTGGGATCCTAGGATGGCTGATACGTGAGGGTGGGAGCCAAGGATGGCTGATATGCCAGGCATAAGTCACCTCTCAGAAGTCTGTAGGCAATGGAGTATAGAGAAAGGACTTTGAGGTGATCTGCACAGGGGATTGTTTGGACCCTGTATTCTTTTTGTGAGGAACCACTATGGACATTCCAGTCATTGTAGGTGCCTGGTCAAGTGCATACCAAAATGAGTGTTACACCAAATGTTAGGTCTGATGAGGATTCTGTACAGTGGCATTACTTCTCTGGATGTAGACGCCATGCACTTTCTTATAAGAGGCATGACAAAGAATGATTTTCTTACTAACTTATAAACACATGTTGGTCGAAACAGAAGTTATTACCTACATGAATTCCTAAATCCTTGACTACTGTGTCTACTTCTGGGGGTGTTTTATTAATGAGGTAGTTTCCTGGGGCAGCCTGCTTCCTAAAAGATACTAATATGCACTTCTTGACAATGAGTTTTAAGCCTTGGCACCAGTCATTTGTCTGCGTTAAACTTTTCTGTAAAATGTTAGCATCTTGGAGGGTTTCTATGATTCCTACCAGCCTGCAATCATCTGCAAACATAAACTTGACAGTGGCCCTGACTTCTGAGAAAAAGATGTCAAAGAGGAGGGGTCCCAGCACATAGTCTTTGGGGCCTCCACTGGTGACTGGCCTATTTGTGAAGATGGTCTCATCAATCCTAACTTCTGGATCCCACTTGTGAGCCGGCTGGCTATCCAGCAGGTGTATAGGGGTTTATACTTAATTCCATGAGTTTGTTTACAATGCCCAAGTGGGGTAATGTATCATATGCTTTAGCAAGGTCAAGGAAGGCAGTATGCACCACTCTGCCCTCATTCATTGCTTTGGTGATCTTCTCTAAAAAGTCAACCAGGTTTTGCAGGCTTGACCAGCCTTTGATGAAACCAGATTGGGTTGGTTTCAGTGTTTGAAGTCTTCCTATGCCATTGCTAATCATTTCCATGACAATTCTTTCCATGGTTTTGTGTATGAGACTAGTCAGGCTAATGGGTCTGTAGTTCCTGAGATCCACTGATTGCCCGCTATTAGGCAGAATGATGACCATTATTGTTCCCCAGTCACATGGCACAAAACCTGTTCTGAGGTTATGATTGAATAGTGATTCCAGTGACCCTGATATGTCACATTTTTGGGCTATATAAGGAGGCACCCTTGGATATTACTGGGGGCCATTGAAGGTGTATTCTTGGTCTTAGAGAGCACCTTTAAGACCCGTTCCCTACTGATAGTTGGAGGGGTTATGTCAAGTGGTATTTCCATGGGGACAGCTGAGATGGAGAATAAAGCTGAAGTTGAATTTGTCTCTCTCCAACTTCATTGAACATAGCTTAACTTACCAGCAGTTTAGCTATGTCCAAAACCTCAAAGACAGCATTGTGCCAAAGAAGCCATATGTTTGTCATTGACCTGGGACAGTAGCTTTACATCAAAATTTGCTTTGTTGGACCTAATTAGTCCTCTTAGTTTTCTGTTCAGTTTGATGAGAAAGCTTTTATAATTTTTGGTGTTACACTTCCTAATTTAAGCTATGACTTTTTTTTCTTTTGTTGTACAACCTATTTAATTTCAGATTCCACCAGGGGTGTTTATTTTTAAGTTAGTTTTGGACTTACTTCACTTAGACACTGCTGTCTATATGCAATCATATATATGCATAGCTTCTGTGAATAATTCCAGATAGGCTACTGTGTTATCATAGCTCTCAATAGTCCAGATTTTTGCCTCATATTTTTGGTCTGTTCCTCATAAAGCATATAGTGGTAAATCACTAAATAGAGATAGACATTTTTGTTTCAGACTTCTGACCTCCAGAAAATGTATACTATCACAAAACCCTTTATTCTAGCAACTTGCAAAGTTTATACAAGCAATATTTAAAATTAGTCCAAAGACACTGCTTTGTGGTTTGACCTTACCAGAAGGCTTTGGGGGAGGGTGTAGCATTCTCTGACTTTTGTGTGTATCAAGTACAATATGTTTGTACCTGTGGTAGACTTGAGCACTATCTGGTGCTAGGTATTTTTGTTACAAAGTCTAGGATTCCCTACACCTGTAAATTTGGGGTCATGTAGGCTTTCCAGTCTATAGACAGATAATTAAAGTCCCTCATGACTATGGTACTTGATTGAATTGTGATATCTCCAATAGTTGTGGTTTTGGTAAGACACAGAAGGTGACCTGCAGCTTCCAAGGGTATGATATGGGACTTTGGCCATGGTAATCTGGATTTGGAGGAACTCCAGCATGTCATCATGTTTAACCAACCTTGAGGTTTGCTTGTTATTGATGCAGATCAAAACACCTTCACCTTTAGACCCTGTCTGTGCAGTTACTGGTCTAAATGTGTGGAAGGAACTGAATCCTTGAACTACTGAGGTACTCTCTGTGGCTTTAGACCATGTCTCAGTAACTATACAGATGTCTGCATTCTCCAGGGTGAGGAGGGTTTGGAGGGAGTGGAGCTTTGTGTTTAAAATTCTGGCATTGAGCAGTAACATCTTTAGATTTCCTTGGGTAGATTTTGCTGTGTTGACAGTTTTGTCAACTTTGCATTGACTAAAAAGGCTCTATGTGGGGAGGACAATGTGTTAGCCAATATTCAAAAGCATAGTGGGGACAGGTGCAGACCATTCTTGGTGAAGTAACCTAGTTTGTTAACCATGTCCTCTCATGCTTACGAATATTGTATGCCCCAGGAATGACACCAGAAGCTAAGCCAGTTATTAAAGTTGATCATCTTCTGATCACATTGTGGCATCATCCTTGGTGAAGGTAGAACTCTACTCAATGATAGGCACTTAGCCTTTGACACATAGTCAAAAAGCTCCACAATGCCTCTTTTCATATAGTCTAGAGAGGTACAGTTCACATTATTTACACCTACATGCACTATGACTGAATCATACTGGTACCTGTGGTGCAATGACTTGAGTATGTTTGTGTAACTTGGTGGATCTTGGCCCTGATACACAAATGACCATTATTTTCTCCTTGTTCTGCCTGTAGAGATGGTCATCAGTATGTCATACAATAGAGTCTGCTGTGACTGATGGTCACTGTTAGCTGTTGTTACTGTATGTGCAGTGCTAGGTGTTGTTGCAGTATTTGCAGTGTTAGGTGTTACTGTATGTGCAGTGTTAGATATCACTGTATGTGCAGTGTTAAGTGTTGTTACTTTAATTGTAGTGTTAAGTGTTACTGCATGTGCAGTGTTAGGTGTCACTGTATGTGCAGTGTTAGGTGTTATTGTAAGTGCAGTGTTAGGTGTTCATAGGTAGGTACTAGGCTATCTGCCCGAGGGCATTTATAAGCCTAGCCAGAGTGTGTCGGCTTTCGCCACCCCATTAATTAATTAACTGATCCTCTGTCAAGCAGAGCCAATGAAGTGATCCCAGGGGTGTATTTTCTGTTACCTATCCACTCGTCAAGGTTCCTCTTGAAGAGTGTTAGTGAGGGGCTCTGCCTGATGTAATTTGAAATTTTGTTCCAAAGCATGGGGCGTCTCTGTGACAGGACTCTATCTCTCCAGCACGTTCTATTTATTGTTGTGGTTTAGGTTTAGCTCACTAGAGCTCGTGGCTCACAGTGACTTCTTTAGGTGGAGCATGTCCATCAACTCTGAGTTGGACATAGCTTTGTAAGTCAGGCAGAGATCACCTTTGAGTAAGCGATATGCCACGGAGTACAGCCGGAGTTTTTTCAGTCGGGCTGCATAGGACATATGTTTGAGACCAGTAATCCTCTTGGTGAGGTACTTTTGTGGTCTTTCCTGCTGTTAGAAGTGTCTTGTGAGGTACATCCCAAATGGGGCATTGTACTCTATGATGGGTCTAATGAGTGATGAGTAGAGAGGCACTATAACTTCTTTATTTCTAGATGTGAACCCTTTAGTAATTAGATGGGCCACATAAAAGGATTTTCTAACTACTTTGGCAATATGATTGTCAAAGGAGAGATTACTATCTACCTGGGTCCCCAGATCTCTTATTACCTCTTCTGTATTAAGGGGGCTGCCACCTATGTGGTAATTCGTGGGTGTTTTGTTTTTCCCAAACAGGATGGCTATGCATTTTTTGGCATTTTGCTTGAGGCCATGACTTTGACACCAGGTGTCCATCTCAGTAAGGCCCTTTTGGAGGATGTCCGTGTCAGCCAGAGAGTCAATTATGGCTCCCAGTTTGCAGTCATCGGCAAACATGGTTGGCCATAGTTCTCCTGTGTTTGCCTGTACTTCTGAGAAGTATATGCCAAACAGTAAGGGTCCCAGGACCGAGCCTTGTGGGACACCACTTGTGACTGGTTTAGAGTCAAACCTGGAGCCCGCTATTCTTACCGTGTGAGTTCTGTCTGTAAGCCAGTTGGCAACCCATCTCATGACATAGGGGTTTATGTTCAGGCTGGTGAGTTTTTCTGTAATACCCGAGTGGGGAATGGTGTTGAAAGCCTTGTCGAGGTCAAGGTAGGTTGTGTGAACCACCTTTCCCTCATCTATGGCCTTGGTGACTCTCTCGAAGAAGTCAACCAGGTTTAGTAGGCATGATCTGCCCTTATCAAAGCCAAACTGGGTCTGGTCAAGTGTTTGGAGGTTCCCAATGTCTTTGTTAATGAGTTCCATGATGATGCTCCATAGCCTTGCAGACCAGGCTAGTCAGGCTTATGGGGCCATAGTTACTTGTCGAGCATGTTGTCCCAGGCTGACAGACACTGGATCCCCTTTGAATGACACCAGAAGCTTAGCCAATTGTTCAAATTGATCATTTTATTCTTTATACTGAGGTATCATTCTTGGTGAGGGCAGGCTGCTACTCAGGGTCAGGGTCATACCAGCTTTGGCTACATGATCAGAGAGCTCTTCCATGTCTCTTTTCATGTAGTCCAGGGAGGTACATCTCAGGTCATTCACACCAACATGAAAAATGACAAGAGTCATATTTGTACTTGTTCTGGAGTGACCCGAGTGCTTGTGTTATGTGACGGATTCTGGCTCCTGACAGGCAGCTAACAGTAACCTTCTGCTTGTCCAGCCTAGTGAGTGGGACATCAGTTTGCTTGACTATAGAGTCACCTATTACTAGTGTGTTAGGTATGTCATTTCGCCTTAAGGGCTGTGATCGTGCGGCACACTGATTTTGTGTTTTATGTGTTGTCTGGTTTATGACGGGAAGTGCAGGTTGTTTGGGTGTCTGCTTTGGAGGTCTCTGATGCTTTTGCAGGTTTTTATTTAGAGCCTCCAAGTATGATTTTGTGTATTTATGTGTTTTTACTGCAGTGGTGGTACTGCGGTAGCGTTGTCGCCTCACACAAAGACGTCCGTTCGATTCTCAGCTAAAGCGGCTTCTATGTGGAGACATGCGCGAAGGGGCGTACCTTCATTGAAGGTTGTGCATCAGGGCCCGCAACTCGGCACGTAAAAATCTTCTGCCAATCATTAGCGGACCGGAGTTCTGCTGTGGTGACCCCTAACCGGGAAAAGCCAAAAGACACAACAACAAGAACTGTATGTGCAGTGTTAGGTGTTGTTACTGTAATTGCAGTGTTAGGTGTTACTGCATGTGCAGTGTTAGGTGTTGTGACTGTATGTGGAGGGTTAGGTGTTGTGACTGTATGTGGAGGGTTAGGTGTTACTATATGTGCAGTGTTAGGGGTTATTACTCTATATGCAGGTTTAGGTGTTGCTACTCTGGGTGCAGTGTTAGTTGTTACTGTATGAGCAGTGCTAGGTGTTGTTACTCTATGTGCAGTGTTAGGTGTTACTGTATGTGCAGTGTTAGGTATCACTGTATGTGCAGTGTTAGGTGTTGTTACTGTAAGTGCACTGTTAGGTGTTGTTACTGTAAGTGCACTGTTAGGTGTTGCTACTGTAATTGCAGTGTTAAGTGTTACTGCATGTGCAGTGTTAGGTGTTGTGACTGTATGTGCAGGGTTAGGTGTTGTTACTGTATGTGCAGGGTTAGGTGTTATTACTGTATGTGCAGTGTTAGGTGTTGTGATTGTATATGCAGTGTTAGGTGTTGTTATTGTATGTGCAGTGTTAGGTGTTGTTACTGTGGGTTGCTTTCAAGTTTGCCAAGGATAATTTTTGCAAGTGGAATGTCTGGGAGGCCTGTGGAGTTTGAGAAGGTTGGGTTTAAGTGCCTCAGAATTAGTAGGCCTATTTGTGGGGTGCATACTATGTGTCATGGGTGTAGCGCTTATGTTTCTGACAGCCAAATTGTTATTTTGAGTGCTTGTACATGTGAATTTTACCTCCAGAGACACTGAGTATATACATCTCTTGCATAATGTGTTTTGTTTCTTTGAGGAATAAATTGTTGTCAGTGAACATTAGACAGTTGTTACAGTGTCTTAGGATACCCATATCCACCAAAAGGCTGTGGAAATGAAAACTAAAAACAGGATCTACCCACTTTAGTAATGCTTTGTGGCACACCTGCATATATCAGAAACTTTTACTTTAGTTGTTAGCTGTCTGCACTTTTATTATATTCTGGAGGTGACAGCAGGAATTGTTAATTAATGTATCAAATATGTGGCTTATGAAAAATGCAGAAATCAAACTTCCGATATACACAGAATGCAAATCCTTGGCTCCTAGCTGTAGTACTGTGTTTGCAGAGAGCCTACAGCAAGCCATGTTCCTTTCCAACTTAAACTCTTCAAAAAGATTCACCGTTCTACTTGTTTACTGCATGCATGTCCTTCAGAGCTGAAACTTGAATCTTACTGTAATTGAATCTTAGTATATACAGAATGCATTTTGGTGAGTATTTAGTGTACTATATCAGGACAGGGTTCAATCTTGCCCCTGTTTTGGGGGATATTCACATGAAATGTTGGGCACTGTCTGTACTTGTACAAGGTTGTTAAAGCCTAGAACTCCTTACATGTATCCATCAGGTCTACACCCTCCATCCCATCTTTCAAAACCACTCTGAAAGACTTCCTAGTTAAAATCTGTCTCTGTTCTTGCTCTAAACCAGGATAAAACATATCCCTAAATGTGAACAAGCACCTTTTCATTCCTTATACCTCCTTACTCTCCCGTCTTCACTTACTTCCTTACTGCTATCTAATTCTTTTCTCTAACTTACCTTTAATTTCTCTACAAACTGTCGAAAATGTCTCTAAATATTAAATGATTATCATATTTATTTCTTGTATGAATTCTTGACCAATGTTTTTATATTATGCCTAATTTGTTATACTTATTTAAACTACAAATGTTTTATTTTATTATTATTCTTAAAATGTTTTATAATAATATGGAACTTTTCTCCTTGGGTCTTTGCTAAAAATGGGCTTCTACCAAGTCAGACTTTCTCAGTAATAAAATGTCAATAAACAAATATATGACCTTAAAACTTCTGCAAACTAAACTAACACACTGTCATCTGGATGTCATATGTCTCCTGACATGACATTTACAGAGTTTGCATTAACAGAATGTGTGAGATGTACCTTTCAGACGTTTACACCAATACAATGTACTGAACTGATACTACACTGAAATGAATGCTGCAGTTTCCAGTTTACTTCCGTACTCAGTTTAGGAATTTTGTAACTGACTACACATAACACAAATCAGAAAGTAAAGAATGAACATTTCAGACTTTTGTATACTGCTGTTTATAGCAATGAAAGCCACATGGCAGGACGGAGCTTCTGCTGTGGGGGAACCTACAAAATGATTTAGTGCGTCTGCTTGAGTAAACATGGGGGGGGGGTGCAGCACTGATCCAAGAGAGTGTCAGGCTGTCCTGAGCAGGACTGGAAAATGTTGCTGAATCTGTAGCATGGCTGACTGGAATGAGTATTACAGAAGAGAATTTGCATCTTAAAACTGCCCTGTGATTAGCATCTTCTCATGAGCTGTAACCCGGAGTCACTCATTACAGGCTGAAGTTAAGAAAGTCTAGCTAAATCACTAGTACAAACTGTCAGAAGAAAAAATTCAAACGAGTCGCATTTGCCTCAGGTGATGAAAAATTTCTTTATTAGCAGCTAACCAGATTGCACAGCATGTTGGCCAAGATGATCTCCTCTGGTCAACTTGTTTACTGACATCAATTTTATACTGCAAGCAAAACAGCTTTTTGTTACATTTCTGACCGTTGACAGTTGGCTATGAAAAACATATAGGATAAACATGTTTATCACAAATCACCTCAAACCAACAGTTAGTACAGAATGTTCAAGAAGTACAGAATGTTCAGTTCAACAATGGTAGCTCAAATTTTCCAGGACACACAGCCTGCTTCAGTAAATTAACTCTTACTCGGCCGTGCGTCCTTATCCCAGGCTTCACTGAGCTATAACCAAATCTCTTTATTCTGAAATGCAGAAAACAAATATCATTCAGGTTCATAAGCAATGCTGCATTTTATTCACAGATGAGGCCCATCTTTGATAGGCATATCCCAACAAATAACATGTTCACTTTGCAAGCACAGGAAAAAGAAAATAACTGTATGTTTTAAAACTTTTTCTCTTAACATTTCCCCCCTGAAAACACTTTTGTCTTTTATTTCAGCAATATATGGTAAAAACTAAGTTTTTCTTTGCATACATTACTTCATTGGCAAGACAAATTTTTAAACTTCAAAAACATTTGCAAAGAGTCACATTTCAATGTATTCACTTTCACCAGTCTGTTGCAATTGCTGGTACATCATCTTCGTAACAGCAGTATCAACCAGTCTTTGTAGAAGACCTCTGATACAGGGTATACAACAACAACCACATACCACCACGATAGCCATAGCGACTCCAACGGACACCAGGAAACTGCTGATGAGATGACTCCATTTTCCAAACCATGCTTGTAGAAAGTCTGTAAAGGGATTACTTACCCCAGAGTTCTCTGCCAATTCTTCGGATAACATCTCCAAACCTTTCAAAGCTCGAGTGATACTTCCATCAGGCGCAGTGTTGTTTGGAATATACGTACAACAGAAAGTCCCAAACATCTTGCAAACTCCTCCTTTTTTGGCCAGGAGCATATCCAATGCAATTTGATTCTGCCATGCCACCTGTGAAGTGGCCTCCAGTTGTTCAGCAATTCCTTTCAATGCATCTTTGGTATAGTTCACAAAACGCTGCTGGTTATAGTAAATGTAGTTGATCCAGTCCACATTCTTATTAGGTTGAATCCAAACAAAGATGGATGTAAAACCAGCTGCTATTTGGTTTATTGCTTTGTATTCATCAGGTACTCCTCTTGGTATGCCAATGCTATCGATGTAGACACCATTATCGAAAGATTGCTTCAGTGCATCTCTTTTTCTCCTACTCAACAACTTTGGCTTTATTTCGAGTTCTCTTACGAAATTGCTTGCTATAACTGGGAAAATGTATAATGGCAGAATTAACTTTACAAGTGCACAAGTTCCCTTCCAGGGAATCGTAAGCCTTGATCTGAGTTTGTTGTCTCCACATAACCACCATACGTCTGCTAAACTATGATTTTGGTTCTCCAGAAATGGATTCTCATTGCCATTCACAGTAACATTGCAATAGTTCTGTCCCATGTTGCCATAATTCTTCCCTGTGCCATCTCTGGAAATGCACATATACGAACCTGGATAGGAAATCGCTGCAGGCGGTTTCTCAATTTTGCTTATGACTGGAAAAAGCTGAGTTTCGTTTTTGCATTTATCTTCAGTTTTGTTGAAGAATAATTTTAACAGACACGTTAGGTTACCTTCATCTCGCATCAATAGGACTGTTGCCAATTGCTGTTTACCTTCAGCACAAGAAATATAGTTCTCACGATGTACTTCTCGGGTACTATATCTAACCCAAGATAACCATTCATTATGGTGTACGAATCCCGTCTCGAGTAACAATTGTTCTTCTTCTGTGAAGGCAAAATCTGCTTTACTTGTCGCATTCTTAAGGCTTTGTACTTTAAGTTGGAGGGTCCCCAAAGGATCAGTTCTAGTTGGAAGGGACACTCCGATTCCATAAACTCCTGAATCACTTTCTTGTGGTGACACAATGGTTATAGTAATTACTTTGGTACCTTGGAAATGCGTAATTTTTATTCTTTGTTGCCTGCTTTTCTCTTTCTCTGGTATCACTGCACCACTTGTTTCCCATCCATTCACATCTGTTGACCACCAAACATTTGACCAGGATGTACAGTTTCTATTGCACAAGTATTTTGCACGCGTCAAGAAATTATTATTGTTCCATTTAGAACAGTCCAAAATTCCTTCACAAAGTTTCACCTTAAACACAGTAGTAACACCTGTTTGCGCGTGCAGCACCACCATTCCTTTTTCTCTTGCAACTGTTCCTTCTCATATGGACATATTTACTTTTGCCACCAAAATCATCATCATGTGACAGTTCAAGTGCCAGTTGAACATGGCCATCCTCCCTAAGGACTACCTTGCGCCGTTGGTTTCTTCACTGGGTTTGAGACGAACTAACCCCTATTGGGCTAATCCCCCTTTGTAGCCAGACTTTGCGCTCAGAGGTCCAGTGGAGTTTGACCAACATCAATGATAGAAGGAAGAGCCTTGAGTTTTTTACAGTGGGTGATATGAATCCACGAAGTCCTCTCAGTGATCTTTACAGCCGTAAGTGTCGAGGTAAGTACTTGGTATGGGCCTTCCCACCTGGGGGATGACCAATTCTTTCTCTTCACAATTCGGATCCACACCCAGTCCCCAGGTGCCACGCTTAACAAGGTTTCATTTCTGAAATCTGCAAAGGAGTCATTGGTTATAAGAGATTTGACATTTAGCAGCTTCTTCATATAATCCGCTAGATCCTCACCCCCCTCACGTTCCGCTGGCAACAATCCTTGCCACTGCGGGACGTAATATGGTCTCCCAAACAAAAGTTCAAATGGTGTAAGTCCTTTGTAGGAAGGTGAGATTCGCATAATACAGGAGTGCCAAAGGAAGGCACGCAGTCCATGATCTATGTGTTTCTGCCATCAGTTTGCAGAGCTTACTCTTCAAGACACCATTGTGTCTTTCCACCAGTCCAGCTGATTGGGGATGGTAAGCACAATGATATTTAAGGTCAATTTGAAACACTTGACCCAACTTTTGAACAATCTGGTTAACAAAATGAGACCCATTATCACTGTAAATGCGTCTTGGTAAACCAAATCGGGGAATTATTTCTGTAGTCAAAAGCTTTGCTACTGTTTGTGCATTCGGGTGCTTTACTGGAAAAGCTTCTACCCATTTAGAAAAAGCATCAATAATGACTAAACAGAACTGTTTTCTCTTTGAGGGTGTCAATTTAATAAAGTCCATGCAGAGTGTGTGGAATGGATATGGAGGGGTAGGGAATGCCTGCTGAGACTTCTTAACTCCCCCCTGAGCATGATACTTTGCACATAATAAACAAGATAAACTGAATTGCTTTGCATAAGTTGAAAATCCTTTACACCAAAACACCTTAGACACTATTTGAATCTTTGTCTGTACTCCTACATGGGCAGGTCCATGGCTAACCAATGCCGCATACCTAAAAAGGTTTGAGGGTAATACCATTTTGCCATCTGATGCCCCATACAACCCATCCTGTTGAGTGATACCATATTTTACCCAACGACATTTTTCCTTCTGTGTTGTCAATGTTTGCATTACTTTTAGCGTCTCTAAGTCTAAGAGGTGTCCGGGCTCTGTACCATTGTCATGTAAAAGCTAATCATTTTCTTGAGCCACCTTTTTTGCAGCCATATCAGCAAGGGCATTTCCCCTGGAGACAGGATCTTTTTTGTTGGTATGTGCGAAACATTTACATATCGCTATCTGAAGTGGTAGTTGCACTGCATCTAACAACTGTAAAATTAAATCTCTGTGATTTATTGGTTTGCCTGTCACAGTAACCATTCCCCTATTCTTCCATTGTTGAGCGAAAACATGTACAGTAGAGAAAGCATATTGACTATCTGTATAAATTGTCACTTTTTTATCCTCCCATAAGGTACAAGCTCAAGTCAAAGCCACCAACTCAGCTGCTTGTGCAGAATAAATGTTTGACAATCTTTTTGCCTCCAAAACTTCAGTTTCTGTGGTGACAGCATACCCTACTAGTGTTTTTCCTACAGTGTCTTTCTTTGCTGATCCGTCTACAAACAAAACGAGATCAGAATCTACCAATGGAATATCCGTTAAATCTGGTCGGGAAAGCACTTTGTCATGAATTCTCTCTAAACAAACGTGTGGAGTACCTTCTTCTGAAGTCGGCAAAAGTGTTGCCGGATTAAGAGTAGTACATCTTTCTATGGTCATATGAGGCTGTGTCAGCAGCACTGTCATACATGACAAATGTCGACTAGGAGATAAAAAGGTTATCTTATCTTGCAAAAGTATAGTAGCTACTGAATGTGGAACCCGCAATTGTAATGGGTGAAACAAAACTAATGATGCTGAGGCTTGCACTGCCATGGCGGCTGCCACTACAGCTTGAACACAATGCGGTAACGCCCTTGCAACAGGATCTAATCTGGAGGAGTAGAAAGCTATCGGTCTCTGTTTATCCCCATGTACTTGTACCAGAACCGAAGTCATATATCCTCCCTTACAATCAACCATTTGTATAAACGGCTTAGAATAGTTCGGAAAGCCCAAAACAGAGGATCCTGCAATCAATTGCTTAATTCTATTAAATGCCTGCATTGCCGTATTTGTTCACTGTATATCATTTTTAGCTGCCATGGGAGTGTCATAGATTAGTGCGGTCAATGGCCCTACTTCCTCAGCATAGTTAGGGATCCAACTTCTACAAAAATTAGTCACACCTAAAAAGGACATCATCTCCCGCTTAGTCGTAGGCATAGGTGCCTCAAGAATTGCTTGTTTTCTTTTGTTCTCCAATTGTCTACCTGCCTGCGAAATTAAATAACCCAAGTACTTTACTTGCGCTTTCCGCAATTGTAATTTTTCTTTATTTACCTTATGTCCTTGCTCAGCTAAAAAACTAAGAAGGGCAAGGGTATCCCTTTTACAACTTTCCTGCGTGGGTGAGGCCAACAAAATATCATCTACATACAACAGAACCTGGCTTCCCTCTGGGGGAACAAACTGAGCTAAATTCGCAGCCATCTCTTGTGCGAATATTGTCGGACTCTCACAATAACCCTGTGGCAATCTGGTGTAGGTGTATCTTTTACCTTGATAAGTGAATGCAAACCAAAATCTACTCTCCTTATGTAGTGGTATGGAGAAAAAAGCATTGCTTATATCTATGACAGAAAAATATCTGTGCTGAGGTAGTAAATCATTAAGTAATGTATAGGGGTCAGGGACCACCGGTGCTCTTGGGATCACAGCCAAATTAACTGCTTGTAAATCCTGAACCAACCTCCATGACCCATCCTGTTTCTTTACAGGAAATAACGGAGTATTGCAGGGCGAATCTGGGCATTCAACGAGAATTCCTACCTGTTTTAGCTACTCAATGACTGGCTTAATTCCTTCCTCTGCTTGTTTACTTAGCAGGTATTGGTGCTTACGAGGTCTAAAACCTGACTTTGGAGTTATACAAACTTCACCTGCTGTTTTCATCAGTCCTACATCCCCTTTACCTTTTGACCATAAATCTACAGGTAAGGCACTTAACGCACTATCTTCCTCTTGAGTTAGGAGGATTTGTCATGCCATTTCTGTTTTGTCATCCCTGAGGTGCACACTTGGTTATGCCCAAGTCACCCAATTTAATCTTTGTACCTGGATCTGTTGATCCTTCAACTGACTTTCGGACATTGTGTCCCAATTTGTTACCTTTTTCGCCAAATCTACCCAATGTGTCCCCACCGCTTTAGTAATTGAAATATGTGGGCTATAACCTGAGCGATATAAAGAACTCATTTCCTTGGTCAAAGTACAGGTCACTACTGTATTACCTTGCGTAACCCAAAACATATCATTCAAAATTATCCTTGCATGTTTGTGCTTAAAGAATTCTTTTTCAAATTCTTTATCCGGACCAGGGGCCTTTCTATAGAACATTGTACAATGTAAGTGCGCTGCAACCTGCGGTGACCCGCTCCTAGATTTGCTTAAAGCTAGGTTGATCAAATCTGTATCAACCCTCCCCGGCCCATTTGAAATCAAGTCCTGGCTATACCAGTAAAACAAGTCTTGTACTCCCTGTACCACCAAGCCATCCGCTAACCTTTTTGCCTCAATGCCTTTAGGTGTGGGAATTGCCGCTATTCCAAACAAATGCATTAAATCTCTTCCCAGCAAATTAACTGGACAAACTTTCGATATAATTACCCTACACCTAACAATTTGGTTTGTTTGCGGATCTGTGAACAATAGAGGATGAGACAGTGGTTCCTTATAAATTTTCCCGTTTGCTGCTTTCACAAGGACAAACTCATCTGTCTCGCAGTTCGGGGGCAGAACTGCTGGACCCAAAAGTGTACGTGATGCACCTGAATCACATAAAAACTCCACTTTCTGTCCCTCAACCAAAAACTCTATCATGGGTTTTTGATATAGATGCATAGCAATACCCAAATTTGCCAGGTTTATGACTTCACAGTCACAATCCCGCCCTTCCTTCTGAGTGTTCTGACATTCATCGCAGAGAGTGTCTGCCTCATCATCATCACAATCATTCTCACTTTCTTCTTCTCTACAATAATCACAATAATGAATTTGGCACCTTCCTTTACTATCATATAGTCATGCGGAGCCCTTGTTCGTAAGCTGTGGGGGATGTTGCCACTCTTCACAGTCGGCAACGAAGTGCCCACATCTACCGCACTTAAAACACTCTCCACATTTTAACCTCCCCTCATATTCCTCTGAATGTCCACCCGGTTTATTTAACGTGTCCCATTTCGGGCCCTCACATTTTTTTACGTCACCACGGCGCCCTTGCCCCCTTTGGTCCTGTACCAAGAATATACCACCATCATCCCCTACTGCTAACACCTGTACTTTCTTTTTCTTTTTTAAATTGAAATGTCGCTCAGCATGCCGTGCATATTCAAACAAAGGTTGCAGTCTACATGTTCTATGATCTACCATATGCTTAGTTATAAAACTACTTATCGGAGCCCTACAACCCTTAAGAAAAGCATTTTTCAATTGCTGTTCATATGGACTATCATTGGTCTGATCCTGCGGAATCATCATTCCACAATGGTTATTGAACACTTCTGTCAATCTTACAATATAGTGATCTACAGATTCATCATCATTTTGGATGCACTGATTTATTACTGTCCAATCTGCTCTTGGACGCCACTTATCAGAAATTCTCTTTAACAGGTCAGTGACTCGCGTGTCTAACACCCCAGAATTATGCTTTAATGTAGTGCCGTCATCTGCCTTACATGTCCAAGTACCACAAACTAAGTGCCAATCTGGACCCAGGATTTGTCGCACTACTTGTTCTACTTCTAAACCATTTAGATGATAACTTAAACGCATACCAACTATGTCCTCAGAAAACTTTTGAAAATTAACCTTGGGATGAGGAATACCATCTGTAGCTCGTTTTATATCCTCTCTAGCCCAGGGATGATAAACTAAAATAGTTAGCTCTTGTCCAACATCCCCTGTTTGTGGGTTTGCAACTTGTATTAAGGGAATGGCTTCTGAGTGGTCAGAAAGTTTAATGGCCCAACGTCCTTGCCCTGCTGGTCCTGACCTTAACTACATAGGTTGGTCTACATGTTGCAAAGCAACCTTGAGTACTATGGGAATTTGCGGGTAAATTGGAGGGGTCACAATGTTCCCTTGACCAGCCAATAACCCACCCTGCTGTACAGATCCCACATCTTCAGACTGATATTGAGGAGGTTCAGCTGGTACAGTGGCAGCAATTTCCCCATACGGTGGGGCAGTTGCCTGCCTTTGCACCGCACAAACTGTATGCTCATCCTCCTTATCCAAAAATAAAGCTACTTTTCCACTTGGCACCAGTGATCCCTTTTGATTTATTTTTTCTTTTTCCTGGCACTGTTTTTCTTTTATAGCTCGTTTATTTGCTTCTTCTAACCATTTTTGTGCATGGGGAAATCCCAATGGTCTTTGCTTTTTAGTTCTAGTTCCCACATCTCTTTTCAAATCTCTAACCAATTTTGCACAGGCATTCTTATTCAGTGTACCATCAAAATCATATTTCAACTTCCACTTTTTCAAAAATTTAACATTATTTTTGTTTAAACCTTTCATATACTTAGCATCAACATTTAAACAGACATCACTCTTACACTTGCAGCAACTCGAACCCATGTTTCCCCTAGATTTCTTATTTTAGGACTGTATCAAAGTTATTTTACAGGGCTTATTATAAAATGGGGCTATCTTAATGGGTGATCCTAACAAAAGAATCTTAACAAGTAATCCTACCCACCCTTAACTAAAAATAAAACCCTTGTCGACAAGGTTAAATTAAATTAAAAGAAAATTTATTTTTCATCCTACCTGAACCAGATGAGACTCCGTTTCCCCTTTTGGTTCAGAAACCATCCCTCAGATAGGGATCAGAGAGCGGCCGGCCTCCTTTCAATGACAAATCAGTCGGAGGGCTTTCAGTCGAGGGAATCTTAAGATGAGAAACCCTCACCTGCACAGGTTTTTCGGTCTCTCTGTCGGTCTGATCCGTATCTTCGTAGAGGTTTCCGGTCCGAAGGACCAAAATGTCAGAAGAAAAAATTCAAACGAGTCGCATCTGCCTCAGGTGATGAAAAACTTCTTTATTAGCAGCTAACCAGATTACACAGCATGTTGGCCAAGATGATCTCCTCTGGTCAACTTGTTTACTGACATCAACTTTTATACTGCAAGCAAAACAACTTTTTGTTACATTTCTATCTGTTGACAGTTGGCTATGAAAAACATATAGGATAAACATGTTTATCACAAATCACCTCAAACCAACAGTTAGTACAGAATGTTCAAGAAGTACACAATGTTCAGTTCAACAATGGTAGCTCAAATTTTCCAGGACACACAGCCTGCTTCAGTAAATTACTCTTACTCGGCCGTGCGTCCTTATCCCAGGCTTTACTGAGCTATAACCAAATCTCTTTATTCTGAAATGCAGAAAACAAATATCATTCAGGTTCATAAGCAATGCTGCATTTTGTTCACAGATGAGGCCCATCTTTGATAGGCATATCCCAACAAATAACATGTTCACTTTGCAAGAACAGGAAAAAGACAAATAACTGTATGTTTTAAAACTTTTTCTCTTAACACAAACATACAATAATGGAGTGTCCTACCGCCCTTTTTTGGGGAGGGGGCTTTAAGGTTGTAAACTAGATATATAACACGGGTATTGTACTACTGGAAGCAAGGCTGATTTGTGTGTGAAAATCTCTGATAGTAAGTGCAGACTTAAGTTAACTAGCTCACTGTCAGGCAAAGAAAGCAAAAGAGAATTTACTGTTAATAGTCTGTGACTACGTTCCAATAGGGAGTTGCATAACTTTTTGATTCGGTAATCCTATATACAACATGACTAAGGGGAACATCAGGGGTAGAGAACTGGTGACTGTGGTGATTATAAGGAAAAGCAACATTAAATATTTGTTCTGCTCAAAAATTAATAAATCTGTTTTCAAAAAAAAAAAAAAAAGTAACATTAAAATATACCAAGGAATCCTGCAGAAAACAAAGGCACTGCAACATAGACATGATGCAGTTCTTGCAGAGTAAGAAACAAACCTTACTACCTTTGGTCTCTAAGTGTATATTATAATTTTTTTATCAGATTGGTGGCAGTGCATGTTCTGTTCCCTGCCTTAAAGGCAGGATTTGAACAATATCATTTACCTAACTACGATCCCTATCACTAGATGAAAAGGAAGTAAAAATATTGATAAGGAGCAGGAGGTAAGAACCCGATGTTTACATATTGCTAGACAGTGTAGCTGCTGTAAATAGCATCAATGGATTTAGTGGCCTGTGGTGGGGGGTGGTCTTTATAATGAGTTATCAATTCATACCCTGTGAGTATTTATCTTGTACATAGTTGTCAAGGGCTTTGAAACATATCTGGTTTATTTCAAAAAGTTTGTGAAAGTTCTTTTTTTACTTTCAGTCAATTGCTTGGAGTTTTAAATGTTAAAGTGTTAAGACTGGCAGTTTGCTAGTTTATTCAAAAACAAACAAAATAAGGAGGATCCCTGGGTGCAGCCAATAAAGATGGCTGCCTACTCCTGAGCTCATGGCTGGCCTATGGAAATAACACTCAGAAATATAGAGAAAAGTGATAGAACATAAAATAGGGGCAGTAAACAATCCATAGAAGGCAAAACAATGGATCAGCAGAAAGGAGGAAGCATAGGAGGATAGGTACAGATGGTGGAGAGTGTATCCGATGATACAACATGCCTAAGGGAAACAACAGAGGCCCAGCAACAAAAAAAACTGAGAAACTACAAGATGAGCACAAGGAATGCAGAAAGAAAACAGAACCCACTGAAGAACAACTAGCACAATGCATGGACAGGCTAAAGGTCCTGGAAGAGGAAGTGGAAAAGGTGAAGAATGAAATATACAGGAAAATAGATTCTAGAGAGAAACCCTAGGAATAGTCAGAATCAGAAAAATAATAACTAAGGAACAGTTAAGCAGCTTTTTAAAAAATATTATAAAATCACAGTTAAAATGATTTGAAGAACTGAATCTAGACGTAGATAGAATCCACAATACTGGAAGAATCCAAGGGGCTGGGGCCCAGCAAAGACATGTATTATGCAACTTGTATTGTTACACAACAAAAGAATGGATCTTCAGGCATGCTAGAACAACAAAGTTAAATGGTCCAGATGGTAAAGACATCAAAATAACTGCAGACCCCTCAGCAAAGCTACATCAACAGAGGGAAGAATACAACATAATAAGAAAAGAACTGAAACAAAGAGGAGTGAGCTGCAAACTCCTGTTCCCGGGAAAGTTACTGATAAATATTGAAGGACATCAAGGCATTCTAAATACCCCAAAAGACAGCTGGGATCTTCTAGAGGTGGACAGAGAGCTGCAGATATCACAAGACCCAGGTGCAGAAGAAATGGAGGTAAATGATACCCTGTACAAGAGGAAAACCCGCAATGCTTCAGTAGAAGTTGTCACATCACCTCACAAAAAAAAGATAAAATGGAAGATGTAACAGCTAATCAAGTGGATCAGAGTAAGAAGCAGACCCCAGATTATGACCAAAAAAGGATGCAGGTGGTGAAAGCACAACAACCAGCAGCACAACAAAGGGAAGCCAGAGTCCTGGCACAGTCCAAGAAAATAATGTCCTGAAGGACCCACAAAGACAACACACGGTGCAAAATGTCAAAAAATCACATGGCTGAGAACACAGGGAAAGTTAATATGAAGTCAGCTGGACTAGAAGCAATGAAAAGAGAGTCACAAAATCAGAAGAAAGAAGGCAAACCTCAGCAAGAAGAAACAACAGGAGCAACAGCAGGAACAGGAGGGATAACCAATACAAAAGGCAAGCACAGCTGAATAAACAAGCTACAACACAGAGAAATAAATACAGGACAGACTACATGAAATGGGTTTATAATCCCACCCAGTGGAATCACAAGGACAAATTATAAAATAGGTAGTCCCATACAACAAATAGCCAATGAAATATCAGAAAGAAAGGCAAGAATGCATTAACTACTTACCTCAGCAAAGAGTGCAACCACAAATCGACCTCATGGAAAAGTACAGACAAACGTAAACCCAAAGGATGCCGATCCTCTCAGAAAGTACAGACAAACATAAACCCGAAGGATGCCGATCCTCTCAGAAAGTACAGACAAACGTAAACCCAAACAATTCCGATCCTCACAGAAAGTAGAGACAAACGTAAACCCAAAGGATGCCGATCCTCTCAGAAAGTACAGACAAACGTAAACCCAAAGGATGCCAATCCTCTCAGAAAGTACAGACAAACGGAAACCCAAAGGATGCTGATCCTCTCAGAAAGTACAGACAAACGTAAACCCAAAGGATGCCGATCCTCTCAGAAAGTACAGACAAACGTAAACCCAAAGGATGCCAATCCTCTCAGAAAGTACAAACGTAAACCCAAAGGATGCCGATCCTCTCAGAAAGTACAGACAAACATAAACCCAAAGGATGCCGATCCTCTCAGAAAGCACAGACAAACGTAAACCCAAAGGATGCCGATCCTCTCAGAAAGTACAGACAAACATAAACCCAAAGGATGCCGATCCTCTCAGAAAGTACAGACAAACATAAACCCAAAGGATGCCGATCCTCTCAGAAAGTACAGACAAACATAAACCCAAAGGATGCCGATCCTCTCAGAAAGTACAGACAAACATAAACCCAAAGGATGCCGATCCTCTCAGAAAGTACAGACAAACGTAAACCCAAAGGATGCCGATCCTCTCAGAAAGTACAGACAAACGTAAACCCAAAGGATGCCGATCCTCTCAGAAAGTACAGACAAACATAAACCCAAAGGATGCCGATCCTCTCAGAAAGTACAGACAAACGTAAACCCAAAGGATGCCGATCCTCACAGAAAGCTTCTTGAGCTCAGTGCACACGAACAAAGGTAGAGCACACGTGTACACTGATCCGCAACAACACTAGTCTTCTCGCCTGCACCAGTCAAAGGAAGCTCAAGCGCTTCTGATATTTCCTTCCTTAAATCAATGAATTCAAACCCATTTGAGAAGACACAAAGGAAAAGCCAAAATAACAAATGAGAAACCAGTTACTAAAACCATTTTCATTTTCTTTATCTTTCTTTATTTTTCCCTCCAAAGCAGCATTTCATCAAGAATTCACTGCAAGAACTGTGAAATCAATACAGCAGTTCTGACCAATGAGAACAATGGAGGGGAGGGAACAAAGAAGAAGGTCAGCAAGCTGGGAAACAAAAAGGTAAGGAAGGGAATGTCAAACTAACAATTATAAAACACTGGAAATAGATGAACAATGTCATGTCACAGAATACAAACAGCAAAGTAAAATAAGAGCAACCAGTCAGCAGGACACAAAAAGAATATGGCTCTAAAGGTTTGGAAGAAATATTGGGCAATGCAGACACAAACATTCAACCAACATGCTGCAAGCTGAGCTATACTTTGAAAAAAGTAATTGATAACAGGGCAGCAACAAGATAGGTCACACAAACAGCACAGGAAAGTACAGGGAATGTGCTGTAAGGACCATGCGGAAAGGGGCAGTTAACAATGACTATAGTAATCAGCTATTGCCTATCAGAAATGACAATGGCAGTTTATAGAAGGAGCAGGGAACGGAATCTAAGAACTACAACAACCTTATGCAAGATGTAAAAACTCACCCCAAATTTAAATACAGCGTGCTAAATTGCCCCATCCTTAAAAACTCACCCCAAAGTTAAATACAGCATGCTAACATGCTCTCAGTCCTTATAAACTCACCTCAAAGTTAAATACAGCATGCTAACATGCCCCAGTCCTTAACAACTCACCCCAAAGTTAAATACAGAATGCTAGCATGCCCCCAGTCCTTATAAACTCACCCCAAAGTTAAATAGAGCATGCTAACTTGCCCCCAGTCCTTAAAAACTCACCCCAAAGTTAAATACAGCATGCTAACATGCCCCCAGTCCTTATAAACTCACCCCAAAGTTAAATACAGCATGCTAACATGCCCCCAGTCCTTATAAACTCACCCCAAAGTTAAATACAGCATGCTAACATGCCCCAGTCCTTAACAACTCACCCCAAAGTTAAATACAGAATGCTAGCATGCCCCCAGTCCTTATAAACTCACCCCAAAGTTAAATACTGCATGCTAACTTGCCCCCAGTCCTTATAAACTCACCCCAAAGTTAAATACAGCATGCTAACATGCCCCCAGTCCTTAGCTAAAATATAAAAAGGGTGCAGCACTGGTGCATTGAATGAAGCATGTGACGAGATGAGCATTTGAGGTCACGGTACAGGAAGGTCATAAAGGTGACTTAAATTAAGCTAATTCAAACCAGATCCAGCATATTAACTACATGCATGTATGTATGAGCAATGGAGCTCATGGTACAGGAAGGTCATAAAGGTGACTTTTAAATCAAACTAATTCAAACCAGATCCAGCATATTAACTACATGCATGTATGTATGAGCAATGGAGCTCATGGTACAAGAAGGTCATAAAGGTGACTTTTAAATCAAACTACTTCATAGGTTCATAGGTTCATAGGTTGGTACTAGGCTATCAGCCCTAGGGCCTATACAAGCCTAGCCATAACAATTCCCTGGCTATTTCTTCCCACATTATTTACTTTCCTGGACCCCTGTCTAGCAGGGTGACTGACGTGATCCCTGGGGTGAATTTCCTTTCTCCCATCCAATCGTCAAGGTTCCTCTTGAAGAGGTCCAAAGAAGCACTCTGCTTGACATGTATGGGCAATCTATTCCAGAGTCTGGGGAGTCTCTGGGTCAGGAACCTATCCCTCCAACATGTTTTGTTTATTGTGATGACAAGGTTTAGATCCCTGGAGCGTGTAGCTCTGAGGGATTGGGATTTCTTTAAGTGTAGCATGTCCAACAGCTCTGGGTTTGACATGGCCTTGTATGTTAAGCAGAGATCGCCTCTGAGTAGACGATATGCGACAGAGTATAGCTGGAGTTTTTTAAGGCGGTCAGCGTAGGGCATCTGCTTTAGGCCTGTGATTCTTTCAGTGAGGTATTTCTGAGGCCTTTCCAGTTGTTGCAGATGTCTTGAGAGGTACATACCAAATGGGGCGTTGTATTCTATAATGGGTCTAATGAGGGATGAGTACAGTGGGACAATGACCTCCTTTTTCTGGATGAAAAGCCCTTCGTGATGAGGTGTGCTACATAGAAGGATTTCCTGACTGTTGTGGCGATGTGGTTATCGAAGGTGAGACCACTGTCCACCTGTGTCCCTAAGTCTCTTATCACACTTTCTGTGTTTAGTGTACTGCCACCTATATGGTAATTCATGGATACATGTTTTTTCCCAAAGGGATAACAATACATTTCTTGGCATTGAGCTTGAGCCCATGGCTCTGGCACCAAGCATCTGTTTCTGTAAGGCCCTTTTGTAGAGTATCCACATCATTTGGGGATTCAATAATGGCTCCCAGTTTGCAGTCATCTGCAAACTTTGTTAGCCAGAGTCCCTTAGTGTTGACCTGTACTTCAGAGAAGTAGATGCCAAACAAGAGCGGCCCCAGGACTGAACCCTGAGGTACTCCACTTGTCACTTGTCTGGAGCTGGATTTGGAGTCGGCTACTTTTACAGTGTGGGTTCTATCAGTAAGCCATTTAGCAACCCATTGGGTGACATAGGGATTTATGCCCAACTTAGTAAGTTTATCTATGATTCCAGAGTGGGGGATGGTGTCAAAGGCCTTGGCAAGGTCTAGATAGGCTGTGTGGACCACCTTACCCTTGTCCATGGCTCTGGAGACTGATTCAAAGAAGTCAATCAGGTTCAGGAGACAAGATCGGCCCTTCAGAAACCCAAACTGTGTGGGGTCCAGTGTTTGAAGGTTGCCAATGTCTTTGTTTATAAGTTCCATGATAATACGCTCCATGGCCTTGCAGATAAGGCTTGTCAGACTGATGGGACGGTAGTTTCCGGGATCCAAGGTGGATCCCCTTGTGGATTGGGATAACTGTAGCTCTCGCCACTCAGTGGGCACGAAACCTGAGGTGAGGCTATGATTAAACATGACACTTAGGTGAGGTGCCAGTTCATATTGTAGTTCATGTAGTACACAGCCCGGGATGTCATCTGGTCCCATGGATGCTGTATTCTTGGCTATAGAGAGTGCGTTTTGTACCTGTGTGGCCATTATTACTGGAATTTGGCAATCTTCCGGTATTGAGATGGGCCATTTAGGGGGTGAGAGGGGGGTGAAGTTGGCACTGAATCGATCTGCCAGGATATTGGCAATATCCTTCGGTTCAGTATATTTAATGCCATTCTGTTTTAGCTCAGAGCAGATCTGAGCATTGCCATTTAGATTCTTGACATAATTATAGAATGCTTTGTGGTTGTCTTTGGAATCTTTGGCAATTTTATTTTCGTAACTAGCTTTGGAGGATTTTATGAGGCATCTCAGTTTCTTACTGAGGCTAGTAAGGGAGTTTTTTGCATCCTGGGATTTTCCTCTTTTCTGCAAAAGTTTCTTCCTTTTGTTGTAAAGTTTGTTTATGGCAGGGGACCACCAGATTGGCTTCCTTTTTTTGGATGAGAGCATTTTGGTTCTATTTGGGATGGCACGATTCATGCATGAGTGGATGTGGTCATACAGTGCCATAGTGTAGGATTCAGCAGTTGAACTTTCAGTTCCTGTCTGCATGGGTGTCATGAAGTTTGTCACTTCTGACTTGAGTAGCATGAAGTTGGCTTTGGAGAAGTTTTTTATGGTGGTTTCTTTACTGGGGGTGGGGTGGGATGTGGATGTTAAGGGTGATTAGCTTATGGTCAGACCTGACTAACGAGGGGGTGACCATAGGTATGGAGCATTGATTTCCCATGTTGGTAATGACCAGGTCTAGGATATTGGAGCCCCTGGTGGGACTATGGATTAGTTGATCCAGGGCATTGGAATTTATGAATTCCAAGAACCGTTGTAAAGGTGTTGGGACATGAGTAGTTTTCCCAGTTAATGGCAGGGTAGTTAAAATCACCCAGTATTAGGGTGTTTGGTTCTATCTTAATATTTTCCAGTATGTTTAGAAAGGTGTAGTGAGAATCTTGGGGTATGGTGGGGATCTGTAGCAAGCTACAATTTGGATTGCAGTCTTACCTAGTGTTAGTTGCACTTGGAGAATTTCAGACACATTGTGTTGGGCAACTAGCCTGGTGGTGTGAATATCCTTGGTGAATATTGACACTCCTCCACCTTTAGTGTTTCGGTCCTGGTTTGGTGGCGAAAAGTGTGGTAAGAGTTGTAGCCTGGTATTGCAGGGGTGCTCTCTGGAGCCTTGAACCAGGTCTCAGTTACTGCACAGATATCGATGTTCTCCATTTTCAGGAGTGCCTCGAGAGAGTGCATTTTGAGGTTTAGACTTCTAGCATTGAGTAGCATTACCTTCAGATTTTGCATGCTTGTACCTGTTATGGTGGCGGTTTTGTCCTTTGAAGTTTGCCTAAAAAGGCACTATAGGGTGGCAAGAGCCTTAGCCAGTAACCTGAATCCCAGGGGCGACAGGTGCAGACCATCTCTGGCAAAGCATCGTGGTCTGTCAATCATGTCATCCCAGGCAGACAGATACTGGATCCCCTTTGAATGACACCATAAGCTTAGCCAATTGTTGAAGTCAATCATTTTATCCTTATATTGTGGTATCATTCTGGGCGAAGGCAGGATGCTACTCAGGGCTAGTGTCATACCTGCCTGGGCCACATGATCAGAGAGCTCTTCCATGTCTCTTTTCATGTAGTCCAGGGAGGTACGTCTCAATTCATTCACTCCAACATGGACAATGACAGAGTCATATTTGTACTTGTTGTGGAGTGACTTGAGTGCATGTGTTATGTGGCGGATCCTGGCACCCGACAGGCAGCTGACTGTAATTTTCTCCTTATTCAACCTGGTGAGAGGGACATCAGTGTGCCGGACTATAGAGTCACCTATGACTAAAGTGTTAGGTACATTGTCTTGCCTTAGGGGCTGTTGCTGGGTGGCACACTGGTGTTGTGAACTATGTGACACATTGGTTGTGATTGGTGTTTGTTTGCGTTTCAGCTTCAGAGGTCTTTGTTGCTTGGGCAGGTTACAGTAAAGGGCCTCTGCATATGTGGATTTAGTGTTGCTATATGTGGGTGTTGGTGGTGCGGGTTTAGAAGGGCTATGTGTTGCTTGAGGTGTAGTGTGGGTGTTAACCTTCTCCTCTTGACTGTTTAGCACAATCTTGGGTGGAGAGAGCTTTGCTTCCATTTTGGCTATGTAAGTGCATCTCTCACAGGTTGTAGTATTGGGTGGTAGGAGGAGAGGGTTGTCTGTGTACATGAGGCAATTGCTGCATTGCCCCAGTATGCCCAGATTCACCAGGTGGACAGGAGAAATCACCGGAAGCTGACCCTTGGACATGCCTGGTTTGGGGCTTTTTTTTTCTTTGTAAAGTATAGGAGCTGTTTCCTTAGCAAGGTACTTTGCAATTATAGGCTGTTTAGTGCCTACTATTAATTTCTCCTTGTTAACAAGGAGAGTTCAGTGGTTGTATGAGTTTAAGGCTTCCTAGTGCTTTCCAGCAGGTATTAGAGAAAGTGCTAGTCACAGGGATGCTTACAGGTAAGATTGAAAAGAATGCACTC
Source organism: Protopterus annectens (assembly GCF_019279795.1). Classification (NCBI taxonomy): domain Eukaryota; kingdom Metazoa; phylum Chordata; order Ceratodontiformes; family Protopteridae; genus Protopterus; species Protopterus annectens. The sequence goes on from NC_056745.1 coordinate 34,857,622, forward strand.
TGCAGTGTGCACTAGAGAAGTTAGATGTGAAAGTAGGTAACTTGAGTTTTACCTGTTTAAAAAGTTAAGGTTTAGTGGAGAGTTACTATTTTTAAAACAGCAAGATGGACTGAAAGGGGTGGTCACTTTTGTATTTTGGTACTATGAAATACTGTAGGATGGCCAATAAATTTAAATAATTGAAGGGGTGGGATTTCAAAAGTGATGATTTTGTGATTACTCACATAAGCCAGTGAAAGTAGAGAGAAATGAGATATATGGTCAGATTAACATAAGAGGCGGGCAACTAGAAAGACAGTGGTATTTAACAAGACAACTTAAATGGGTGGGAGGGCAGGAAAAAAAAAAATTCTGCCTGACTCAGAACAGAGAGAGCTGTGGTCTCTTTTGAAGTTTTAATATGCTGTAAAACAGAATGCAAGCAAAACACAAGGTAAAGAAATCAAACTACAGTATTCAAAATATAGAAAGGCAATACAGTAATACAAAAAATAACAGCAAACTAACCTTTCCTTTCAGACCAGATCCAGTATATTAATTGTATCCATGTATGTATTTCAAAGGTAGCAGAGGGATACAGGCACCCATAAGACTGAGTTGACAGATTTGTATATTTGTGTATGTATGTATGTATATTCTTTTTTTTTACTTCTTTTACTCATATCAAAACAAAGAAAAGATATTGAAGAAGCAGTGTAATATAAGAAAGTCATAAAATGCTATCTATTAGAGAAAGGGGCAACAGGCGGAGAAAAAGGGGCAACAGGCAGAGAAAAAGGGGCAATGGGCAGAGAAAAAGAAAAATAACGAGGGCAATACAATGCAAGTAAAAGAGAAAGAGGGGCAAAGACAGCAGAAAGAGAATACAGACATTAATAAACACAGGGAAGGTGGTACTACAGAAGGACTGAAGGAAGTGGTACTACAGAAGGACTGAAGGAAATGGTACTACAGAAGGACTGAAGGAAGTGGTACTACAGAAGGACTGAAGGAAGTGGTACTACAGAAGGACTGAAGGAAGTGGTACTACAGAAGGACTGAAGGAAATGGTACTACAGAAGGACTGAAGGAAGTGGTACTACAGAAGGACTGAAGGAAGTGTTACTACAGAAGGACTGAAGGAAATGGTACTACAGAAGGACTGAAGGAAGTGGTACTACAGAAGGACTGAAGGAAATGGTACTACAGAAGGACTGAAGGAAGTGGTACTACAGAAGGACTGAAGGAAATGGTACTACAGAAGTAATAACAGCAATGAGAGAAGAAAAGTTAGGCTGGTAGATACGACCACTAACAGGGAAAGGAAGAAGGGAAAAAGAGAGGGAAGCAGACAGCAAAATAGGCCAAGCAGGAGGTTAACAGGCAAAACACACTGGTGTCCATAGGTACACAGTGTACCCAAGGGCATTTAGTACGAGGGGTGGCCATCCAGCCCAACGGGAGAGAATGAGATGGGTAGAAACCAGAATGTTAAAAGTCACATGCTTGGAATGTAGGATGAATATCAAACCCAGTCAAGAGAAATAAAATTATAAAAAAAGAGTACCAGAGAAGAGGTTGATATCAGCATGTTACAGGAGACAAAATTGGAGGTTCAGGAACTAGAAAAGCTAATAAAGAGAGACTGCCTAGTAGGCGTAGCAGATCACATGAAAGGAGGAGGAAAAAAAGAGGGTTGTCATTCTATTCTGGAGAGGGATATCAGTAAGAGAAGAAAGAGTAAGGAGAAATGAAGAAGGACGGTGGTTAATATGGAAGGGGAAATATAGGGGGAGAAATGGAAACTAGGAAACACATATGTACCACCTGAGGACAGCAGTGAATTCTTCAAATGATTCTTTGTAGCCTTGAACCAGTCAGTAACCAGGGTTCAAATGGAATGTATTGCAGGGGACTACAATGTAGCAATAAGTCCAGACCTGGACAGAAAAAGGGGAAAGAAGGAATATAATACAAACAAACAAACAAACAAACAAACAAAAAGACTTGATGAAGGAAATGAGTAATGGAGGGTGGGTTGTCATTTGGAGGGACGGACATGAGAAAGAAAAACAATTCATTTTTAACAGAAGGCAAAGGGATCATAGAAGTAAGCTAGATTGTTTTCTGGTGATATTAGAGGGGGCAAAAAAAAGGTAGTGAAAATAGAAATTCTAGAGTGAGCTATCTGCAATCTCACTCCAGTACTAATGGAGGGAGAGACAGGAGGGGGAAAGATGTGACAATGTCAATCAAAATAGGATGCCTCAAAATCGACAACAGAGGACCAGCAGAGAAAACTTAGGGAAGGGGTGAGGAGAATCATAACAGAAAACTGGGAAAACAGACTAGAGATGAAGGAACAGTGGTGGGATGGGATGAAGGTGCTGATAAAAAGTGGATAATGCATGAGGCAGGGAAATACAGGAAAAACAAAGAGGACGGCCTAAGAAGGTGGGAGCAGGATATAAGACAAATGCAAAGGGAGATGGAGAAGATAGAAAGTAACTAAGAGAAAAAACTAGAAGAACTCAGAACCAAAAGCAATATAGAAAGCCTAGAAATCACATATACAGAAAGAAAAATAGCTGAAAGGAAAGACTTCCAGTGGATGCAAAGAGAGAAAGCAGGAAAGGCTTTGACATGGAGACTTAAAACAAAAAGGAAAGAAAAAAGGATCACCAAGTTTCGAAGAAGAGCTGGTCAAGTAGTTAAGGGGAAGAAGAAAAGAAGGAAAAAATAGGGAGCTTCTTCCAGGAGCTGCATAAACAAATACGCACCAGAAAAGGACCAGGGACAACGAACTGAAAAGTAGCGACGATCTCAGACGGAGAAAAAATGAACTAGGTAGGCAAATAGCAAGATTAGAAGTTAGACTCACAATAAAAGAATTAAAAGGAGGCAAAGCAGCAGGCCAGGATGGATAACCCACTGAATTCTACAAACTAGTAACTGCAGAAATAGAAAAGGAACTAGTGATGGTGTACAGGATGGGTACATGAGAGGATATCCTCCCCAGAAGGATTCAAGAATCAAGAATAATCTTGATACCTAAAGAAAAAGGTGAATTAACAGTTGTGGCAGCACTCTGACCAATTTCCCTAATAAAACTGATAGGAAAATACTAGCATGGATTCCAGCTAATCACGAAATTTCTTCCCAAATACATACAGGAAGAACAAGCTGGTTTTATAAAAGGGAGAATATCAGTGGACAACTGGTGGGAGGAGCTCAGCTTCATGGAAAGGCAGGAGGAATCAGGGAACCAAAAGCAGGAATAAAGCTGTTTGACATCAAAATAGCATTTGATTCATTAAAATGGAATTTTGTGTTCCAAATTTTGAAAGAATGGGGGAAGCATTCAGGATTTGGATAAAAGTAATGTATAGACACCCATCAACAGGGGTATGGGTAAATGGGGAATACACGCACAGAGGATCGCAATTCAAGGCGGCACAAGAGAGGAATGCACACTATATCCAAGCCTTTCTATCTTAGTGCTGGAAGTCCTGGTGAGTGAGGTAAAGGAGGAACTTAAAAGAACTAGACTTTCAAGGGGGAAGGTGGCTAAGTTTTTCTTATTTGCAAATAACTGCATCCTACTAACAGATGATATAAACAGAGCAGCAGGCAGAGTTATGAAGAAATTTGAAATCTTCACCCAAGAGGCAGGGCTGAAGTGTATCTAAAGAAAACAGTTTGGGTAAAAACAGGAGCAAGCATGGATCAAGGAGCTGCAAGAATAGGGATAAGCATTCCAATGAGGCCAGGAGTGAAATACCTAGGATTATAGATATGGGAGGCAGTGAGTTTGATGAGAGAAAAGAACTATAAGAAGCTTGAGAGAGAAACAAAGAAATTCTGATAATATGGAGGGGCAAGATCACAACCTTAAGAGGCAGGGTGAACATAGCAAAAATCGTGATAAACCCCAAAACAGGTTATATGCTGACGCATGGCCCTGTGACTGGAAGGAAGGGGAAAATAAAACACATCCAAAGCCACTGCGACAAATTTATATGGGGAGGGAAGAAGGCAGGAAGCAATAAAGGATGACTAAGAACAAAGGAGGGTGGATAATGCCAGACTTTGTGGTATGTCAAAGCCTACACCATAAACAAATTGTTAAGGACAACAGAAATGAAACTAGACAAAAACAGAAAGAGGTAGGACAAAGCCTATACTATAAGCAAATAGTAAGAACAACAGAAACTAGGCAAAACCAGAAAGAGGTAGGCCAAAGTCTATACTATAAGCCAATAGTAAGGACTACAGAAATGAAACTAGGCAAAAACAGAGAGAGGAAGGCCAAAGCCAAAGTATAATAAAGTGGCGTTCGACTTTCCTGTATGCTTATCATAAATGAATAGTTGCTTATCATAAATGAATAGTAAGGACAACAGAAATGAAACTAGGCAAAAACAGAAACAGGTAGGCCAAAGCCTATACTATAAACCAATAGTAAGGACAACAGAAATGAAACTAGGCAAAAATAGAGAGAGGAAGGCCAAAGCCTACACCATAAATGAATAGTAAGGACAACAGAAATGAAACTAGGCAAAAACAGAAAGAGGTAGGCCAAAGCCTATACTATAAACCAATAGTTAGGACAACAGAAATGAAACTAGGCAAAAATAGAGAGAGGAAGGCCAAAGCTTACACCATAAATGAATAGTAAGGACAACAGAAATGAAACTAGGCAAAAACAGAAAGAGGTAGGCCAAAACCTATACTATAAACCAATAGTAAGGACAACAGAAATTAAACTAGGCAAAACCAGAAAGAGGTAGGACAAAGCCTATACTATAAACCAATAGTAAGGACAACAGAAATGAAACTAGGCAAAAATAGAGAGAGGAAGGCCAAAGCTTACACCATAAATGAATAGTAAGGACAACAGAAATGAAACTAGGCAAAAACAGAAAGAGGTAGGCCAAAGCCTATACTATAAACGAATAGTAAGGACAACAGAAATTAAACTAGGCAAAAACAGAAAGAGGAAGGCCAAAGCCTATACTATAAACCAATAGTAATGACAACAGAAATGAAAGTAGGCAAAAACAGAGAGAGGAAGGCCAAAGCCTACACCATAAATGAATAGTAAGGACAACAGAAATGAAACTAGGAAAAAACAGAAAGAGGTAGGCCAAAGCTTATACTATAAACTAATAGTAAGGACAACAGAAATGAAACTAGGCAAAACCAGAAAGAGGTAGGCCAAAGCCTATACTATACACCAATAGTAAGGACAACAGAAATGAAACTAGGCAAAAACAGAAAGAGGAAGGTCAAAGCCTATACTATAAACCAATAGTAAGGACAACAAAAAAGAAACTAGGCAAAAACATAAAGAGGAAGGCCAAAGACTATACTATAAACCAATAGCAAGGACAACAGAAAAGAAACTAGGCAAAAAACAGAAAGAGGAAGGCCAAAGCCTATACTACAAACCAATAGTAAGGACAACAGAAAAGAAACTAGGCAAAAACAGAAAGAGGTAGGCCATAGCTTATACTATAAACCAATAGTAAGGACAACAGAAATTAAACTAGGCAAAACCTAGACATGGAGGAAAAACAAGAAGAAAGTAAAGAAACATTCAGGAGAAACTACAAAGGCAAAGACCCAACTAGAGCTAAACCAAATAGGACTAAACTGAATGGTAAAGAACATTATAGGTTTAGAGGGAGTGACATGGGATGAAATGGAGGAGTGGGGGAAGAAGGATGGGATGAAGAAAAAAGAATCAGAATCACATTTATTAGCCAAGTATGCATGCATGCAAGGAATTTGACTTTGGTTTCAGTGACTCTCCAAGAAGTAATTACATAAACGACATACATACAACTATTAAAAACAAGACAAACAACATACATGCAACTATTAAGAACAAGACAAAAAAATATATATACATATATATATATATATATATATATATATATATATATAGGGTCTATGTTAAATGTTCGAACATAGTCAAACATTACATGGTCGAGACCAAATGTTCGACATTTGGATGTTCGAACATAAAAAAAAAAAAAAGAAAACACAGAAAAAAACACTTTAACAGTGTAGGCAGGGGAACAAGCCCCCATGCATCCCCCACACCCCCCTACTTAAATATATCAACTCCGAGACCGCACTTCTGTGCAGAAAAGGGAAATTCTCCCTATCTGCACCGTACAGTGCCACTGAAAGTCTATCTTCAAGCACTCAAAATTTCGAACGTTTGGTCTCAACTATGTAATGTTCGAAATTTTGAGCATTTGAAGATTTGACAGGTACCCTATATATATACATACAAGGTGCAAAGTGCAACTCAGTGCAATAAATACTGAAATAATCTCTGAAAGAAGCATGTATTAATATTTAAACAATACTGCAGAATCCTTGGAGGCATGGGAAAAAGAATACCCCAGCCTAATATGCTGAGTTAACCGTTTTTGAACTTGATGGCCTGTAGGAAAATAATGTTCTTATATCTGCTTGTTTTAGTGCATATTAATCTATAATGTCTAGCTGATGATAATAGTTCAAGATGGTGGCTTGTACGTGAAGGATCGGTGACAATTTCCCCTGCCCTTTTTATGATTCTAGAATAGTACAGATCCTCTAAGGAGGGCAAATTAGCACTAATGATATTTTTGGCAGACCTGAATATTCGATGTAACCTATTTTTGTCATGATTAGACAGAGATCCAAACCATACCGCTATGGATGAGCTGAGAACAGACTCAATGACTGCTGTATAGAACTGAATCAACAGTCCCTGTAGAAGGTTAAACTTCTTCAGCTGCCACAGAACGTACATTCACTGTTGTGCCTTTTTTATGTTGGACCCTACATTGGTCTCCCATCTCGTCCTGGCAGATTATAGATCCCAAAAACATGAAGGATTGCACAACTGACAGCAGTATTAAATATAAATGGGGGATAATACTGTAGTACCATTCATAAAGTCCACTGTCATTTCCACAGTTTTAAGAGTGCTCAGTTCCAGATTGTTCTGATTACACCAAAGGGCCAGCTGCTCAACCTCCCATCTGTATGCAGACTCATCACCATTCCTGATGAGCCCGATGATAGTTGTATCGGTTGCGTATTTAATAAGTTTGACAGAGGGGTCCTTAGAGGTGCAGTCATTAGTATAGAGAGAGAAAAGCAATGGGGAGAGAACACATCCCTGAGGGGCACCTGTACTGATTGTGTGATAGCTAGATGTAAATTTCCCCAGTTTCACCTGCTCTTTCCTATTGGTTAGAAAATTGGGGATCCATTGACAGGTGGAAACAGGAATGGAAAGCTGGGAGAGTTTCAAGTGAAGTTTTTTTGGAATTATTGTATTAAATGCAGAGGTGAAGTCTGCAAACAAAATCCTTGCATATGTCCCTGGACTGTCAGGATGTTGCAAGATATAGTGCAGGCCCATATTAACCACATTATCCACTAACCAGTTCTCTCCATAAACAAATTGAAGGGGGTCCAACAAGTAAGCGTGACAGAAGAGGGATAGCGCAAACTATGGCAAATCCTCCAGGAATACCAAGAAAGAGAGATAACACCAATTAAAGGAGAGGAATATGAAGCAACATGAAAAAAAAGAGTAAAAAGGGGAGGGGCCAGAAAAAATCAAGGTGAAACAAATATTAAAGTACACTGTCACACATTAAGACTGCATTACATTACTGCATCTTGCCATACTCAGAGGTAACATATATGGACTGTTTTTTCAATAGAATGTTTCAAAAACATTTTAATGAAACCACCAAATTCAGAGTTTTCCAATGTGATGTCATGTAAGGTAGTGGTCTACAGAATTCAATGGACACATCTAAGCGCATGTACAGCATGCGTCCATCAAACTTTATGGACACATTTTACTTTTTCCCTGAGTTGATGCCACTGAGGTTAAAGGTCACACAATTGGCAGTGGCATCAGTGCAGGGAAAAGGAGTTTTATTACCCCAACCGAGACCTTAAGCACCACATAATTTGGTGCAAAAGGTAAGTCACATAAATGTGACAATAGACTTTAAGAAAACAGGAGAGTGTTAGGAAACAAGTAGCAGAGACTGCCAAAGGAAAGAAGAAAAGGATAAAAAAAAGGTGGGATGGAAAGGGAAAGTGAGAAGTGGACGAAGTTAAAAAGACACTGGGCAGGGAACAGAAGAAAAAGAAGGACAGAGGCTTCCGGAAAACTGGGAAAAGGAAGAAGGATGGATTGTCCCAGACAAGGAATGGGAAGGGATACTGAAGCTGGCGAAAAACACAACAATCCTAAACAGGAAATAGGATATACAGATGAGAATACTACACAGGTGGTACCTAACACCCTCAGGAAATATACATAAAAGAGGTGGAAAGTGTGACACAGAGATGTGATGCAGGGAAGGCAGGAATTAAACATGTTCTAGGAGTGTGAATGGGCAAAAAAAGATATGGAAGAGGTGAAAGAATGAGGAAAGATATGGGAAAGAGCATTCCAAAGCAAGTGGGAATTGTGCCTTTTAGGGCTAAACAGAAACTAGGGGAAAAAAAAGAAAAAAAATAAGGGAACAAATTCTAGCCGTAGTTGGAGAAGTAAAATCTGGAATTGCCAAAAACTGGATGAGAGTGACAAACACACACAGCAATGGGACCCAAAAGGAAACAATGCTAACACCCTGAGGAAAATAATGAAAGAAATAAAACTAAGAAAGGGGGAGGAAGAACACTGAAAGAATAGCAACAAGTAGGATAAAGATAAGGCATTAGATCCAGAAAACAGGTCCAATATCAGTTGCAATGAAAACTTAGTAGGGGAAGAAGCAAACACAAAATGGCAAGGGGGAAGGACTCAACCTAGAAGTCAGAGATAAACACAAAACAGGATAGGAGAGAATGAGAAAGTTCACAGAGAAGGGAAAAAGCAGCATAAATGTGGGGAGTGAAAGAGGTAGGAAAGCACAACCACTAATAGGTTTGCCACCTTTCGTTGTGGCCAAAACCAGAGTAAGGCCACACCCCTCGCATCAGCAGTATCCACGCCCACCCCCTTTCTTCTGCCCACACTCCGCCCATTTTCTGACATCTTCATCTTCTGACATTTAGTCAGATAGTAAATCAGCTGATTTACAAACTCCGATAGTCTGTTTCCATTTTTGAAACAGAACACCAGAGATTGTAGAGTGTTTTCCGGAATACCGGAGAATCAATTTGATTTCCAGATAGTCCAGAAAAAAAACAGAGGGGTGGCAACCCTGACCACTAAGAAAGTGAAAAGGGGGGAGGAGAGGAAGTAAGAGGAGGGAAATCATGGGGAGTGACAAACGCCACTGAAAATCATAAGAAAGTAAGTAAAATGGCTATGCAGAAAAAAAGTATAAGTGTAAATGTACATTCCTTAGTTCCCATTGTGGATACACACGAATACTCTAGAAGGAGAACACTGTAATGACATTGAAAGCAATGTGTAAATACTGCAGAGGATGATAGTCATAGTGTGTAATCAAATGAAAAAAACAAGATAAAAAGCATCTGTATGCATATACTGCTTCCATTGTCTTCTGGAATTCTTAGTAAAATACAAAGGTGCTTCATATTTTTTGTGTAAAGAAAATAAAGAAAGAAACAGAATGCCATGGGGTAGGAGCTCCTCCACATGACCTCCTGGAAAGGAAATGGGAAACAACCTAAACTAGAAGACCTTTATTTAGATGGAATTATCATCATTGTTTGGTTGGCATATAAATGGGTTTTATAAGCCTGACACAAATAAATCAGAAAGTATAACTTCATATCAAAAGTATCAAAAGCATAACCTAGTATCTGTCCTGCTCAGGTACATGAAAAAATTACCCACGGCACTTATTAAAAAATAAGTAAGGGGTTCCTGATGCCCTGGCCAAACTGCTTCTTGTAGTATAACTGCCAATGTAAATCTTCCCTGAAAGGGCTATACTGCTCAGACAAGCTCCACGTGGGTTTACAGAGTGGTCCTAGCAGCAAGGAACTCGAAAAAGCGACTACCTTCTGGATTTAAGTATATTTGCTTTTTTTTCACTGGAAATAGCTTCTGTTGCTTACTTTAAACTAGCCTGAACTGTTTTTTTCTGATTACTGCATTTATTTTTAAATCTGCACTTAAAGTTACATTTAGTCGAATTTAATCGAAAGTTTGCTTGTTTGTTTGTTTAATTTAACTGTGGAGGCTGCCCACTAAAGTGTGCTAGCCTGTGTAACTAATTTATCAGTGTCTCTGCATTTTCTGTGTATTTCTACAAAAAAAACAAAACTAATCCTTGTTTTCCCGCCTTTCTCAACTAGTTTAGACCAGTATACAGGCATTGCTGTATTCTGGGCTGTGGTGTAGTTCCTGTGTTGTCCATTACCTTACTTGGATAGAAGGAAGTTTCTTTGCTCACCAGTGGGAGTGGGGAGCCTTGAGCAGCCTACCTGTCCTTGGGGAAGTGACCTCAGCACAAGAAGCTGTAGTAATTGGTTGTTTGGGACCATTCCTAGCTCTTTTGTAGTTCACTGCTTAAAATCCGCCTCTGGGCGTTTTTTTCTGGCTATACTGCTCAGACAAGCTCCACGTGGGTTTACAGAGTGGTCCTAGCAGCAAGGAACTCGAAAAGCGACTACCTTCTGGATTTAAGTATATTTGCTTTTTTTCCACTGGAAATAGCTTCTGTTGCTTACTTTAAACTAGCCTGAACTGTTTTTTTTCTGATTACTGCATTTATTGTTAAATCTGCACTTAAAGTTACATTTAGTCAAATTTAATCGAAAGTTTGCTTGTTTGTTTGTTTAATTTAACTGTGGAGGCTGCCCACTAAAGTGTGCTAGCCTGTGTAACTAATTTATCACTGTCTCTGCATTTTCTGTGTATTTCTACAAAAAAATAATCCTTGTTTTCCTGCCTTTCTCAACTAGTTTAGACCAGTATACAGGCATTGCTGTATTCTGGGCTGTGGTGTAGTTCCTGTGTTGTCCATTACCTTACTTGGATAGAAGGAAGTTTCTTTGCTCACCAGTGGGAGTGGGGAGCCTTGAGCAGCCTACCTGTCCTTGGGGGAAGTGACCTCAGCACAAGAAGCTGTAGTAATTGGTTGTTTGGGACCATTCCTAGCTCTTTTGTAGTTCACTGCTTAAAATCCACCTCTGGGTGTTTTTTTCTGGCTATACTGCTCAGACAAGCTCCACGTGGGTTTACAGAGTGGTCCTAGCAGCAAGGAACTCAAAAAAGCGACTACCTTCTGGATTTAAGTATATTTGCTTTTTTTCACTGGAAATAGCTTCTGTTGCTTACTTTAAACTAGCCTGAACTGTTTTTTTTCCTCTGATTACTGCATTTATTTTTAAATCTGCACTTAAAGTTACATTTAGTCGAATTTAATCGAAAGTTTGCTTGTTTGTTTGTTTAATTTAACTGTGGAGGCTGCCCACTAAAGTGTGCTAGCATGTGTAACTAATTTATCACTGTCTCTGCATTTTCTGTGTATTTCTACAAAAAAAACAAAAAAATAATCCTTGTTTTCCCGCCTTTCTCAACTAGTTTAGACCAGTATACAGGCATTGCTGTATTCTGGGCTGTGGTGTAGTTCCTGTGTTGTCCATTACCTTACTTGGATAGAAGGAAGTTTCTTTGCTCACCAGTGGGAGTGGGGAGCCTTGAGCAGCCTACCTGTCCTTGGGGAAGTGACCTCAGCACAAGAAGCTGTAGTAATTGGTTGTTTGGGACCATTCCTAGCTCTTTTGTAGTTCACTGCTTAAAATCCACCTCTGGGTGTTTTTCTGGCTATACTGCTCAGACAAGCTCCACGTGGGTTTACAGAGTGGTCCTAGCAGCAAGGAACTCGAAAAAGCGGCTACCTTCTGGATTTAAGTATATTTGCTTTTTTTTCACTGGAACTAGCTTCTGTTGCTTACTTTAAACTAGCCTGAACTGTTTTTTTTCTGATTACTGCATTTATTTTTAAATCTGCACTTAAAGTTACATTTAGTCGAATTTAATCGAAAGTTTGCTTGTTTGTTTGTTTAATTTAACTGTGGAGGCTGCCCACTAAAGTGTGCTAGCCTGTGTAACTAATTTATCACTGTCTCTGCATTTTCTGTGTATTTCTACAAAAAAAAACAAAAAAACAAAAAAATAATCCTTGTTTTCCCTCCCTTCTCAACTAGTTTAGACCAGTATACAGGCATTGCTGTATTCTGGGCTGTGGTGTAGTTCCTGTGTTGTCCATTACCTTACTTGGATAGAAGGAAGTTTCTTTGCTCACCAGTGGGAGTGGGGAGCCTTGAGCAGCCTACCTGTCCTTGGGGGAAGTGACCTCAGCACAAGAAGCTGTAGTAATTGGTTGTTTGGGACCATTCCTAGCTCTTTTGTAGTTCACTGCTTAAAATCCGCCTTTGCACGACTTTGTGCGGTCGTGCGCATAGCGCAGCGCCAGTTAAACAAGGTTAAACTTTTTCTGGCTCCGCCAAGTCTGCTGTTCAATTTTTCCCTTAGAACTGTTCTACTTGCAATCTAAACAGCCTATACTCTATCTGAAAAGCTCAGCACTTGCTCCTAAAGCATTTTTATACAGGTAAAGCACTCTTAAACAAAAGAAAGTACTTCATTCACCTAAATTCTGTTGAGTACACATCTCCCTATAGGTCCTTTCTGACTCAGTTACACAGCAATCTTTTTCACTATTTCTAGCATGTCGAAGGGTCAGTTGCTGGCGTCCTCTCCTGTTCAGCTGGTGAATCTGGGAATCTTGAGGCAATGTTACAATTGCCTCATGTACACAGACAACCCTCTCCTCCTCCCAACAAATACAAATATATGCGAGAGATGCAACTATATAGCCAAACTGGAGGCTGAGCTCTCTCAATTCAGTACTGGCAAGACCAGTCAGGAGGAGAAGGTAACCACGCACACCACAAACCCAGTCTCACATAGAACTATCACAACAGCAAACCAAACACATAAACACACAAAAACATACTTGGAGGCTGATTAAAATCTACCAAAACAACAGAGGCCTCCAAAGCAGACACCCAAGCAACCACCACCTCAAGACATAGCACATGCAACACATAGTTCACAAAGTCAGTGTGCTAAACAGTCACAGCCCTTAAGGCCAAACAACATGCCAGACACACTTGTAATAGGTGACTCCATAGTCAGACACACTGACGTCCCGCTCACCAGACTGAACAAGGAAAAGGTCACAGTAAGTTGCCTGTCAGGAGCTAGAATCCGCCACATAACACAAGCACTCAGGTCACTCCACAGCAAGTACAAATATGACTCAGTCATTGTACATGCCGGTGTGAACGACCTGAGACGTACCTCCCTGGACTACATGAAAAGAGACATAGAGGAGCTCTCTGATTATGTAGCCCAGGCCGGTATGACCCTGACCCTGAGCAGCATCTTACCCTCACCAAGAATGATGCCACAGTACAAAGACAAAATGATCAGTTTTAACAATTGGCTTAATTACTGGTGTCATTCTAAGGGGATCCAATGTCTGTCTGCTTGGGATGACATGCTTGACAAGCCACGCTGCTTCGCAAGGGATGGCTTGCACCTGTCACCGCTGGGCTTCCGGATATTGGGCAAGGCTCTTGCCACCCCCATAGTGCCTTTTTTAGGCAAGGCTCAAATGACAAACCTACCTCCTAGAAAACACAAGTGGAAAAAAACTAAGGGTAATGCTGCTCAATGCCAGAAGTCTAAACCTCAAGATGCACGCCCTCGAAGCCCTCCTCAGTATGGAGAACATTGATGTCTGTGCGGTGACTGAAACCTGGTTCAAGGCTCCTGAGAACACCCCAGCACTATCAGGTTTTACCTCATATCATGCTTTCCGGCCCCAAAACTTGGACCGAACCACAAAAGGAGGGGGGAGTATCCATTTTCATCAAAGATACCCACACCTCCAGGTTAGTGGCAACGCACGAAGCATCAGAGACTATCCAGGTGCAACTAACCATAGGCAAAACTGCCTTACAGTTTGTAGCATGCTACAGACCACCCTCTCAAACTCAGGAACCCCACACAGCCTTCCTGAAGACACTGGAGAGTATGAATGTCTCTCCAAATACCATCATTTTGGGAGACTTCAACTACCCAAACATAGACTGGGAACATTACTCAAGCCCCAACACCCTAGCCCAAAGGTTCCTAGAATTCATAAACTCAAATGCAATGGAACAACTAGTCACCATTCCCACAAGAGGAGACAATATACTAGACCTGATCATCACAAACATGGGGACAAAATGCTCCACACCGGAAGTATATCCCTCTTTGGTAAGATCAGACCATAAATTAATCTCACTGGAAATCCACATCCCGCCCCCACCCCCTGCACTTAAGACCACAGTGAAGAACTTCTCAAAAGCAAACTTCACACTTCTTAAGACTGAAGTGGTATCCTTCAAGGCCCCTGGGCCAGTGGAAACCACAACCCACACTGCTGAATCCTTTGCAAATGCCTTCTATGGGCACCTTCAAGAATGCATGGATCATGCAATCCCAAATAAAACCAAGACCCATTTCCCCAAAGGCAGGCACCCAGTCTGGTGGACCCCAGCCATAAACAAACTTTACAACAGGAGGAGGAAGCTACTACATGACAGAGCAAAATCCCTAAAAGGGAAGGCGTCTCTGATCAGTACTAGCAAAAAACTATGATCACTCATAAAATCATCCAAGGCCAACTTTGAGAGAAAAATCGCAAAAGACACAAAAGACAATCACAAGGCCTTCTTTAGCTATGTTAGAAACCTGAGTGGAAACTCCCAGATATGCTCAGAGTTAGTCCAAAATGACACAAAATACACGAACCCACTGACATTGCCAACATTCTGGCAGACAGGTTCAGTGCAAATTTCTCCTCCCCCTACCCCCAAAAGGAGAAATAACTATCCCAGCAGAGTGTAGCCTCCCTAACATCTCAGATGCCCAGGTGAGAGCCGCCCTCTCTAAAGCTAAAAACACAGCATCAATGGGACCGGATGGTGTCCCGGGCTGTGTGCTACATGAACTCCAAGAGGAACTAAACCCACACATAAGGCTGCTGTTTAATCTTAGCCTTACTACAGGATACGTACCCAAAGAGTGGCGTACAGCAACAGTGGTCCCACTTCACAAAGGCGGTGCTTCTACGGACCCTGGAAATTACCGCCCCATAAGCTTGACGAGCCTGGTCTGCAAAGCTATGGAGAGGATCATTATGGAACTCATAAACAAAGACATTGGGGACCTACAGACATTGGATCCTAATCAATTTGGCTTTGTCAAGGGCAGATCCTGCCTTTTGAGCTTGGTCGACTTTTTTGAAACAGTCACTAAGGCCATTGATGAGGGTAAGGCAGTTCACACAGCCTACCTTGACCTTGCAAAAGCCTTTGACACAATACCCCACTCGGGCATCATAGACAAACTCACCAGCTTAAATGTAAACCCATATGTCACAAGATGGGTTGCAAACTGGCTCAAGGACAGAACCCACAGGGTCAGAGTTGCTGGAGCTATGTCAGACTCTAAGCCAGTCACAAGCGGTGTCCCACAGGGCTCAGTCCTGGGACCCCTCTTGTTCGGCATTTATTTTTCCGAGGTACAGGCAAACATAGGAGGATTGTGGCTGACAAAGTTCGCAGATGACTGCAAACTGGGTGCCATAATTGATACTCCAGCGGACACAAACATCCTTCAGAGAGGCCTCATAGAAATGGATAATTGGTGCCAGAGCCATGGCCTTAAGCTGAACGCCAAAAAATGTATAGTCATACCATTTGGGAAAAACAAGGTACCGACAAATTACCACATAGACGGTAATCCATTAAGTACGGAAGAGGTAATCCGGGACCTAGGGACCCAGGTTGACAGTAACCTCTCATTTGACACTCACATTGCCAAAGTGGTTAGGAAGACCTTCTATATTGCCCACCTTATCATGAAGGGTTTCACATCTAGATCAAGAGAGGTCATTGTGCCCCTGTACTCTTCTCTTATCAGGCCAATGATTGAGTACAATGCCCCATTTGGGATGTATCTCACCCGACACCTGCAGCAGTTGGAAAGACCCCAAAAGTTCCTCACCAAGAGGATAAAGGGTCTTAAACGTATGTCATATGCCGCCCGACTGAAAAAACTCCAGCTCTATTCAGTCGCATACCGCCTACTCAGAGGTGATCTGTGCCTGACGTACAAGGCCATGTCCAATCCTGAATTAATGGACATGCTCCACCTCAGAAAATCCAAATCCATCAGAGCCACGAGAACAAGTGACTTAAACCTCAACACAGAAATAAATAGGACGTGCTGGAGGGACAGATTCATAACCCAGAGGCTCCCTACACTCTGGAACAGAATCCCAGTCCATGTTAGGCAGAGCCCCTCACTGACTCTATTCAAGAGAAATCTCGACGAATGGATGGGAGATCGTAGGTTTACCCCGGGGGTCATCTCTGTGTCACTACTAGACAGAGGCATAGTAAACTAAACCCTAAAAGGGTGTAGTATTCTCATCCTAAGGGGTGGTGTAAGCCACATACACTCTGGCTAGGCTTATAAATGCCTTAGGGCAGATAGCCTAGTACGAACCTATGAACCTATGAACCTATGAACCTAAAAGAGGCCACTAGCTTAGTGTACTAGCCCACTCAACAAAATTATAAATTAATAAATAAATGCACATATATGTATGTACGCATAAATACTTCAATAAGCACATTTAAAACTGCTTCTTTTAACAGAAATTATGTTTTCATCATGTAAAGTAAGTGCTCTGACTATAAAATATGCAGTTTTCACTTTAGTTTTTTTTCACTGGAAGTAAATTAAGTATAATAAAGTGGCGTTCATCTTTCCTGTATGCTTATCAGCTGCCAGGTACTTCCTGATTCGGAGTTGAGTGGTCCCACATTTCGATGATGCAGTTTTGGGGATAAACAGCTTATTGTGGAAGGACATGCTTTCTGCAGTCTGTAGCAGAGTTCAGTACGTAGTCTGACGCAGACTGTAATACACAGACTGCAACACAATCAGTCAATCAGACAATAAACCAGTAACCATTTAAATGCAATTATATGCAAATAAGTAATGAAAGAGAAATACAGCATAACAAGGTTTCTAGTCAAGTGTATAAAGCTTGATAAAACAATGTAATAACACAGACATAACAATATAATAAATAATGTTCTAAGACAGGAGAATCACTCTTAGGGATAAAAACTAGGGATACGTGAACCACCACAAAGATAAACTAGACTGAAGTTTGTTTGCATATATTATACATCAGCTAGATTAGTACTAAAATGAAAAATGTTCACTGAGCTAAATAAACTTCTTAGAAAGGTAGAAACCCTACATTTCTCCAAACGTTTTGGGTTTTTAATACCGTAACAAGAATGGACCCCATGATTAGTTAAAGAGATTATTAATGCTTCAGTCTTTAATGTTTGCCATGAGTGTTCTTAGCACCCACAATGTACCCAGAGTTGCCTCCTGCTTCAGTTCATATATGGGTTACATATACTAGTAACATATTTAAGTATAATTGTATTTTTTTATTAGTTAATCCTGTTGCTCCCACTACTAATATTATTGGCACTGGCTTGGCGGCTTTATTCCACATTGCTTGCAAATTCTGCCCTTTTATGACTTTGTGTCTAGCAGTATACAAGACATTATAATTGATGGGTATAGAAATTCAAAAATTAGCTCTACTTGTACCATTTTAGGGCTAGTCTATTTCTTACATCCATTTTCTCACTTGTTTGGGTGGCCGTGGTGGTGCAGCGGTTAGTGTTGCTACCTCCCAGCAAGAGGTTCTCTCGTTCAATCCTCAGCTGGGATGCCTTCTGTGTGGAGTCTGCTTGCCCTCCCTGTGGTCATGTGGGTTTCCCCTGGGTGCTCCGGTTTCCTCTCAAAGACATGCTGTAGGTGGATTGGATACTCTAAACTGGCCTTAGGTGTGAGTGTGTGTGCCTTCTGTGGAAGGTTGGGTGTCAGGCTGGCAACTCAACACTGTAAAAACTTCACTGCCAATCATGAGCAGATAGGTGATCCACTGTGGTGACCCCTAACCAAGAAAAGCCAACAGAAGAAATTTCTCAGCTGTTTATATTGGGTGATCCCTTTTGATCCAAACATCATTATTGTCAATAATGCTTTGTGGTTCAGTTTTTCAATACTTCTCAGCTGCTTCTATATTCTAGTGCTTTGCACAGGCCACAGTAGAACATTTTTGCTACATTACTGTATCAATATAGAACCACAGCCCTGAATGTATCACATCCAGGAGCAAGATACACAACTATTTCTAGTTTTGTTTTGTAGAACCTGCATTTGTCTGTCTCTCCCACCTTTTTTGTACATTTTATAAATCAATGTGCACGTAGCCCACTATCTTGGACAACCATTATTAGCCTTTGATCTTCTGGTTTACATTCATCTTTCCTTAACCATTCCTGCCATCAGCTCTTTGTCTGACGTGATTGTTCTAGGAGTTTCCTATACCTGTCACTATACCTGTGGACTTTCCAATTTTCTTTCCTTTTCTTGGTATTCTTTCTTTTATTTTTTGAACTTGTGTTGCTCTCTGATTCTTACCTACTTCTGATTTAATTTCCATTCACACTACCAATTTAACTAAAAATATAAGAAAAAAATCCAAATATTATTTTCTGTCGTCAGATCTAGTGCCAAAAGTTCACTGGATTCTTCTTAAATTGTGATTATTATTAACATCAATGAAGAGAGAAAAAAGAGAGGTACAATGTCATTTAACAGCAAAATCCTTAAGGAAGAAATTAGCCATAACGAGTACAGTACTGTTGAAGATACTAATCACAAAACTGGTGAAAATTCACTCTACTAAAATATTCTATGAAAATGTAAGTCACCATGGAGCCAAATGTTCATATTTGTGTTTTGTCTTTGCCCCTACAGTCTATCATTGGCCCCAGTTTTTTTTTTCTTTTTTTCTTTTGTCGACTTCACTCCTACCAAGCATTGATCATCAGCTCCAGCATTGATCATCAGCTCCCTCCTGGTAAGTTCTTGGACAAGTACCTTTGAACAATGCAGTGGTGCAGCAGTAGCATTGTCGCCTCACAGCTAGACGTTTTCCAGTTCAATTCTCATCTGGAGTGCCTTCTGTGTGGAGTCTGCATGTCCTCCCTGCATTTGTGTGGGTTTTCTCTGGGTGCTCTAGTTTCCTCCTACATTACAAAGACAAGGGCCTAGAGCATTTCTTTCTGGGCCTCTGCTGAAAATTGGTTTTATTCCACATCGGACTTTCCCAGCAAACAAATAATAAAGTTGGCCTGTTCATTCCCCCATCACCAGGATGAGGTTAGACTGGGAGGGACCATCATTTAGACACCTATTGAGGAGGTATACATTTTTTTATTTTTATGCCCCACGTCCCATGTGCACCATCAATTAAACACTGAGTAGTGGCATGCAATGCATTGATGGTGGAGGAGGTCCCTTCAAGGAACATTACCTCTGAGCAGCTCTGTACCTTCTCCCAATCCACAGGCAGTGACCTTCTCTAGTCCCCACAAGGGAGATGACACTTTCCAAAGTACCCTGATTGTGTCTACCCTCCCCACCTCCCAGGAAGAGGCAAGTGCATTACACCTCTTCAATTATCTCCCTCTCTTTTTGGCTCTGTCAGTGCTGGGGCTTCTAATCAAACTCTGGTCACCTAGTTTGCAGTCAGGTCTACATCCCCTTGTACCACAGTCAGGTGTGGCCACATGTTTGTAAAATCATCAGTTTAGAAAGGAAACAGATATGCAAACCATAATAATAATTATATTGCTTTCAAACCTAGCTATATGATAACTGTTAAAAAGAGAGGGCATCAGTTCACTCCCAAACACCTCAATAACAGTAACTGTGAAGAGGAATAAATGAGACACTCCTAGACCTGGCAGCCACAGTAATAACACAGCAAGGTGAAGAAGAAGCAGAAGGTGAAGAAGAAGGAGGAGGAGGAGAAGAAGAGGAAGAAGGTGAAGAAGAAGAATGTGGAGAAGCAGAAGGTGAAGAAGGAG